>NC_143553.1:4010500-4351000 GCF_054136105.1 Typopeltis vanoorti
TCAGAAGAAATATTTTAATTAACTCTTCCTTACATTTGATATTTTTATTGATCTCTAATCAAGAGTGGGTTTACTATTCTTGGAATGACTTTACACCTAATCCTATCTTCACATAAACTGTTCCCACACTTGTGGTGGTGCACAAGAATGCTCAGTGCTATCTAGAAGAGGAAAGCCTTCTTAATAAATGACTCTCTCTCTCACACACACCTATCCACATTTGCAGCCTTCATTTGTTTTTTCATAATGTCATGTTTTGGCATTATATGTATAAATATATAGGTATTTTCACAGGCACTGTTCCACTAAGCACCACTATTCCTTTCCCTTTTGTGTAATCATGTCGTGAGAGAACAACACCAGCAGCTGCTTGTCAGCATCTATACAGTTTAGTTTCAACTTATCCCACAAAATTCTTATGCTGTAGTTCTTTCATTCCATTTAACTCTGCTTTGAGATAGCCTTCCCCAGTAATTACATTCTCCATCTCTTCAAGAAACACATTAATAGAATTCTTCTTTCTTCCAGATCACTTATGCACATACATGCAGCACTATTGGTTTCATACCCTTCCTATGTGGGGATGAAAAAAAAAAAAAAAGAAGTCCTATTGGGTGTGAGCAGAGTTCCAGGCAACATTAGAAAGGCTTTTGCAGCTAGTACTGTATAGAATTTAGTGAGTTGTAATTTGAATTGCCTGGAGGACAATTGACATTACAATTCTCTTATAGAGAATTGTAATGTCAATTGATAAGGAATTGATCAAAAGGGTATGATTATCTGGTATTCTGTGAACATTTCAGCTTGAGATTGTTGATGACACCAAATGCCTCTGCATCTCTACCCATAAAATCAGTGTACTTGAAGAACATTAAAATTAACAAGGACGATTACTTCATTTTATGGTATCACATTTGTCATCTTTTGAGATTGAAAGGGGGAGATGAGTTGTGGTGAAGGAAAGTGATATTTGCTTTTAATTAAACTTGAAATGATATCGTAACTAAAATAAATTCTTAATATTGCCTTGAACCAAACTGGCAACCCTGAGCTACTCAGCAGTAGACAAACTTCATTCTTTTCTACATCTTGGAGTATGTGAAAAATATCCTTTAGTTTGGAAGATCCATTAACATCTGCCTTCAGACGTTAATGGATCATTTTAATTTTAAAAAATTAAAACTTGCTTCAGGCACTTCTTCACACTAGATAATGTGGGAAAAAAAAAAGTAATGCACTATATAGAAGTTATAAGTTAGACTATTTTTGGAGTTAGTTAAGGCAATCAAATACACCTAACCTAAACAAATATGGCTGCATTAATTTGCATAAAATGTGGGAAATAGTTATTATTAGCATCTGACCTCCATGGAGTCAAAGGACTCATTGCGGGAGATCTGTTCTATCATGCCAAGAGATCATCGAACCATGCCTTGAACCTCTTCAGTTTCTTTGAACCTCTTTACTCACAACACTTTCTGATAATGCATTCCACTCACCAATTACTTTCATGCAAAGAACCTGCTTTTCACTCTCTTGCTCACACCCTCCTTATACAGCTTCCATGGATGGCCTCTAGTTCTACCCTTGCTTCCTCCTACTCTATGAAATATGTTCACATTAATCTGGTAACAAGCTCTCACCAACTTAGATGTCGCATCTCAATCATATCCTCTCTTCTTCTATTCACAAGGCTCTGTAAATTGCATTCCCTCAATCTCTCTTTCTCATCCAATCTGAATATTCCATTGCCTTGACACTAACTTAGTAAACCTTCTCTGGACTTTCTCCAACACATCCTCATCCCCCTGAAAAACCAGATGACCATATTTGTGCATAGTTCATGTGGCCTGATCGAATCCTAATAAAGGGAACCATAACCTCTTTGCTTCTGTATGTCAGCATCCTCCTCATTATTGTCATAATCTTTTGGGATGTCCTTATAATTTTAGCAATGTGACCCCTAAACTTCAAGTGTGCAAGTTAGGACTTCATGTTTTTTGCCATTAAAACTCACGAATTTTTTTCCCTATACTTATTGTTTATCGTGATAAGTAATTGTGTTCTGCAGAATTCTTAAAAAATCAAGTGAAATATTAACCACCAAGCAAATATTTTATCATTCAACTTAGTTTAATATCCAGGAAATTGTGATTATCAAATATTTGTCTTAAAGTGAATATTTGACAACTTGTATTTTTAATGAATTTGGTTTGTTCTTCCCAAATTTCTGTATCACAATTTTTTTTTAACCTCCTCTCAATATTCTTACATAGATCTTATCTGACACTTGGCACATTCTGTTTTATTCCCCTTTTTATAAGCGTTCTTTTCCAATCATCCAAAATTAGTCTTCTGACCAGGCCTTCTGAATTATGCATTGTAGTCAAGATTAAATTTACGATGGCTATGCCTTCATATTTGAGAATTTTGATTGATGAGTGTGTAGCATTAAATTGATAATGCTAGCTTAAGCTAGCAAAACCTCTGCTTGTAAATAATTTTAACTAGTGAATTATTTGCATTTCATGCCTATGTAGTTTTCCTGTACAGAAACTTCAACATGAATAATCTTATCTTCATATAAACTTGTGCACATTTATGCTGTAATATGATATTAGTAATGACTAGTCCATGCCCTGAACATACAGTTGGTACTTATTGTTGTGATTAGCTTTGCTCTCCCCCCCCCTCCAAATGTTATATGCCTGCTATTTGTTTCTTACTTTGCTATTTACATCTTCAATAAAGACCAGCTCTTTTTTTTTTATGTTGTCGTCATCAAATTCCTAGAATAGGGTATTTATTCTTTCATAGGGGTGTACAGGATGTTATGATAGTACCACATGAAAAAGTTACATCATTACTAACTTCAGATCAACAGTTTTCCACCAGATTAATCTGTTATCTTTCAAGACTCCCATATGATCAAATCTTGTATTTCTATCTTCTAAGGCAGTGCTTTCCAAACTGTGGGCCGCGGCTCCTTTGGGGTCGTTAGTTTTGTTGAGTTGGGGGGGGCTTGAAATAATGAAAACAAATTTAAAATGTTTTAAGACCATGTCAAATGTGTATGTAAGATACTAAAAATTTGATTTTTGCAATATTCGCTGTGTATATTTTGTATTGAATATAAAAACAATAAATGTTATAATAATATATGTCTGTATTAAGATTTTTTTTTTCGATGGGGGCCGTGAAATATTTTAATTTTTCCAAAGGGGCCTTTACATCCATAAGTTTGGGAAGCACTGTTCTAAGGCACTTTTTACTTATCAGTCCACCTAGATCATGCACTTCCTCTAGGTCTTTTTATTTCTAACCTGGCAAAGAACCCTTGGTTTTGCTAATCATTCCTCTCTCTTTCTGGTTAAGTGACCATATCACCTGACATTACCTCAACTACTACATTCCTGAATGCTAGCAATGTCAAGTTCTTTCCTAATATCCTCATTTTTAATGTGATACAGCCATTGATGCCATCTGTTCATCCCACTAATCTTTCTCAGAACTCTCATATGTGAAGTTGCCAGTCTTTGATCACATATTTTATTTCTAACCTACCTTTCAGATCCACGAGTTAAAATTGGCTTGAACAGTGTCTTGCATACATCTAATTTAGTGTTTTGATTAATTTCTTTCTAATTCCATATAAATTTATTCAGCTGACTTCCTACCATACCAATTTTACTAATTCTGTTGTCTATTTCCATATTTAGTTTACCACCTTCACTAAAATTGTGCCTAAGTTTCAGGATGCATTTGATGTTTTCCCTGTTTCTGCTTATTTTCATTGTCTTTTTATTTATTATTGTGGATTTGCATATCAAATTTCTTACAACAGTTATTTAATTTGGTCAGGGAATCCTTTAGACTTGTACTGGATTTATTCATTAGTATAATCATCTGCATAAAGTGCTGAGATTAACATCTAATTCTGATATCAAATTTAATACTACTTTCTTTCATAATGTGATCCATATAGATGTATAAGAGTGGAGATAATGTACACCCTTGTATTACACTAGAATTAGCATCAAGCCAAATTCTTTATTTTAATGTTCACTGTTGAAAATATAAAAGAAAGTGGAGAAAAATGGCCCAGAGTGGTTCTGACTTCATTATTACAAACAGATTCTGACTGAAACACATGCACACAATAATATATTATGGCTAGTGACTTGAATAATATATCACTGCATCATTAACAATTAAAAAATTGTTTTTATTTTGTTCTGCTTTACTAATTAAATATTGTTCATTTGTATAGCTATTGGTAGAACTCTCATCCCTCGATACTTCCGCAGTATTTTTGAAGGAGGGGTTACAGATCTATATTTTAATCTTAAGCATCCTAAAGAATCTTTTCATAACACTTCAATAACTCTTGACTGTGATCAATGTACAATGATTACTCACCATGGAAAACCAGTGTACAGCAAGGTAAGGAAGAATTGTTATAAAAGTTTAAACTTTTTAAACTTTAGGAAAGTTTAAAAGTTTAAACTTTCCTAAAGTGGACAGAATAATTTATAAAATTTAAAACAATTTTTAATTTTGTCATGTTTAATTTGGTTTAAATAGCTAGAAGCAGAATTCAGAACTGTTTTTCAGAATCTAAATATCAAACGTTGGTTGTAGTGTAAAAATTTACTTCGGGCAGTAAAGTTGGTACTCAGCCATCTAATCCATTATGCAAGATATCTGATTATGAAATAGGATATTTCGAGACCAGTTCACCTTTTTGTAAATATAATTAAATATACAAACAGAATTAAACTTTGCCAACTGTAAAAACGATTATTGAACAGAGCACTCACCAAGCAATCAGACACTCTGAGATTAGAGATACTATCACTTAACATTTTTTATGAATGATGCTATATGTTGTTTTGTGTTTACATTGCAGTTGGCACTGCTCTCTTGAAGTTGCTGACTAGTGTGATACTACCAAAGAAACACACTAGTGTCCATTTCATTATTATTAGACATATCAATTTTTAATTGTATTGATTATACCATACAGGACAAAAATATTTATTAAGCTCTTGATATTTCACTGAATTTCAAACCAGAATCCTCATCACAGAAAATGCTTGTCACTGAACTCAAAGTATTATAGGTAAGTGCAAAAACATCTCAGTGTTGTAATGGACAAAAGAACTAATACTTCAATGTTGATGTCTTCTAGTCTTGTCTTAAGCTTTTCGCAAACCATTGAGGTTCTTTAGCTGTGGACTTCACAACTGCTACCGTCTCGAGGATAAGGTGGTTGGCCCTATGCCTCCCAGTGTTGTCCTATGTCTGTAGATGTATGTGTTCACTGGGCCGGTTTGCCTGTTCTGGGGAATGAAAAATCCAAGTTTCCAGATGAAAAAACTCCCTACCTTTGTGTGAGACGGCTAACTCACCTTTAGTCGAAAGAGACCAGATAAAGGTTCCAGAAATTGAACCCAAGTCTTTCCAACCAAAAGGCTTAGTCTATACTGATGGAGCTGTGGAAACTCAATGTCTTCTAGTGCTAGATTTAAAATTGCTTGCAGCTGTTAGACTGAATGTAATCTTACTGTCTCCCAGAGTATGTGTTCACTTTAATTAAAATAATACATGTTGATCATTGGGGAGGAAGGATGAGGATTGCTTCCCTTCTAATGCTGATTCCACAGATACTTTCTGAGACTTGTAATACTTTCTTTATATAATAGCATGTAATAAGCTATGCCTGACTTACACTAATGATGACAGCATGTATATTTCTTATTTTTTCAATAATGCAAAACATCCTGTCTGTCCAGAGTAGGGTACATTACAGGAACACAGCACTTTAATATTTATCAAAGGATGGAGTTTGTCCTTCAAATATATGTAGATTGCTAGCTTTGTGTGGTTTAAGAGTGATTTAACTGGTATATAAGGAATGAAAATGGTTTTGCTGTGACTTGTAGGAAAGTATTTTTGCTGTTTGATGTGACTTGGAGTGATTTCTCTCTCTCTCT
This sequence comes from Typopeltis vanoorti, assembly GCF_054136105.1. Taxonomy (NCBI): domain Eukaryota; kingdom Metazoa; phylum Arthropoda; class Arachnida; order Uropygi; family Thelyphonidae; genus Typopeltis; species Typopeltis vanoorti. Next base: position 4,016,497 of record NC_143553.1, read on the forward strand.
GTGTATGTTGGCTTTCTGTAAACATAAAAAAAAAAAAATAGTAAACTATTCGAATGATGTGCAGCTAATCTGAGTGGAAGCGTAGGCAATTATTAGATTCTTTTTCTGTGACCGAAGGCATGTTGAATTTTAAATGCACTAAAATCTATGTAATATCTGTATCAAATAAACACATGAATATATTTCATCAGTAGAACCTACACAGTTCTTCTCTTAAAAGACAAATTTTCTTCCAACATAATGTCTCTCTTTGCCCACATCATCAAGGTTGCTGAATCTAGAGCAACAAGCTCTAGATTCAGCAACCTTGAAACATAAAATTTGGCTAAGATATGTTGACAATGTATTTGCCATTTGGCCTCATGGCCACCAAACTTTAAACCATTTCCTAAGCCACCTAAACAAGCAACACAGATGCATTCAATTCAGCATTGAAATCAGAAACAATATCACACTTCCATTTCTGAACACACTTGTTACACATCTTCGTTTGGGCTGTCTATCATTCACTATCATACACTGGCCAATACATATACTGTACAGAGATTCATGCCATCACCTTACACAGAAACTAGGTGTTATTAGCATCCTGCAAAACAGCCATCACTTTTTGCTCTGATGAGCAGGCTCTAAATAATGAATTTGTGATAAGAAAAATTTTATTAAAAATGGCTACAACAGGAAAACAGTCTATAGAATGAATGCTTCACAAAAAATACATCTGGGGGTGAAAAAAAGAAAAAGATTATAGTGAGGCCCTGTATATGAGGATTATCATCAGACAGTATTCTACAAAAATACAACATTAAGGTTACATTTAAACCATCATGGAAAATAAAAAGTACACTAAGCTCTTCTAAGGATCTCTTGCTTACCTACGTGTATACCAGATCTGCTGCACCTATAACATACCATACATAGGTGAAACAGGTCATAAAATCCCAAAACGGAAGAAAGAACATTGACACATCAAGTACCTACGTCACAGAAAAGATCTTTCTGACCATGCACTTTAAACATGACGCTGGATTGGCTGGAAAGGAACAGTTTGAGCATAAATTTAAGAAAGCCTGTGAAATGCTTGTCATTTGACCAAATATCAACAGGAATAATGGTCTTAAAGTTCCAAGGATTTGGATGACTTACCTACAACTTCCATAACGTTTGTAAAAAGAAGAATCACAAGAAAGGAAATTTAATTGGATAACAGCACAGTAATTCTTAGGCAGAAACAGAAATTTAAAATAATAGTACTATAAGAAACAAATAGCCGCTGATGTCGTTTCACTAAGATAACTATGTGGTATGTTATTTTGTTTATTATTTATTTATTTATTTTCGTCTGAAGTCAGGTTATGGTCAGTGGTTGACCAAACAGCTATTCTCAGCCCATTGTAGTATCTACCAATGCAGCTTGTGATCCAGTTTATACATATGTGTATTCCTGGAGTTGACGTTGATATAAAGGTCGAAATGTTAAATTTTATTTTAAATTTAATCAAAGCAAGTTCTTATGTGTTTTCATAATTTTCATAATAATGACATCCTGGATATAATGCATGGTGTTATATAACTCCATTGATTTTCTTTTAAACTTTAATGAATAATTGGAACAAACCTAGATTTAAATGAAACAATGATCAAATGGATGTAATGACTCAAACTGCTTTGCAGTTCCTTTTAATAAACTGTTGCGTGAAAAAATTTTTTATAAAACTTGTAATATGTGCAGGCATTTGCTTTCACTGTATTTCATCCAAGATGTTTAATGTTTTGACTAATTGTAGCCAGCACAACTTGACATCAAAATCACAATAATCTGACATATTTTTTTAGTACAGAGCAGATGACTAAATTGGAATGATTAGAAATTCAATTGTTTGACAAAAGTCTACTAGTTGCTTTGTAATTGAAAATACATAATGAACTGATATGTCTTGAGATTAGAGATTAATAATAAAAGAATATTTTTTCATGGGCATTTCCAAGTTGATACATTTTAATAAAGATAAATTATGCATGTAATAAATATTATGGGATCAAAAAATCAAGCCTTTGAAAATGAGAACCAAATCTTTGAGATTGAGTAGCAAAAATCTGAGGAAAACATTGTAACTCACCAGGAACACATGCTGAAATTTTCTTCAAGATAGATAAATAACAACTCCATGGCAGACACACAGAAATTACCAAAAAAGTTACTGTATCAAAGATCATGAAGATGATATAAAACTGAAGATAAGGATATTCTCTGCTCTCCAGCTAAAAGGCTGTGTGTTTGAATCCAGCGTGGGCATAGATGATTGTGATTGTCTGTGAAAATACTAGTAAGTCAGCATGTACTTTTAGAGAATAAAGAAAAAATGTTGGAAAGAAGAGTTATGTATAGCTCTTATAAGCAAAAGTTGTGGGATGATTTTGAAAAAAAAATGTAGAAGCCAAAAATCACGATGGTGGCAAATTATTTTGGCTGCTATGATAGCTTAGAAATGAAGATCACAGAAGAAATCAAAGGTCATGAAGATGATATAAAAACTGAAGATAAGGATATTCTCCACTCTCCAGCCAAAAGGCTGCGGGTTCGAATCCTGCTGTGACCATGGATTTTTGTGATTGTCTGTGAAAATACTAGTGGTGGTGGTAAATGGTGTTGGTGTAGATGAATTGTAGTTGCGGTTCGTTGTAGTTGGTGAATTGAGTGGTAGAGACAGGGTTGTAGAGTAGGTGCCCTCCCTCGATGAGTCTTTGGACTTCCTGGAGGTGTCATGTAATAATAATTATTCATAATAATAATATTCTGAATACCTGGAGTAATTTTTTTTTCTTTTAATCATTTAATGCTAGAACAATGGAAGAAAATATTCAGGAGGAATGCAGTCAGGAGTAGTTTATTAGTATTTGAGATAGAAGAAGTCATCAGAAACCTTAAATGTAAAAAGGCAGTTGGAGTTGATATTTGATCTGAATGCTGAAATATGATGGTATCAATGTTTTGCATGGACTGCTTGCATAATTTTGTTCATACGGTTGAATTCCAGATTTAGTATCATTCGCTTCATATTAATATATATATATATAAAGTAAAATAAATGTGAGAATTATAGAACAGTTTCTTTACTGACTGTGTTTCAGTAAAGATTTATGTTATTATACTTAAAACAAACTGCATTTAGATCAAATAGTTGCCAAGACAAACCCTTGTTTGATCTAACCAAGTTTGTTCTTTGCCTTATTATATTCCCATGATTTTTTAACACATAGTTGTAAAATCATGGGAATATAACAAGGATCTCTGTTTAAGGTTTGGTGATCTCAAAATCATATGATAAAATATAAAGGGGAAAAACTATTCAGGGCACTAAATCTCAGTGGTAGAAATGGAATCATAACTTGTGTATTGTTCTTTTTTATGTTATACATCAGCAGGTAGAAATGGTGAAAGCACAGAAAAAAGTAAGGCAGGATGCTAGATGAATAAATTTATATTGAAAAAGAGATACAATGCTAGCAATAAATAAGACTGTGCAAACCAAATTACACAGTCTTATTTATGGATTTGAAGGTTGGATAGAAATAACATAGCTAATCAAAAGGGTAAAGGTCTGAGGAAAATTAAGAGTAGTTAACAGGCAGCATCAGTTGCAATTGTTTTTTATTATCTTCAATATTAGTATAAATTGAAATGCTTACACATTCTTAACCATGCAACCATGTTTTTGATGTTTCTGTATTTTGATCATTTTTTTTTATTGAATTCTTTATATAAAGGATTATGTTGGCCTTCTGATTAAAATAATTTTTCTCTGTGCACATGGGAATAGGGGAAAGAGTTGTTACTTGGAATTGCAGCTAATGCTGCAGAGGCCAGTATGTTATAATCTGTTAATTATGTGTTTCTTGCCAGATTGCCTGTTTGTAGGGAAGGAAAAGCAGGGCATATGCATTCTTGCATATCTTATTATAGTAATAGGATACTTATTTTATTTAGGATACAATGGCTGTGAGGCCCATATAGGTAGGTATGGTATTGTGTTATGTATAGCCAACATATTACTGTTGGTTGCAATGTAATTTTGCCTGAAATTTGCATGTATTCTCTGGCTAGTTAATTTTGAGGCATGAAAAATAAACTGGCCAGAGATGAAAAACTCTTCACGTCTCTGACTGGTTTTAAACAAATTTTTTTCCAGAATGCTAAATTGATGTTTGTGAGTTTAGATAGTTTTTTGCAGTTAATAATTAGTCAAAGGATGTTTTTATGTTATGTTATGAGCATTACATAAATTGAGAGTTTATTAACTACTGAAATTTTCTGTTATTTTAAATTTTTTAAAAATATTAGCATTGCTTTCTTGTTACTTTGAAAAGGCTTAATTTTCATGCTGGGATTTAACAACTTTTCGAAATGGACGAAACTTTTGGAATTCATTCTTCAGTCAATTTTGCTCGTATTTCTCAGGTGTTGTGAAACCGTAATCCCTTTTTTCTTGGCACTTATTTGTTCAGTTCCGTACTGTTGAAGTTATTAATTTATAACGTATGAATTTTAGAAGTTATTTCTAACACCACATTGTGTGTAACATTGTGTGTGTTTCTGTGGTTTTGTTAATTTTCTTTACTGATTTACAAAGAGTACCTCATGTCTTTTACATCTTTTTTGTAACTTAGTATCAGGATTAAACTGTTAACAGAAATTGGTATGGTGGGGGGGGGGGCATTTTAAATTCTTTTGAAAACATTGTTAATTAAGATCTACTTAAGCAGTTGCTTTATTAAATCAGTTGTGCATTTTAGAGTGTTTAATTTTTTCTCCTTTAAGTCTCCAGTCCATTCAAGAAAATTATTATTTTGCTAAGTTATCTTAATCTTAGACTGCTTGCTTTCCTTTTCTTCATTCTTATATGGTGATCAGAATACATTATGAAACTTATTGTAACAACTACTATGTTAGAGTAAAACTTTATTTAATATAAACCAAAATAAACACTCAACGTTTCTACCTCCACATTAAGGTCATCTGGAGTATGCATATAAAACCCTCAACTTAACGGACTAATAGGGGCTAAGTGGTGTCCGTTAAATCGCAAATTTTTTAAAATAAAAATATCTAACATTATACTGCAATTTTATCAATATTAGCACTGTAATAACAAAAAAAAAATATTTTACACATAATTTTTAACACAATTTTCACACTTAGATAAGTTAATGTGAAGTTAATGTTCGATGTTGAGGCAGTTGGTGTAGGTAATCCTGCTTTGAAAAAAAAATATGAAGTTTTTTTTTGAACTTTTGAATTCTGCTGTTTTTTATAATTAACTCCTTAAAATTACGAAAATGTGTGCAATAAAACTGCCGCAGAAAGTCACGCCATGCGATAAAAGAACCAATTACAGTGTGATTGGTGTGATCATGCCCTAATCATTCTCTGAACGTTTTATAAGAGGTGACTCATTTATGTCTGCTAAATTACTACAGTGTTTTTCCAACATATGATTGCCTATTCGCCAAAATTTGTTAAAAATAACAGGAAATTAATAAAAAAAAATAACCTGTTAATTTAATTATAAGCAAATCTTGGTTGAAAGCATTTTAAAATTAATGCAGTGTTAATTTTCATATGTGACATATGGACCGGAAATTTTGTCCATTAAATCCGAACTGTCAAATCGAAGGTTTACTGTGTGTGTGTGTGTGTGTGTGTGTGTGTGTGTGTGTGTGTGTGTGTGTGTGTGTGTGTGTGTGTGTGTGTGTACACACACACAAAGAAACAAGCTTCACTACAATCTACATGGCATGCTAAAGTTACTGAACAACTGTTATAACTATTGGCCTCTGAAAAAAAAAAAAAGAATCCTACACCATTATAATCTTAATGCCATTTTTAAACCACCTTTAAAATTAAAAAAAATATTCAACTTCTCTAAGGATCCTCTCTCCCCATTGGCTCATCCTGGAGTTTATTGCATCTATTGCAACTGTAACTTACCTTATATTGGAGAAACTGGACATACAATCCCTATCCGTTATTTTTTTAAAAAAAACAAAAAAACGCAAATGACACATTAAATTTAACAGTTTTGATGAAGCAGGCCCCTCAGATCACATTCTTAACACCCTACACCAAATTAATTGGAAAAGTACTTGCTCATTACATCATACAAAAATCTGGTATGAACAGAAATTTAAAGAAGCCTGTGAAATTTTGATTAACCACCCTAATCTTAACAATAATGGTGACATAATAATCCCAAGAATTTGGATGGCACATATTCAGCCCACTTAGTTTTTCCATCAAACCCTGACTTTAGGACTCTGAGCAGTTTTTCAGCTTTTATTGTCCACTATACATACCAGTTGGTTGTAATTTATATGTATACTTATGGTAATTATTTATTTATTATTTATTAATTTTTTCCTTTTTGTAAACATGTTGCTCTCCAGCTTAATTTAATTTTGTAACCTAATAATAATAATAATAATAATAATAGGACTCTAGCTTTGATGTAGTAAGGTTTTCCCCTCACCAGAGGTCAGACCAATAGTTGTAACAATTGGTCAGTAACTTTAGCATGCCATATAGATTGTAGTGCAGCTTGTTTCTTTTTATATATGTGTATAATCCAGATGATTACTTTAATGTGAAGGTTGAAACTTCGAGTGTTTATTTTGGTTTATATTAAACTAAAGTTTTACTCTAACACGGTACAATTCCATATGTTTTATAATGTAGACTGATCGCTGAGATTATTCTTAGATTTCTTAATTATGTAAACTGATATTTTTTGTGCTGAATCATAATTCATTCCATTCCTTTTTCTCAGGAAACTTCATGTACTGCTGATGTATGCATATCCTAGCATCTTAGATAGATATATTCAAAATAATGAGACCTTATTTTTAAAGTTTAGGTTTTAATATTAATTTTAAAATATAAATTTATCTTTTTGGCTTACTTGTCATAAGGTTGGTTGTAGTTATTACAAAAATTGATATATCAGTAGTAATATGAAGAATGGACATATCAGAAATATTGAAATTCGGTTATTTCTTTTTTTTTTTTAATTTCCGCTTAGCTTTTTGAAATTCGGTATATTTTATGTTAATATGCATCATTAGATGGAGTTTTTTTTTATTTTTTTTTATAAGAAGACATATTCCTTTATAATCTTCTGTTAAACTTTGTTGAACAGATAATTACTTCTTGAACAATTTTTTCTAAAGTTTAACTTGCTTTCATAAAAGCCTATGCTCCTGCCACCTGTAATGTACTTCAGTTTGCAGTTACTGGCATGGTAGTGTCTAATTGATTAGGTTGCCATGGAGAGGAGGCAGTATTGATCCTGTTTCCATGGAAACTTTGTTCTCTGTTGGAGAAGGATAAATTTGGCTAGAATATAGGGCTACTACTCATTGATTTTGTGAAGATTTTACAGTCTTTATAAGGAATTTCTATCAAGGAATATAAATTTGAGTTGAAGTTAGACAGCATTGTAGTTAAAAATAGTAAACCAGTTTTCATTGTGATTCCATTCTAATATTATAAATATATAGTTATACTAAAAATAAAAAAAATCATTAAATACAGTTAATACTCGTACTTGCAGTTTTGTTTGATTCACTTAATGTTACCAGTAATTTATTTTTCCTTATTACCATTACATCAGTGTTTTTTAAAATATATTTCCATCTTATTTCCCCTGTTGTGTTCTATAAATAAGTAATGTTAAATTAAGAATATGTAATTTATTCTTTATTTTTATTGTTTATATTTATTGTTTATAGTATTATTTATATTGGCATCATATATAAATAATACTAACCATGGTAGTTATTAATTGATTTTTATGAGGCTTTTTGCCTTCAGGTCGATTTCTTTTCATAAAAACATTTATTTTGTAGTAGATGGATTGTGATTGATTGAAAATACTCAACATTTGTGTAATTATAATTTTCTGTTGAAGAAAAAATTTATTACAATTACTGTTTTTGAATAGCATTCACTATATACTAACATGCACACACATTCAAACCATAAAATTAAATCCCTAACTTAGGCTTGCATTGTTCTTGGTCATCTCAGATTACTGACAAATGTTTCGTATACCATGAGATATGAAGGCTTATCTCACTGTACCATAAAGCACTGGTTCTGTTTGAAAAATGTAGACTTAAGGCACAACAATCTGATGATCTCAGCATACATTATCTGCCCTCAGAAATGGGACATGTGATCAGATATCAAGTAAATTAAAAAAAATAATAATAAACTGCATCTTATTTTTATTGAATTGTGCACCCTAAATCCCATATTAACAGCTGTGCATTTTCAAAACATGGATTTTGTTGATCATGAGTCACCTGAACCTGCAGGTCTTGGGTTCAAATCCTAAAAAATGGATGTTATGAATTTCTTTAGATGATTTTCATTACTTGGTGTGAGCCATTATGCTGCATACTTATTAGATGTCTGAAGTGGTTTGAAAAGGTTGCATGTTTGGATTTTTGCAACCTTTAGCATATCGTCATAATCATCATCATCATCAAATTCCTGCCATGTACCCTCAAGGGGTGTACAGAATATGACAGTACTACATGAAAAAATTACATCATTACTAACTTCCTATCTACAATTTTCCTCCAAATCAATCTGTTACTTGTCAAGACTCCAACATTATCAGATCTTATATTTCTATCATCTAAGGCACTTTGTACCGTATCAATCCACCTATATCTTGGTCTTCCTCTGGGTCGTTTTCCTGCCAACCTGGCAGAGAACACTTGTTTTGCTAATCTTTTCTCTCCCATTCTATTTAAGTGACCATACCACCTGAGATTAGCTCTGCTAATGCATTCCTGGATGCTGACAATGTCAAGTTCTTTCCTAATATCCTCATTTTTAATATGATATTGCCATTGATGCCATCTGTTCACGCCTCTAATCTTTCTCAGGACTCTCATATCTGCGGTCTCTAGTCTATGGTTAAGTGTTTTACTTCTGACCCAGCTCTCAGATCCATAAGTTAAAACTGGTTTGAACACTGTCTTGTATACAGCTAATTTAGTGTTCCAACTAATTTCTCTCTTATTCCATATGAATTTATTCAGTTGACTTCCCACCATACCAGCTTTGCTGATTCTGTTGTCTATTTCTATATTTAATTTACCATCTTCAGTAAAAATTGTGCCTAAGTAGCTGAAATGTTTTACTTGTTCCACAGGTTCTCCATTCACAACACAGTTGACATTTTCAATGATTCTGCCAATTTTCATTGTCTTTGTCTTTTTATTGCTGACCTTCATACCATATCTATTACAACAGCTATTCAATTTAGTCAGAGAATCTTGCAGACTTGTAGCAGATTTATTTAGAAGTATAACATCAACCGCATAAAGCAAAGAGCTGACATTAATATCTCCAATTTTGATATCAGGTTTAATACCACTTTCCTTCATAATGTGATCCATATAGATAATGAATAACAGAGGGGATAATGTACATCCTTGTCTCACACCAGATTTAACATTAAACCATCTTCCTGTACTTCCTTCAATTCTAACTGCTGACTTACAACTCAAATAAAGACTAAGTATTGCTTGATATAATGCCCCATTGACACCATATAACTGCAGCGTATTGAATAGCTTCTCTCTTGGCACCTTGTCATATGCCTTTTCCAAATCGACAAAACTTAAATACAGATCTTTGTTATATTCCCATGCTTTCTCGACTATTTGTTGTAAAGTGAAGATCTGATCCTGACAGCCTCTATTTGGCCTGAATTCAGCTTGTTCTTCACCAAGCTTTTCTTCCACAATTCTTCTCAACCATTTCTCAAGTATACTTGCATAGATCTTGCCAGGAACACTCAGTAGGGAAATACCTCTGCAATTCTCACATTCAGTTTTATTTTCCTTTTTATATATGAGTACTATGAGAGCTCTACTCCAATCATCGGGAATTCGTCCCTCTGTCCAGGCTTTCTGAACTATGCAGTGCAGCCACTGTAAGACTTTTATTCAGCATTTCTGGTCGAATATCATCTACTCCTCCTGCCTTTCCACATTTCAAGCCTTTGATGGCTTTTTCTACTTCAAGTATTATTATTATTATTATTTCGGGCTACTCCTTAGACTCATCGAGGGAGGCCCTAAACATCATGTCCACACAACTATGCGATTACATTCTCACAGTATCTATCACACCTTGTCTTGAACTCGTTCACCGTCATCGCACCAACAACAGACTCTGGCAGCTTATTCCACTCATTTACCACTCTAAAAGTAAAGAGCCCAGCTCTAACACCCCTGCTAACCACACTCTTGCCCAGCTTCCATATGTGTCCCCTAGTTCTCCCACCACCAGTCCTGATCTCAAACGTATCCTCTGAATTAATCCTATAGAATCCCTTTAGCAATTTGAATGTCTCAATGATATCTCCCCTCCTCTGCCTATCAACTAGTTTCTGCAACCCACAAATCTTCAACCTGTTCTCATATGGTTCATTCCATAGACCTGTTATCATCTTAGTCACTCGCCTCTGGATCTTCTCCACCTCTTCCACATCAAGAAGGAACCGTGGTGACCAAATCTCGGCACAGTAATCGAGATGATGTCTTATCAAGGCTCGGTACAGAGGTACGATAACTTGCTTGTCTCTGCTCGTCAAGGTATTTTTCAACAACCAAGTGAGTTGATGAGCTGATTTAGCTACTTTTGCAGTGTGCCCCCTAAACTTCATCTCCTTATCCACCAACACTCCCAAGTCCCTGGCCTCATCAATCTCTTGGAGTACAGTTCCACCAATGTGGTATACTGTTGCTATTCTTTTCACCCCAAAATGCATAACCTTACATTTTGTCACATTAAATTGACATCCATTCTCCTTAGCCCAGAACTCCAATCTATCTAAGTCATCCTGCAAGACTATTGCTCTACCCAACTTTGCATCATCAGCGAACAAATGAATTGTTCCACTTAGATCCTTCCCTATATCGTTAATGAACAGATTAAACAGCAGTGGTCCAAGAACAGAACCCTGCGGCACACCACTAGTCACAGGCAGTCTTTTGGACTCTACTCCTGAATAAACTACTCTTTGATATCTCTCCATCAACGAACCACCTATCCATCTCACCAACCCTATATCCATTTCCATATGTTGTAGTTTACGGATTAGTATTCCATGTGGTATCCTGTCAAATGCCTTTGCCAGGTCCAGCAGTATCACTGTAAACCCATTTTCCTTATCCAGTTCAACCGTCACCTTGTTATAAAACTTGAGCAAGTTACTGAAGCATGATCTACCCTTCACAAAGCCATGCTGTCCCCTGTACAGTATCTCGTTTTCATCAATCCATTCCTGTATTTTTCCCTTGACTACGTTCTCTGAGACCTTGACAACGACTCCTGATATGCTGATCGGTCGGTAATTTGCAACCGTAGTCTTGGATCCTCCTTTATGCAGTGAAACTATTTTCCCCTCTTTCCACACCTTCGGAACTAAAAGTATGGATATGTATTCCTGACTGCATGCCTGGTCAGTGTTTTTTATCACTGTGCTGTCATCACTGCTTGTTTCATTTAGCAGTTTTTCAAAGTAATTACTCCATACTTCAAGGATATCTTTTTCTCCTGTTTTCATGTCAACTTTATCATCTCTAACTCCTTTTACAGCACTCTTTCCTCCATTCCTAAGCTTCTTCAACAACCTCCAGAATATTTTGCCACCTTCTTGATATTTATTTTCTATATTCTTGCCAAAGTCCTCCCATGACTTTTGTTTAGCTAGTTTTACACACTGTTTAGCTTTCTTACATTTGTCTCTGTATTCTGTAAGAGTAAAAGCTGACTTATTTGCCAGGAACTTTTGATATGCTTTCTTCTTTTCCTTCACTGCCTCTTTAACTTCCTGTGTCCACCAGGGAGTTCTGATTTTTTTTATCCTTGCACACAACCTCACCACATGCCTCTCTGGCAGAATCAATCAATGTTTTCTTCAGAGTTTGCCACTGAATCTTCAAGGTTTGTTTCCTGTTTTCAAACTCTTTCATTTTCTTTTCAATAATCTTTCTGTATTTTAGTCTACAGTTAACATCTGAGAGCTGCTCAACTTTTATTCGCTTTAAAACTTTCTTACATGTTATTCTTTTCAATATGAAATTCAATTTTATCCTGCTCAAGACTAAATAGTGATCACTTCCAATTTCAAATCCTCTGTACACTCTGGTGTCCTGCACCAGGGAGAAAACATCACTATCAACAATAACATAGTCAATGAGACTTTTCTTATTCCTAGCCTCTTCTCTCCATGTGAATGTGTGCACATTTTTATGTTGGAAAATGGTAATAACCAGTCCATGTCCTGAGCAGAAATCCAACAGATATTTGCCAATATTATTAGCTTTGCTCTTTTCTCCAAATTTTCCCAAAACATTTTTGTATGTCTCGCAATCATTTCCTACTCTGCTATTTAGATCCCCAACAAGGACCAACTTTTCCTTTTTCATTGTGTCAGTTGCTTTTTCTAGAGCGTCAAAAAATTCCTCCACTTCTACCTTAGTAGAACCTTCCGTGGGACCATAGGCACAAATAAGTCTCATTGTCCAGTTCCCCATTCTCATATTTGCCCACATTACTCTACTTGAGACTGATTGCTATTCAAGATTAGCCTCGTATTTTGTGTTGAATACTATGGCTACTCCTTCTTTTCCTTGATTGTCATTGCCTGAATGTAACATTTTGTATTTATTGCTCAGAAAGATCTCACCAGTTTTGGTCTTTTTTGTTTCAGTCACCCCTATTATGTCGATCTGGTACTTATCTAATTCCTCAGCTAGCTCCATTTCTTTGCCATTCAGGCTTCTTACGTTGATAGTACTGATTTTTAAATCTGGTGATGTTGAGTAGGGGTTTGTTTTCAGATTTGTTCCAGTAGCTGACTTTTCGCTGTTCGCCCTGGTTCCCTGGCGAAAACAACGGGGGCCTTGTTTAACCGGGCGACACCCCAGCCGGCATGAAATTTTGTCATGTTGTACCATCATTTTTTATTTTGGTTTAACCAATAAGAATACAATTTGGTTGGCTAAATCCCAAATTGCCAGCCCATCCTCGTTCGTTCAGTATCAAAGTAGATACCCAACAGGGTGCACCACAAGAAGGTGAGGATTGAACATTAGGTCAGAAGCCCTGGTTGGTTCTCCGCATTCCTTTAAAGGCTATGTGGAGGTCTCCTCTCAGTTATACAGCTTTGACCCTTAAGCACCCCAGCATATCGTTAAATGTGTTATGTTATAGGTTTTAATAATTTTGTATGTGGAATTGTCATGAAAAAAAAAAAAGGGGTGGTAATGCATTAAAGTTATGCAGCTGCTGAGTTTGACTTTCTATATGCATTACTAACCATGTACTCATATTCCAGTAACAATTTGATTGGTGCAGCTATTTAATGATGAATTCATACATGCACAGGGGGTAAAAACCATTGTACTCACATACATTAAATTAAAAAAAAAAAAAAAAATTGGAATCTCTATATATTAAAACATGAGGGTAACACAATACTTGGTAACACTGTCTATATTAAATTATTAAATATTAGTAATTGAATAAGTCGCTAATATGGCTGTACTAAAAGCAAACTTGCATGTGAAAAGATTACCATAGTATATCTGTTCAATTGTAGACATATTGGGAATGCAGATTCTGTATTCCCAATATGTGCAGCTAGAATATGGCTGTACCCATATTCTAGCTGCAGTTTGCAAAACCATTAGCAAATTGCTTGAATTCGCATTTAATCTGTTTTTACGTGAATTCATTACTAAGACTTCCCTATTTTAGCAATAGTGGCCATCTTTAGTGATAAAGGAATTTCATACTTAGTTTGAGACCATTATCCTGTTTATTAATAGGAGGCCTGAACTAAAAACCTAGAGACCAGACATGCAACTGAAAGAAAAAAAAAGTATGTATAGTCTTTACAGCAGGGTCACTATTTCCACCCATGGTACTAATACTAATGCATTAGTAATGTTTTCAGCCTTTTGTGGGTAGGATATATATATATATATATATATATATATATATATATTCCATTTTATTAAAATGTAGCTGTTACTATGATTAATGATTAATGTCAAAGTTTTTTTTGAACAGAAAACTATGTATACATTATTGTGCTATTACCTTCCTCTAGTTTTCTTACACCTGTCAGGTAGAAGTACTTATCTTCCCAAATCAAATATCACCAATTCCAGCATTCAAAATCCCTATACCTGTCCAGTAACTCCTTTTTGATTATATCAGAATCAGTTGATTAGTAATACTGTTTGAAATGAACTATCTTTTACCAGAGATATTATAATCAGACTTGGATGATAGTATTGATGCAAATATATACAGATTTAGTTTATACACACTTTACCTGCATAAGTATGTTTTTACAGAGCAGCATGACATGTAAGTTGAATAAGGAGTTTGAGCCATTGAAGGTTTCTTACAAGTCATTCAGTATTCAGTTATTAGATGTAAATCTGTCATCATAAATCCTCTTACCAACGAAACAGGGTCAGAAAAGACAATTACATTGAAATTGAAGTTTCTAGCATAATTATTATTATTATTATTACCCAAAACCCCATGGAGTCAAAGGCTCATCTAGGAGGTCCTTTCATCAAACACACAGCTCATCATATCGTGCTTTAAAACACACTCAAATTTGGAGTGGGAAATCAGGGGAGAACCAGAGCTTCCAGGGATGACCTCTGGTTCTCCCTTGATCTCCTACTATTTTCTGTAGAATGTCTCCTCCAGCATTGATCCTATAACAACCCCTTAATAACTTGTAGACCTCCATCATATCGCCCCTCCTCCTCCTCCTGTCCACCAGACTCTGCAAGTTGCATCTTCTCAATCTTTCCTCATACTCGACATTCCAGAAGTCAGAAACTACCTTAGTCAATCGCCTGTGGATCCTCTCCAACATCTCTTCATCCTTCTGAAAACCAGGTGACCAAATCTGGGCACAGTGGTCCATGTGTGGCCTAATCAAAGTCTTATACAATGGAACAAGAATCTCCCTACCTCTACAAGTCAGTGTCTCCTCTGCATCATTCCCAGAAACCTTTGTGTTGTCTTCACAATTTTGGCTATGTGTCCTCTAAATTTCAGATCCTTATCCACTATCACCCCCCAGATCTCTTATTTCCTCCACTTCCAATAATATATCCTCACCAAGCATAAATTCTGCATCCCATTTTTGTTTTCCAAATTTTAAAGCCTTACATTTTGCAACATTGAACTCTCATCCCCATTCCCAATCACTCAATTTATTCAAGTCTTGTAAGGCCACAACATCCTCTCTACTCTTCATGGCTCGTCCCAACTTTGCATCATCGGCAAACAACTGAATACAAACAACTCCATCCAAATCTTCACCAATATCATTAATATACTAGCTAAATGGCAATGGCCCTAAAACAGACCCCTGAGGCACACCACTAGTAACTTTCCTTTTCCTGGATATCGCTCCCCCATACACAACATATTTATACCTATGAGATAGCCAGTCTCTAATCCAATGCACCAGTCTAATATCCAACCCCATCCACTCCAGTTTGATTATCAACTTATCATGCGGTATTCTATCAAAAGCATTTGCAAAATCGAAGTATATTACTGTGTATCCTTTCCTTTTCTGTCCATGGAAGCAGTTACCTTATTGTAATAAGTAAGTAGATTAATAAAACATGACCTCCCTTTAGCAAATCTTTGCTGTCCATCAAAGATAGTACCATTGTTGTCAACCCAATTCTGGACCCTAGTTCTCACAAGCTTCTCCAACAACTTAACTGAAACACCTGACACACAGATAGGCCTATAGTTTGATGCTCGAGATCTATCACCTCCTTTATGAAGTGGCACAATTTTGCCCTCCTTGCACTACTTAGGAACTTGACCGAGTGCAACAGTATTAAAAAAATTTGCGAAGGCTGGCATCAACTCCCTGGCACATTCCTTCAGAATACGTGATGATATATTATGAAAACCCAGAGTCTTATTTAGATCTAGTTTACAAAACTCCACATACACCTCTTGCTCACATACAGTCAGTCCCTCTTCCACATCATCAACTGCTCCCAATCTCTCCATGAAGTCACATTCACAAGATTGAAAGACTTTTATGAACTGCTTATTAAGTATCTCCAACATACTTTCTGGAACAGCTGCCTTTATACCGTTTTCTCAAATCAATGTCATCCTTCCGTAATCATTCTTTCTTTTGTTGGCTTCATATCGAAAGAACTCCTTAGGATTCTTTTGGTTTCATTAGCTAACTGCTGTTCATACCTCTCTTTAGCTACCCTCACCAACCAAGTCACCCACCTTGCCTGGTCTTTGTAGTCCTCATGGAACTGGTGATTCCCACTTCTCTTATGCTGCCTCCATAATGATCTTTTTCTCTCTATCACATGCTTAATCTCTTTATTCATTCATTTCACACCTATCTTATTTAACCTTCTCACCCTTGGAATACATTTAGACATTGCATCTACTAGATAGTTTTTGAAAAATCCCCAAGCTGCATTGATCTCTTTTCCAACTAACTCCTCATTCCATGCTACACCTGCAAGCTGTCTCCTGAGCTCTTCATAATCACCCCCACCCCCTTGTAGTTCCACATTTACCCTTTTCTTACAGAGGTCCTCACACTGCTGGCAACCACCCAGATAATCACCTCATAGTCACTCTCACCAATTGGTGGGTGATTTGACACTTCATAATTACATCCGCTGATGAGATGACCAAATCCAAGACTCTCAATCCTCGTGTGCCCTCTGTTACATACTGTCTGAGGTAGTTATCCCTCAAAAACTCAAGAAACTCATTTTCTTTACTTCCAGTTGCTATCTCATCATTCCAGTCTATATTGCCATAATTCAAATCACCCATAATGATCACTCTTTTCTTATTTGCTTGACTAATTTGATTATACATTTCACAGTCACCTACCATCCACATTTCCTGGTCTATAACAACAACCAAGTATTCCATTCTATTCGCCTCTATCTCACACCATACTGCCTCAAAACCACTGGCACTATTTCCCTCTTGCATCTCTACTTTGTATGGACATAACTCTTTCTCTATCATCAATAGCACTCCCCCCTCCCTTTTTACCCCTTCTATCCTCACGAAACACATCATATCCTTCCATCTCTATTCCTGTCAGGATGTCGTCCTCATCTAACCATGTCTCACTTATTCCAACAATTTTTGGGTGAACAGACTCAATTAGTGCAACCATTTCATCTGCCTTGTTTTTTTACACTTCTAGCATTGGTGTATAAACACAACAGCTCATTCCTGGATCTACAGCTAGTTCCACTGATAACACTCATTTGATGTGATCTCTCCATGCTCGACTGAGCCATTTCCCTTTCTGCTTATTCATTTTAGAACCCTTTTCATTTCCAACTGTTTCCTCTTGATTCCAGGTCATCCCATTCCTTTCCTGTCTATACATGTTCTCACATTGTCTTGGAGCATCCGCCTTTCTCACGCTGTGTACCCCTGTCCACCTTGAGCCTCCCCGTTTCCCTGTTCATCTTGCACACCCATTCTCTCTCATTTTCCATACTCATGCCACTTACTTTCTCATTTATAACCACCTCTTCACTCTCTCCTGCTCTTCCACATCACTTCCCACTGATCCATTCTCTATACCCACTTCTCTACCTTATAGGAACAGTCTTTCCAAATGACTTGCACCATAACCACTCAAATGCAGTCCATCGCTCCTATACAGTTCATTTCATCCTTCAAACTCATTCCACACATTAACAAATTGTACTACCCTCTTCTCACACATGTTAGAGGTTTAATGGAATATTAATAGTGCTGAGAAAGGATTAAAACTAATTTTAATACTTCCAATATTTCATTTCTGTCACAGAGACATCTTTGGGGATTACAAAAACTTTTTGTAACAACATGCACACAAATACAATAAAGTGAAACTAAAGTCCTATCTAGGTGGTGTGTCCTCTATGGAGAACGCACCTCTAGGGACCCATAGATGGTGCACCACCTAGATAGGACTTTAGTTCCACTTTGTATTGTATTTGTGTGTATGTTGTTACAAAAAGTTTTTGTAATCCCCAAAGATGTCTCTGTGACAGAGACAAAAATTGGAAGTATTAAAATTAGTTTTAATCCTTTCTCAGTGCTGTTAATATTCCATTAAACCTCTAACCTGAATTCTTCACAGCACTTAAGCCTCAACACACCTCTCCTCACACATTTTAGCCAACATACCATTCATAATCCTTGCTTTCCGCCTCATCTCACCACAGTCATACCTAGGCAACACGCTTACTACCCTTCCTGTCACGCTATTCTCTTTTATCCATCTAAGCAGCCTCCTGATATCCATTCTGACGTGCTCTTTGTCTCCTCTTTCAAGTCATTTGTAACCCAAGTTGTTTATACATTTCTTTGTCACCATCTTCACATTCCCTAGCCTATAGCAACATCCAGCTAAATATGTCTTCTGCCAACTCACTACACTGTCATATAAAACCATTGCCACTATTTGCCTCTTTCATGTCTACTTTATGTGGACATAACTCCCCTGCTGTCATCAGCAGCATTTCCCCATCCTTTCTATCCTCGCCGAAACATTGTACCCTTCCACCTCTATTCTTGTTAGGATATCATCTTTATTCAACCATATTTTACTTATTCCAATGATTTTGGAGTGAATAATCTCAATCAGTGAAACCATACATCCACAAACTGTGCTCCCTTCTCACACAGCTCTACTAGCATAGCATTCATGATTCTAGATCTCCATCTCAACTGATCATTGTCATACCTCAACAACACACTAATAACCTTTCTCACTATACTGTTATCTTTCACTTTTCTCAATAACCTCCTGTTATTTACCTTTACATTCTCCTTATATCATGTCTTGTCCTTATCTTGTTTGTTTCCTCATGTCCAAAGCATGAGTTATTTTGCTCATTCTCCCTCCTGGATAGCAGACTATAAGGACTCTCTCATTAACCATAATATGGTGATGTAGTCAAAACCATAGATGTCATCCGTGTTCTGCTTATAAATGACCAGACTTTCCTGGAGTGTACAAAATTCTCTCCTACAGATATCCTCTCTTTAATAAGACTAATAATCTCAGCAAATTACTTCAAATAAAATTACAAATTTTCAGTCTTCACATGGGAGAGAACATTAGCGGTATATTCCCTGAATATTTTCTTGCCCATATGGGAACACAGTTCTTATTTTTCTCTACACATTCATCTCTTATTACAGTAGATACATGGATGATTAAAAGAAAGAATACATGGATGATGTTCTATGCATTGATAACATAAATGCCATATAACTGTTAGTCTGTTCTTTATTACTATTATTATTATTATTACATAACACCTCCAGGGAGTCCAAAGACTCATCGAGGGAGGGTACGTACTCTACAACTCTCCATCTCCACCACTCCACAACCGCAGCTACTTTCATCATCTACACCAACGCCATCTACCGCCGACCACCACGACTAGTATTTTCACAGACAAACATCCATGCCCACGGCAAGATTTGAACCCGCAGCCTTTTGGCTGGAGAACGGATACGCTAACCACTCTGCCAACCAGGCCGGTGTGGCCGGCCTGGTTGGCCGCATCTTTCAACACCTTTGGCTCCAGATTAAAATTCTCTGTTGAATATGAAGAAAATACATCTATAAACTTCTGGAATTTGATCCTCATTAGATTCATTCATGATACCATTGTCGAAGTATAGCTAAAAACATTGGAAATTATTTGCATTTCACCTCCTGTCACTGTTATTGTATCCAGAAATCTGTCATATATAATATAATTTATTGTGTTACAAATACTCACCTCCAAATACCCAAAGTTACATTCCGTCTTCTCAAAGTCACATATCAAAACTGCATAGTTTTAAAATTGCCATATATCCAAAACATTTTTAAAGCCATAAAATGAATATTCCAATAACAATATTGTCTTTCCGACTAACAACAATGAAATTTACTAAAACATAGAACCATTACAACTCAGGCCGACAAGCTACTATGCCATAAAGTCATTTATAAGTTTAACTGCCAGTCAGGCTACAGTACATGTTATTAGTTCTACCATTCATTAGATCTTTTAAGTCTTGTGCTTAATTGAGCATTATCGAGATTGTAACATTCCCATACCAGATTACTTACTTTCTACCATAAAGGAAACACGCAAACAAAAATCTACCAGCAACAACAAAAATCTCACTACTGAGATATTCTTGTGTGCAATAATATCTAAACATATCCCTGAAATCGAAAAGGTCGCTGTTATCGATTTTCAAGAAACTTAATCCAAATTATATTCTGAATCATTAGCAATAAGAACAACCCAACGTGCCATAAACACGAAACGACCCTATTTATTGTGTCCCCCTCATGACAATTAAACAAAATAAATTATTCTCCTGTATACTCAAAAACCAGCCCAACTCTCTAATACTCTCAAACCTACTATACCCTCCTGATAGACGTTTCATAAAATAAAAAAAATAAAAATTAAATTAAAAAAAAAAAACATGCAGCTAGTTTAGTTTTCAGCTGTACTTATTCTTCTTCTTTATTCTTAGTTCTTTCAATATCCAAAATTTACATAATTCATGTTTTTGTTATGTTTTTCATTTATCCGAATGTTATTTATACACTAAATTGTTGGTATCTTGTGCTCATCACTTTTAATTGTATACTGCTTTGGCTCTGAAGTCTTGTCAAGTTTTTACCATCTTCACCTCCAAAAAAAAATTTACACAGGTATATAAATTAATATGCTTTAATTTAAACTTCTCTTGATTTTAACTTTTGTAGCCTAGTTGTTACGAGGTGGATTAACCATGCTACCAGCCAAGACGTCTATAGACAAGTTATAATGGATGCAAAATGCATATTAAAATTTTAATACCATTGATATTATATTGAAATATATGATGGATACGAAGCATATTAGGATGCGTATTTGATCAATAATGGCCGGTAAGGTGGTTAACATATTTTCCAGTCTTTCCTAATTTTTGTACACCTGGATGTATTTGAAAAAGTTTTTCCTTAGGAAAATGGATATGGTTGCTAATTTGGTGCAGGTATATAAAAGTACTTTATTTACACTTTGGTTATCTTTTGAAATGTACTTTATATATATAGGGTATATAAATAATTTTGATATGATCTTATATTTCTGTGGATGATAGGACAGTATGGATCATATAGTATTTTATTCATCTGATAAGAGTAAGCCATTGACAATGAAGGAGCATGGATAATTGAGTTTTGTTGCAAGAACTGTTTCATTATGACATTATAGCCCTGTTGTGTCAGATGTATCAATGGAAGAAAGACTGTAGAACACATGACTGTGTTGTAGCCCTAAACCCCAAAAACTTGTATTATTGTTTGTAATAGTATGAATTCTGTGGTTGATTTTTTTTTGAGAGGCAGGATTAAAACTCATGCTTTTGGGAGAAAAAAAAATCCTAATTTTCTTTACCAAAGGTCATTTAATTCACAAATCAGCCCCCCCCCCAAAAAAAATCCTAGAAAAATTTCTCTAGTTGGCTGCATAAATTGAACAGCACGTATAGCAGTGTTTCTTTAAACAACTGAGCAGTACTACAGAAGTGAACACCATTTTCAGAGGACTGCAAACATACCTTGATTTTCCATAATAAATGTGCTTTTTTTGACTATCTAGTGAAGAATTAACAAATATAGAAATGGTCCAAGATTACTAAAGCAATATTTTAGTAATAAATTTTAATGAATATCAGATTTTTTCAAAACTTATCCTGCTAGAATATTTGTTATACATACAAATAGACAAACACAATGCTAACTGTTGTGTATGGCACTGTGTTATTTATCAAAATTGGCACATCTCTGAAATATATCTAAAAGTGGCTGGGGAAAAAAAATAAAAAGAGAAAAATATTATTATTATTATTATTATTATTATTATTATTATTTTGGTAAACTTCATGGAGTTAATAGACTCATGGGAGGCCTACTCAACCATCAGCATGTCTATCATATGAATTTTGAAGTTATTTACACCCGTTGCATTCACACTGCAATGCATTCCACTCACCAGCAACTCTCCAAGTAAAAAATCAACTCCTCACACCCTTTTTAACCACATCTTTATACAACTTCCAGGGATGGCCTCTCATTCTTCCTATTGTAACATCCATTCATTTTTATAATTCCTTCTGTATTAATCTGATAGAATCCTTGAACTAACATGAAGGTCTCTGTCATATCTCATCATCCTATCCACCAAACTCTGTAATTCATATTACTTCAAACTCTCTTCATAACCAACACTCCAGAATCCTGGTGTCATTTTGGTCATTTGTCTTTGGAACCTCTAGTGTTTCCACATCACAGTGAAAACTAATGACCAAATTTGAGTACAGTAGTCCATATGTGATCTGACAAATGTCTTATGTAGAGGCACCGCCATCTCCTTATCCCTACATGTCAGTGTACTTTTTTATCATAGCAGCAATACAATGTGCAATCTTTGCAACACTTGTGATATGCCCTCAGAATTTCAGTCCACAGTCTACCATCACTCTGAGATCCTGAATCTCATCCACTTCCTGAAGTACAGCTCCACCAATACAGTGTGCAGACTTGTATCTCTGCATCCCCAAAGTGTAACATCTTGCATTTATTAATACTAAAAATGCAATGCCACTCATTTTTCCAAGCTAAAAGTCTATTCATATCTTCCTGTAGAGAATTAACATCAGCGCTACTCGTGATAATTCAACCAAACAACAAACATTTAAAGGTGAAATAAATAATTGAGTATCATCACCTCCTGATGTGATAGGCCAAACTCTCATAGCCAAGTAACTTGGTTTCATATGTATTCCTTATATGTTTTGAGTTCTACATATATATAATATTGTGATTTACCTTTCCAGGGACTAGTTGGTGGTCAGTACCCAAGTGATCCAATGAAAGAACAACTAGCAAAGGATAGTGCAGTTGTGGTATGTTGTCTGTGTGTGTGTTCTTAAATACTGTATGTATGCAATTTGGAAAAAAAAAATATATATAAAATTAAATTTTTTTTCAAATTTAATTTAATATGTCATTTTAATGTTATCTTAATCCTCCTAATTTTAGTGTATTTAGTATTTTAGCACATATTTTTATTAAGATATTTCAATATTTAGTATACGTTTAAAATGGCGCCAAAAAAGGGCAAGAAGTGTAATGCTAAAAAAGCACCGCAGTCGAGAACAAGAAAGTTAGCTGTGTTAAAGTAAAGAGGTTATTAGAGACATCGAAGAGGTTAATGAAAATTAATTAACTTCCAAAATAGCAAAATTGAAGCAGGTCATCAGAGAGACGACGTGGGAATTGCAAAAAAGTCAAGAGGCGTTTAAATGAGCATAGGGAGAAAAAGAAAGTTATGCAGCAAAATAAGAAACAACAACAGAAACAGGTAAGTCAGAAAGAAATGGAAATCAGGTAAGTGACGTTATTAAAAAGAAAGAAGTTATTTGGTATGACTCTATAATAAAACATGTGATTGATGAGCAAGTTATAACATAGAGTTTTTTGGAGCAAAAATTAAGAATATAAAGAAAACAATTCAAAAACAGAAAAGTAAATGAAATCATAGTTGTAGTAGGTACTAACGACTTAACTGGTGATAATTTCACTATAAGAGAGGACATGAAGAGGTTGTTGGTAGAGGCAAGAGTGAGAAAGTGAAAATCGTCAGTATTTTACCTCGCTGTGATAAAAATGAATCAAGAAGAAGGGCTATGATGGCAAACGATTCAATGTGTAGGCTATGTAGAAGGAATGGATGCAAGCTTTTCAGTGTGTGGAGTGAGTTTGAGGGAAGATTGGATTTGTATAAGAGGGATAGCCTACACCTGAATGCATTTGGTATCAGGAGTCTACTAAACTGATAATTGGTACAAGACCTAAAACAGAGAGTCAGGGAAACTAAATTATAAAGGGCAGAATGGTGTGACTGTGAGTGTAAGAGCGACAATGTTATATAACTGTGTGTTAATGATGGGAATGGGCTTTGTCATGGAAATGTTGGTGAGGAGAGAATGATATCAGTTTTGTTTTCGTCCGACTGATCAAATGTATGCAAAGATGTCTACATGTATAAGGCATTAGAGAAGCATAGAGATCTGCAAGCTGTCCAACTGTGTCAGGTAGACTGCAGACAAGCGTATACAAAAGAACAAACAGGTAGATTACTATGTCTGTACACAAATTCAGAAACAAAACGGTAGAGTTTGTTGCCTTAGTCAATATGTCGCGACCTCAAATTGTACATTAGTGAGACCTGGGCTATAAGAATCAGATATGGTATTGAGTGTAAAGGATAAAGAATTTTTTTTAGGAATGATAGGAGAGGAAGGGACATGCTGCTAATGATATCAAATGACTTGAACCCAGTTAGAGTTCAGACATATGATTGTAGTACTACTACTAACAATATTTCATGTGAGAGTGAGTTTAAAGTAATCTGGTGTGAGGTTGAATCTAACAAGTTTAATTACATAGTCGGGTGTTGTTATAGACCTGGTGGATCAGTTGCTAGTGATGAAGAAATGCACCACAAAATAGAAAATATGAGCGCGAAAAGAGTAATCATAATGGGAGACTTTAATTATCCAAATATTGATTGGGTAGCAGTAGAGTCTCATGAGATGAATGAAAATACATTTATTGAGATGTAGCGGGACAACTTCCTCAAGCAGCATGTGACAGAAGGAACTCGAGAGCAGAGAGTGATAGATTTGATTATAGTGTCAGAGTGTTTCAGTTAAAGATGTAACTATTTTGCCTCCAGTTGGTGATAGTGAGAAGGGACTAAGTTTACGAATGTTCCTTCAGAAAAGGTTACATGCTTAACTACAAAGCAGGAAATTATAACCAACTGAGGAGTATATTGAGTTCAGTGGAATGGGATCGGTGGGATGGAAAGAATATAGACAGTGCATGGGAAGCATTTAAACAAATACTTAAATGATGTGATGTTAAAATGAGTCCTAAGAGTTCGAAGAATAAATAGGGTAGGAGTCAAATGGATGTGTAATCTTATTAAGCAAGAGATTTGTAAGAAAAGGATGATGTGAAAGGAATACTGTGTGCCTAAGGATGATAAGGTTATGAACGTTATAAGCAGCAGGCTAGAATAGTTACAACTGTTATTGATATGCTTCAAGTAAAAGAATGAATATGAAAGAATAACTCTTCTAAATCCAGATGGTGTGAGGGTTACAGATGAAGAAGAGGTTATTCAGTTAATGAGTGCCCATCTTGTTAAAAGCTATCAACCTAGTGTATGCAATGTTGAGCTCACTGTTATCTCTTCACTAGATGAAGAAATGAAGGTGTATGAGGACGAGGTATTAGAGCTATTGCATAAATTGAATAAGAATTCAGCAATAGGGACTGATGGAATATCAGCATATGTGCTAACAGAGTGTTCAGCTGAACTGCTCATTCCTTTGACCAGGCTGTTTAATATGAGTTTCAGAACAGGGAAGATTCTGCAGGTATGGAAGGAATGTATGGAAATTCCATTGCACAAGGGTGGTACAAAGACCGATGTATCCAACTATCGACTAATTAGTATCTCAGGAGTAGTGGTTTTGGAAAAATTAATTAGGACTCCCATTCAGAAATGGGTTGACAGTGAATCTCTACTTTGCAGTGAACAGCATAGGTTAACTAAGGAAGGTCATGTTTTAGAAACCTGCTCACATTCTGTAACAATGTTATCATTGAACTAGAGAAGGTGAATGGATACACCATGGTACTTTTGGATTTTGCTAAAGCTTTTGACAAAATACAGACTATTGTATAAATTAGAGAATATGGGTTTGGATTATAGAATATTAACGTGGATAAAAGGATGGCTGACTGAGAGATATAAAAAGTGGTATACGGAGGATGTGAGTCTGCAAGATTAACAAGTGGTGTGTCACAAGGATCAGTGCTTGGTCCTCTATTATTCAATTCTGTACATTAATGATATTGGGAAGGATTTGAAAAGTGACATACAGCTATTTCCTGATGATGCAAAGATAGGTAGGGTAATCAGGAATGCTGATATGCAGTACTTGCAGAATGATTTTAATAGGCTGGAACTGTGGGCATGGGAAAATGGGTGTCAGTTCAATGTCAGTAAAATGTAAAGTCATTCACTTTGACGTGACTAGATATCCAGTGTCATATTATATTGGTGGGATTATGCTAGAAGAAAATGATGAGGTTAGAGATCTTGGAGTGTTAGTAGATAGGAAGTTGAAGTTCAGGGGCCATGTGGCAAAGATTGCAAATACAACTCAAAAGATAATTGCAATGCTGAAACGAACGTTCACATGTAAAGATAAGGATGTTATTTTGCCTCTTTACAAGGTCTTGATAAGACCGCACTTAGATTTGTGTGCAGGTCTGGTCTCCTTGTTTTCATTGTGATTCTGATATATTGGAGAGAGAAAGAGCAAAGGAGAGTATTGAAAATGATGTCAGGATTGTGGAATACTGATTATGAAGACAGATTGAGAATTTGTAGACTGCAGACATTAGCAAACAGAAGTAAGAGGGGTGATATGATTGAGACTTGCAAACTTCTGAAAGGGTCATACAAGATTTCAATTTATGGAGGGTGGGGAAAGGACAAGAGAGCATCCTTAGAAGCCGGGAATGAAGACCGCTAAGAAGGGGATGAGGGCTAGATTTTTCTCTCAGAGGGTGGTGCGTGATTGGAATGGATTGCATTGGATGTTGTGAGTGCAAGTAGTGTGCATGAATTCAAGAATAAGTATGATAGCTTGATAGCTGGTGCGTGTAGTATGTGACCACCCTCGATCAGTCTCTGACTCCCTGGAGTTCTCTCTCTCTCTTTTTTTTTTTTTAACTTTAATAATGATCACTTTATTATTATTCACATATAATATTTACAATTCATACTTGCACACTAATCTACATACAGGTTAATTTACACGTGCTGCTAACAAATTTTTTTTAATAATTTTTTTTTGTATACAAGTACATTCTGTATATATCCGTATACATTTATATTACATATAATTTTTTTTTTAACATTTTATTTATTATTTTTATTATTCAATAATAGTTTTTTTCTTTTTTTGTTGATCTTGGTTGAAATGTAATATCTCAGGTTTCATCCTCAATGCTTATTTATTAATTAGCTTATCTGAGGATGACACTGGTTAGTTATTGTTTATTGGTTTGATTGTTGTGTTGGGAAGTAGGCTGATGTTTGATAGGTCTGATATCTACTACAGCAGTAGGTTGCAAAATTCATTCACACACACGATAATTTGGAATGCCTTGACACGTCACTGAACTGGAAAGCCTGAACTAATATATTGTGTTTCGTTAAATTGTGTGTAGGGTGCGTGTTTCTTGTTCATAGTATGTCCTTAGGACTCTTTTCACACTGTTGTAGTTTTTAAGGTTCCTGTATTCAAAAGGTAGTTTATTTTGCATGTCTGGGATGTAGAAGCTTTGTGTGGCCTTTCTGTAGTGATTATTATATTTATTTGTGGTGAGGTCTTGTTATACGGTATGTATTTCTGGCTGTCCTGTAGTTGGCACATCGAAATAATGTTTTAGCAAAGCTACATAGTGACATAAGTGCTTTGCTGTTAGTATTTTGTGTTCTGACATTGCAGTGTACATAAAATCGGTATTGTGTCTTTGTCCCCAAAAGATCAGTTTTATCATTTTGTACTGTAATGACATTAATCTATTTAGTTTGTAGGGTGCACCGAAAGCATACATTGTTATAGCATATCTTAGTATATTTTGGCATAGTGCTTTGTATAGTTGTGCTTTTAGGTGTTTCGGAGTATAATAATAATATACTCCAGATTATAATAATATAATAATATACTCTCTTAGTAATAATAACCTGAGAAATTACCTAGTTACCTATCATGTTTCATTAGATGGTTATAAAAAAAAATCATAAAAATTTTCCTGCACAAAAATTAGGTAGGGGATGGGAATATTTTGTTATACAAAAAATAGAGTAAAATGTTTTAAATGTTTTTAAAAATTGTAGTAATTATTACATAAAACTGACTCTTTAATTTTTATTTTGTCATAAAATTTTGAATATATTAACCCTTTGATCATTACAGACTCTCTGAGCGCATTCATTGCTATAATTTCTTTAGCATTACTATTGCTCCGAGTGTGTTTCAATAATTTGTTAGTGATGTTACTAAAGCACTGATCATGTTATATTCTTTATAACTGCACTGGATTCGTTTGTGATTTAGTTTTCTTGCTTACATATAGATGATGATAGTTCTCTATGAGAAAAGACATTTTACTTTTGCTGTTTAACAAAAGTATGTTGAAGCACAAAGGTGGTGTAAAAAAATGGCTTTGACATCAGGTTTTCAGAAGTGCAAGATGTCTGCTGTGTTATTTGCAAGCGATTCTGATAGTGAATCAGATGAAGAATATGTTGAAGAATTCTTTTTAGATGGAAGTAATGACAGTGATGTTGATGTCTCATTGATTGACGAGTTCAGGGAGTGGTGTTTGTGGTTTTGTTGTGGTTTGTCTCAAAA
Source organism: Typopeltis vanoorti (assembly GCF_054136105.1). Taxonomy (NCBI): domain Eukaryota; kingdom Metazoa; phylum Arthropoda; class Arachnida; order Uropygi; family Thelyphonidae; genus Typopeltis; species Typopeltis vanoorti. The sequence continues at coordinate 4,045,202 of NC_143553.1, forward strand.
TATAGTTGTAGTTTGTCTCAAGCTAGGAGGAGATGGTGCCGTATGCTGGCTGGATCAGTTGGTATGTTTATGTTGCCCTCGCTTTTTTTTTACATGGTATTTCTCAAGATATCCACATAAGTAATTGTTCATTGGAACTGTTTGAATTATATTTTGATGAAGATATAATAAATATTTTAGTTGAGAAAATGAAAAACAAAGTTATGCAGTTCATTGCTGCTACAATCCTTAAATGTTTTTCTCCTTGTTTTCATTGGAATGACACAGACTACAGTGAACTGAAGGTGTTTTTAGCATTATTACTGCTTCTAGCCATAGTTCAGAAATAAAATGGAATTGGTCAGAAAAATGGATGATCGAGATACAATTTTTTTTTAGAAGTGATGTCGGAATGTTGATAATGAAATTTTTACACTTTGCTGACAAGGATTCTGATTATCCAAAACTAAAAAAAAAAATAGGCTTTTTTTTTACTCTCTCAAAAAAGAAGTTCCAGGAAGTTTATACACCAGAACAAGATATTTGTGTTGATGAAAGCCTTATTATATGCTGCTGAAGCACTCAAATTTTGGTTTGAAATGCTTTGAACTTTGTGAATCATCTAGTGTCTACATATATGACCTGATAATTTATACATGTAAAGGCACTCAGGTACTGCCTAATGCTGGTTTTGTACTAGAATTGTTGTTACCTTAGCATCTTCACTGCTGAATGAGGACTGCATTACCTTAGATCAGTGGTTCCAACCTTTTTCCACTTGTGTACCCCTTTTAAACCCATTTCTATAAATTGTACCCCTTGTTTTTAAAATAGTGGTGATTCAAACTTAACATTTATTGTTTTATAACTAACGTTTTGCATTTTGTTTACTTTACTTGTTTTTCCACCATTACTGATTATTATTTTTTTAGAAGTGATGTCTGAATGAACGTTTTCCTTGATAATGAAATTTTTACACTTTGCTGACAAGGATTCTGATTATCCAAAACTAAAAAAAACCATATACCTCTGAATGGCCCAGCACGTACCCCTGCGGGTATGCATGCCACCGGTTGGGAACCGATGCCTTTAGACAGTTTCAAGCTTGCTGACTACTTAGTTACCAAAAAAAAAAAAAAACTGATGTTTATGGGACTGCTAAGACAACCCAAAAAATAAATGCCTGAAGACCTCAAATTGAAGAAAGGAGACACTTATGCCTTTCAGTGTAGGAAGATCGTTGCCCTGAATGGAAAGTCAAGAAAAATGTCACTATGTTGAGCACCATCCATGGTAAAGAAATGGAGAATGTAGAGATGAGGAAAGGAACAGCGAAAAAATCAGCTGTGATATTACACTATAACACCATGGGAAATGTTTATCATTTAGACCAAATGCTTTCATATTATCTTGCTATCCGGAACAGAGATTTCTGTGTACAATGCTTTTGTAACGCACACAAAGTTAGTTGGTAAGCTTGATCACATAGCTTTTAGCCTGGATCTCATCAACAAGATCATTGAAACCTACTACACCCCAAGGGCTAACAAGAAAGGCAGAAGAGAACCCAATCAGATGGCACTTTCCAGAATATATACCCCCCCCCCCCCCACTGAAAAGCAAGCAGAGCCAAGAAGAATATGTGCATTTGTTGCACAAGATCAGTTTTAGGAAAGAAGGTTCATGAAGAAACATGTATGTGGTGCTCCGATCGTCAAGCAGGGTTGTGTGATTCACCATGCTTCAAATCTACCATACTATTCAAAACTTCTGAAGAAATGTCATTGTATGTAGGTTATTAATGTTATTGTTTTCCATGTATAAAAATCATATATTAGCTAAATATTCTTTTTCAGTAAATCATTGACAGTTTTTATATAAAAATTGTAAATGAATACTTCTTATACTTAGTTAATTATGTAGTGTTGAAATTTAAAAAAAAAAAAAAAAACCTGAAACTGGAACCTAATGGTCAAAGGGTTAAATTGATATTGAGTTTACAGAAAAAACAATATCCTTTAGTCCGTTAAACAAATGATGTTTAAGGGAGGGCAATCTTTCAAGTGAAGTAAAACTGAAGTACTGGCTAAATAAACAATTCAGTATCATCACCTCCCAATGTGATAGGCCCAACTGTTATAGCCAAGTTACTTGGTTTCATAGAAACTAAATTAATGCTATTATAAGACAGTTTGTCTGTCTTGCAGGATCACATTATGAAGCAAAGTGGTATTAAACCTAATATCAAAATTGGAGATGTTAATCTCTGCTTTATACAGATATGTTATACTTTTAAATAAATCCAGTACAGGTCTGCAAGATTCCCTGACTAAATTGAATGATGTGATTTTTTGTAATAGATTTGGTATGAAGGTCAGCAATAACAAGACAAAGACAATGAAAATAGGTAGAAGCATTGAAAATATCGACATTGTCAATGGAGAATCTATAGATCAAGTAAAACATTTCAGCTACCTAGGTACAAATTTTAGTGAAGATGGTAAATTAAATATGGACATAGACAACAAAATCAACAAAGCTGGTATGGTAGGAAGTCCACTGAAAAAATTTATATGGCAACAAGAGAAAAATTAGTCAAAACACTAAATTAGCTGTATACAAGACAGTGTTCAAACCAATTTTAACTTATGGATTTGAGAGCTGGGTTAAAAATTAAACACTTAACCAAAGACTAGAGACCACAGATATGAGAATCCTGGGAAGGATTAGGGGCATGAACAGATGGCATCATGGCGATTTCATATTAAAAACGGGTGTACAATATCATCTTTGTGAAGAATTATCAATGTAATAGATAAGCTTAAGTGTTGGGCATTATTCATAACTTATTTTAATGATATTACAACACCAAATGAACTAAATCATAAAACGATGTTTATTATCATTATTATTAAGAGAGACCTCCAGGGAGTCAGAGACTCATTGAGGCAAGGTCACATACTACACACACAGCTATCATATTTATTCTTGAATTCATTCACACTGCTTGCACTCACAACATTCAATGGCAATCCATTCCAAATCACCCTCTGAGAGGAAAATCTAGCCCTTCTTAGCAGCCTTCATTCTCAGCTTCCAAGGATGCCCTCTTGTCCTTTCCCCACTCTCTATAAATTGAAAAATTCCATCAGTTGAAATCCTGTATGACCGTTTAAGAAGTTTGAAAGTTTATCCTGTTTACTAGTATCTGCAGTCTACAGATTCTCAATCTGTCTTCATAATCAGTATTCCACAATCCTGATATCATTTTTAACACTCTCCTTTGTACTTTCTCCAATATATCAGAATCACAATGGAAAAAAGGAGACCAGACCTGTGCACAATAGTCCTAATGAGGTCTTATCAAGGCTTTGTAAAGAAGCAAAGTAACATCTTTAGCTTTACTAGTGAACATTCGTTTCAGCATTGCAACTATCTTTTGAGTTGTATTTGCAATCTTTGCCACATGGCCCGTGAACTTCAACTTCCTATCTATTAACACTCCAAGGTCCCTAGACTCGTCAGTTTCTTCTAGCCTAAGCCCACCAATATGATACGTGGATATTTAATCACACCGAAGTGAATGACTACATTTACTGACATTGAACTGACACCCATTTTCCCATGCCCACAGTTCCAGCCTATTGAAATCATTCTGCAAGTACTGCATATCAGCATTCTTGATTACCCTACCTATCTTTGCATCATCAGGAAATAGCTGTATGTCACTTGTCAGATCCTTCCCAATATCATTAATGTACAGAATACAATAACAGAGGACCGAGCGTTGATCCTTGTGGTACACCACTTGTTACCTTAAATCTTGCAGACTCATATCCCACATATACCACTTTTTGATATATGTCAGTCAACCATTCTCTTATCCATGCTAATATTCTATAACCCGAACCCATTTCTCCAATTTTTGCAAGTCTACCATGCTGTATTCTGTCAAAAGCTTTAGCAAAATCCAAAAGTATCATGGTGTATCCATTCCCCTCATTTAATTCAGTGGTAACATTGTTATAGAATGTGAGTAAGTTGCAAAAACATGACCTTCCCTTAATAAACCTATGCTGTTCATTTGCAAAGTAGAGATTCATTGTCAACCCATTTCTGAATGGAAGCCCAAACAATTTTTTCCAAAATCTTCACCACTACTCCTAATACCCATTGGTCGACAGTTGCATACATTGGTCTTTGCACCAACCTTGTGCAATGAAATTACTATACATTTCTTCAATTCCTGCAGAATCTTCCCTGTTCTCAGATTCATATTAAATAGCCTGGTCAAAGGAATGACCAGTTCAGTTGAACAATCTTTTAGCACACATGCTGTTATCCCATCAGTCCCTATTGCTGAATTCTAATTCAATTTGTTCAACAATTCTAATACCTCATTCTCATTCACCTGCGTTTCTTCATCTGTTGAAGAGGTAACAGTGAGCTCAATGTTACGTACACCAGGTTGGTAGTTTTTAACAAAATGGGCACTCATTAATTGAACAACCGCTTCTGTAACTCACATGCCATCTGGATTTAGAAGCATTATTCTTTCATATTTATTCTTTCTTTTACTTGCAGCATATCGATAGAATTCTTGTCTTTAGCACTCCAATCCAGTTTCTTTTCATACTCAGACCTTGCGTCCCATACAACAGTTGTAACTATTCTAACCTTCCCTTCATTAATTAATAAGATTACACAACCATTTGACTCCTACCGTATTTATTCTATGAACTCCTGGGACACATTCTGATATTCCATCCTTTAAGTATTATTTAAATGCTTCCCGTGCACTGGCGATATTCTTTCCATCCAGTAACTGATCCCATTTCACTGAACTCAGTATACTCCTCAGTTGGTCATAATTTCCTGCTTTGTAGTTAAGCAATGTAACCTTTTCTGAATGGAACATTCATAAACTTGGTCCCTTCTCAACTGAGTACCTCATGATCACTATTACCAACTGAAGGCAGAATAGTTACGTCTTTAACTGAAATGCTCTGACACTATAATCAAATTTATCACTCTTTGCCCTCGAGTTCCTTCTGTCACATTCAGCTTTAGGAAGTTGTTCCGCAACATCTCAATAAATGCATTTTCATTCTTCTCATGAGATTCTACTGCTACTCAATCAATATTTGAATAATTAGTCTCCCATTATGATTACTCTTTTTGTGCTCATCGTTTCTATTTGGTGGTGCATTTCTTCATCATTAGCAACTGATCTACCAGGGCTGTAACAACACCCGACTATGTAATTAAACTTGTTAGATTCAACCTCACACCAGATGACTTCAAACTCACTCTCACAATATTGTTAGTAGTAGTAGTACTACAATCATATGTCTGCACTCTAACTGGATTCATATCATTTGATATCATTAGCAGCATGTCCCTTCCTCTCTATCCTTCCTAAAAATTACTCTACATTCCTTCAATTCCTGTGCAATCTTCCCTGTTCTAAGATTCATATTAAATAACCTGGTCAAAGGAATGACCAGTTCAGCTGAACAATCTTTTAGCACACATGCTGATATCCCATCAGTTCCCTATTGCTGAATTCTTATTCAATTTGTGCAACATGTTTTTACCCTGAATCCTTTATACTCAATACCAGTTAGTATATCTGATTGTTATAGCCAAGTCTCATTAATGCCTGAAATCTGAGGTCGCGACATATTGACTATGGCAACAAACTCTACCTTTTTTGTTTCTGATACTCCTAGCATTCGTGTACAGACATAATAATCTACCTGTTTGTTCTTTTGTATACTCCTGTCTGCGGTCTGCCTGACACAGCTTGCAGATTCTCTGTTCTTCTCTAATGCCTTACACATGTGGGCATCTTTGCACACATTTGATCTGTCCGAACCGGATGAAAATCATTCTCTCCTCGCCAAAATGTTCCATGACAAAGCCATTCCCGTGATTAATGCAGTTATATAACATTGTCGCTCTTACACTCACATTCAAACCATTCTGCCCTTTATAATTTAGTTTCCCTGACTCTCTGTGTTAGGTCTCATGCCAGTTATTAGTTTTTCTAGACTCCTGATACCAAACGCATTGAGGTGTAGACAGTTGCTCTTATAAAAATCCAATCTTCCCTCAAACTCACTCTGCACATTGAAAAACCTGCATCCATTCCTTCTACACATCAGCCAAAAAATGTGTTACAGTTAAATGTGACAATGAATAAGTGTTACAGTTGTGTAGGAATTGATTTTAGGATAACTCTCCGAATGATTTGGCAAATTAATGCAGCTATACTTGTTAAGGTTTGGAGAATGCTTCATGTAATGAAACATTACTTGTAAAAGAAGACCTATAATGGCTTCTATATAGCAAATTGATTTTCTTTTATGCAATCCTGTGTGACTGGCTGTGCAAAACATGGTCTGCCAGTCCAGACTTGCTATAATAATGGTAGCGAATGTATTTCTTATGTTCTGCATTGGGGATGTTAACAGCTCTTCATATCTGTCCACTTACTAGTCTGTTGTGTAAGCCCATCTCTTTCAATTTAGCTTGCAGCTTGTCACATGGCAGTCTATCAAGGTCTTTGAGAATTCCAAGTATACCATTGTATATGCATCTCCTTTATCCAACGAATTTGTCACCTTGTTGTAATACATAAAGAGATTGCTAAAGCATGACCTCCCCCTAACAAACCCATGCTTACTATCATAAAGAATACTGCTATTATCAACCCATTTCTGAATCCTAGTCCTCGCCAACTTCTCTGACACCTTAACAAAAATTCCAGGCACACAATAATTTATAGCCTCACTCATCCCTCATCATTGTGAAGTGGAACAATTTTACAAGATTTTGCAAAGGCTTTTGATAGATTGCCATACCACAAGTAGGTAACTAAACTGGAGCAGATAAAATTGGATGATAGATTAGTGAATTTGATAGGCAACTGGCTCACGGATAAGTATGGACAAGGTGTGTATGGGAGGAGGGATGCAGTATTCCAGAAGAGAAAAGTCACAAGTGGTGTGCCTTAAAGGATGTTGTGGCCTTACAGGAAAACTTGAATGGATTGTATGAATGGGAAACAGTGTGGCACTGTTTCCATACTGTTTGTAAATTGAGGGAATGGTCAGTTCAATCTTGTAAAGTGCAAGGTTCTGAAATTTCTTAGGTAACAATGGAATGCAAAGTGTGTCCTTAGTGGAAGAATTTTGGAGGAAGTCGAGGAGACCTTAGAGTTGTGGTGGACAAGGATATAAAGTCCAGAGGTAACATTGCACAAGTTGTGAAATCATTACATCGGATTCTGACAATTATGCAGAGGACCTTAACATGCAGAAATTACGAGGCCTTGATTAGCCCTCATACAGATTATTGTGCACAGATTTGATCCTCAATATATCTGGTGATGAGGATGTATTGGAAAAGGTCCAGAGAAGATTAAAGTAATAACTGGTTTTGGGGATGTGGAATATGAATGCAGATTGAGGGAATGGTTTGTAAAGTCTTGTGAATAGAAGAAAGAGAGAGAGAATATGATTAAGACATTAAAGTATTGTTACTAAGTTAATTTGGAATAAAATTTTCATAGAATAGGAGAAGGGGGGGGGTAGAACAAGGGTATATTCCTGGAAGCTGTATAAGAAGAGTGTGATCAAGAGCATAAGGAGCAGGTTCTTTGCATGGAGGGTGGTTGGTGAGTGGAATGCATTGTGCTGAATGCAGATACATTGAATGAGTTTAAAGCACAGTTTGATGGGCTTTGTGTATACCTCCCATGATGAGGCTTTTATCTCTGGGGAGATAACTTAATAATTTCCTAGAGCATTCCTTTAAGACATATAACAATATATTCAAATCCTACTGCCTTATTAACACTAAATTTGCTTAATTCCTCATAAGGGATTATACATATGGTAGATATGTCATATGTATAATCCCTTATACATATGGCATATCTGCCATATATATAATTTCATTTTGTATATGCCTCATCTCATCTTAATCATTTCATTCTTCAGTTCTTGCATTTCAGCAAGAACTGAAGTTCCACACTGCTCAACACACACACACACACTCAGTTTTTGCACCTTATGTTCAGCTGTTCTTATATTTTTGCCTTTGTTAGCTGTTATACACTAAATTCACTATGATATCTACTAATAATCTTGAACATTATATCTTAGTATCACAAATTAAATAAAATTTTGGTGAAATGCATATAATTCTTCAAAAATGTTCCAAGAAATAAAACTTATCTTTTCTCCAATGATCCTACCAACTGTCATTATTAAGTGACACATTGCCTTCCAAGTGCCCTCCTAGACAATTTGAACCCAGGTCTTTCCAATCAAAGGCCTTCATTGTTATGAACTGAACTATGCAGGCTCTTGATAAATTCGGTAAACCTAATAATAATATTTGCTGATTAATGCAATTCCACATTTGTAATAAGATTCTAGCATTTCATTAGCCAACAAATAGAAATCTTTGGAGATACTTCTTGCTAAATCAGTAGCAAGCAGTATCACTAGATTTAACTAGATCTGCTATCATCTATGTTTAAATGACAAACTATCATATAGAAGCACTTTAAATGTTTAAAAATGACATACTAGTGATCTAACAGCACAAAACTTGTCACAGAACACAAGATACTAACAGTCAAGTAACTGTGGAAAGCAGTTCAAAACTATAATGGACAGAAGATCTGATATCCTATCCTGGTACCTTCTAGGGCTGAATATAAAGTACTTGACAACTGTTGAATTATCAATGTCTTGAAATGACCATCCCCCAAATTTTTGGTAAATCAATGAATCCCATTTGTTGAGGTTTGAGGAATACTTCATTGTTTGTACTGACTTCAAAAATAGTCTCTCAGACTTATAATGTCCTCTATGCAAAACATGGTCAGTCAACCCTAACTTATCGTAATGATGGTAGATGTGTATTTGTTGTTCGGGGGATGTTAACAGATCCTCCTATCTATTTTTAGTAGAATATGTTGCAGGCACATAGCACTCTTCACACAAGAGTTATATCCAAAAGATAAGAGTCACTTAGAGGTTTATTTTAGTTTGGTTCAGTCAATGTTCCCTGTAAGCCAGGGAAGCACATACACAACTCGTGTCTTCTGAACTGCATTTTGGTTGGTCTGGGCACTCTTGGTTTTGGGGACAGTAACTTCAAAAAAAAAAAAAATACTAATAAAAGTGCATAATATACATTTATAAGCTCTCAAAATTTAAAAGCTACCATTTATAAGCTCCTAAGGGCCTCTGTAGCGCAATTGGAAGAACAACGGTACGTTGCACCCTTCGATTGGAAAAGGCCTAAGTTCGATTCTTGTCATGACGGGAGGAATCTTTATATAGACGTTTTTCAATCGAAGGTGAGTTAGCCGATCTCATACGGAGGTAGCAGGGTTTTTTCTCCCGGAAACTCTGGTTTTTCATCCTGCATACATTCAAATTTGCCCTTCAGAACACACGCAATTTACAGACAAAAAATACTAGCTGTGGTGGCGGTGGTGGTAGTGGCCAGTAGATGGCGCTGATGTTGATGATTGACAGTAGAGGTTCGGTTAGTGGTGGAGACGGAAAGTTGTACAATAGGTGTCTTCCCGCAATGAGTCTTCGGACTCCTTGTAGGTGTCACGAATAATAATAATAAAATTATATAAAAAAAGTTACACATTGTTATTCGACAGAAAATGTAATTGTACACAAAATATACATATTTCACTGTATGATTTGACATCTTTGCAGGGTCAAACTTCATCTCATCTTCCTTTTTCCGTCTTTTACCTTGCGGTGTCGAAGGTTTATTAATCATCAGACCTCAAACCGTTCACAGGATAAGGTGGTCAGCCCTATGCCCCAGTGTATCCTATGTCCGTAGTGTTCAGTTCTCAAGGTCGGTTTGCCTGCTTTGCAGGATGAAAAACTCCAGGATAAACTGTGGAAAAAACCCTACTGTCCACGCCCAAGACCAGCTAACTTGGCTATGCCTGAGGAAGATCCTTCAGGTCCTCTTGTTACGGATGAGAATCGAACCTTGGACGCTCCTTTTCTCCAGGCATATGGTATGGTTGTGAAGTGCACAGCCACTAAGCTAACCATGCGGACACGGGTCAAACTTTAAATTTTTAAAAATGACATTCTTGTGATCTAACAGCACAAAACTTGTCACAGAACACAAGACACTAACAGTCAAGTAACTGTGGAAAGCAGTTCAAAATGGTAATGGACAGAAGATCTGATATCCTATCCTGCTACCTTCTGGGGCTGAATATAAAGTACTCGACAACTGTTAAATTATCTATATCTTGAAATGACCACACCCCAAATTTTTGGTAAATCAATGAATCCCATTTGTTGAAGTTTGAGGAGTACTTCATCGTTTGTACTGACTTCAAAAATAGTCTCTCAGACTTATGTCCTCTATGCAAAACATGGTCAGTCAATTCTAACTTATTGTAATGATTGTAGATGTGTATTTGTTGTTCAGGTGATGTTAACAGATCCACCTATCTATTTTTAGTAGAATATGTTGCAAGCACATAGCACTCTTCACACTTCTGAATGTGTTTGTAGTTTTCCAATGGATAAGGGTTGCCAATTGGATGTGTCATTTTATTATTATTACGGTATCTCCATGGAGTCAATAGACTCATCACGGGAGACCCAAACTATCAAAACATCTATCGATATCTCTTCTTGAATTCATTTACAGACAAAGAACTCGCAACTGAGTCAGTCAATGCATTCCACTCATTCACCACTCTCCAGGTGAAAAACCTCGTTCTCACACCCTTGTTAACCATACTTTTCCCTAATTTCCAGGGATGACCTCTTGTTCTTCCATTACTATCACACAGCTGAAACATTTCCCCTGCATCAATCTTATAAAAACCTTTCAGTAACTTAAATGTTTCTATCATATCCCCTCTTCTCTGCCTATCAACCAACCTCTGCAATCCACAAGCTCTCAATCTATCAATGTAGGGAGCATTTTTTACATCACTCACCAACTTAGTCACTCTCCTCTGAACACACTCCACAACCTTCTCATCTCCAAGGAATCCAGGTGACCAGACTTGAGCACAGTAATCCAAATGTGGAAGTATCAACGTTTTATAAAGGGGAATAATAACTTCTTTATCTCTGGATGTTAGTGTGTTCCTCAATAACCAAGTAATCCTATGTGCAATCTTGGAGACCTTAGTAATGTGTCCCCTGAACTTCATCTCCCTATTCAACACCTCTAAGTCCCTAGCCTCATCAATCTCTTGGAGTACTGTTCCATCAATATAGTACACAGCTCCTAATTTTTTAATCCCAAAATGCATAACTTTACACTTTTCCACATTGAACTGACATCCATTACCTTTTGCCCATTTTGCCAGCTTATTTAAATTATCCTGCAAACTTTCAACATCAGCTTGATTTTTTATTGCACTACTCAACTTTGCATCATCAACAAACAACTGATTATCTCCCTTTAAGCCATTTCCCATATCATTTATGTACAAATTAAACAACAATGACCCAAGCAGAGAGCCCTGAGGCACACCACTGGTCACCTGCCTCATCCTGGACTCTGCTCCTCCATACACCACCTTCTGGTATCTTTCCCTGAGCCATTCTCCTATTCATATCACCAGTTTAGTATCCATCTGCTCCAGTTTGTGCAATAGTATTCCATGGGGTATCCTGTCAAAAGCCTTAGCAAAATCCAGAAGTACCGCTGTGTAGCCATTTCCTTTGTCCAACTCAGATGTCATTCTATTATAAAAAGTTAATAAATTGCTAAGGCAGGATCGACCTTTAACAAAACCATGTTGGTCCCTATAGAGTATAATATCCTGATCCACCCATTCTTGAATTTTGTCTTTAACCAACTTTTCCAATACTTTTACCACCACTCCCGAGATGGTGATTGGTCTGTAATTAACTACCTCAATTTCAGAGCCACCTTTATGCAAAGGAACTACTTTGCCTTCCTTTCACTCCCTAGAGACCATACCAGAGTTCAAACTTAAGTTAAATAACCAAGTAAGAGGCGTTGACAATTCCTTTGCACATTCACGCAACACCCGAGCTGATATGACATCTAAACCTACAGCAGTGTTTGCATTTAAATTTTGCAATATACTAAGTACCTCTGATTTCTTAACTTCTCACATTAGTTATTGCTACAGGTACAGAGATATCCTCACTTGGGTGATATATTTTTGAAAAGTGATCACTCAGTAGCTTGACTATTACATCTGAATTTGTCACCTCAATGCCATCAGCACCCACTAAAGTTATCCTTCCGAAGTCATTCTTCCTTTTACTTGCCACATAGCGGAAGAACTCTTTGGGATTACCCTTGATCTCCTTGGCTAAGGTCTTCTCATAATCTAACAGGTACCTGTTAGATTATGAGATTGAGCCTTGTACTGCTCATGGGTGTACTGATTGCCTTTCTCCTTATAAATTCTCCATAACATTTTCTTTTTTTGCAGATCAAGCTTGATACTACTACTACTCATCCATCTTCTAACACCTACCTTGTTTGTCTTCCTGACCATGGGGACACAATCTGATATTGCCTTCCTCAGATACCCTGATTTTATCCCATGCACATTTAAAAGAGGTGTAAAGACTATATTATTTGCATTTTGGTTGTCTTTTGAAATTGTACAGTGTATGTAAGAGATAGAAAATATGCACTCTCCTAGTTCATTGATGTATATAAATTTTCTATAGTTCTCAAAGCTTAATTTAAATTGGGAGATTACCTATTTGAAGCAGATTTTTTTAACCGAGCTTATCTCCAACAATTAATAAACTATGTAAACTTGACAGCCAAGATAAGAGCTGCCACCCCATCGAGGTAAAATAAATATTCCCTGTAGTCAAATTTTAAAATTCCCATACATAAGAAATATATATAAAGCTATAAAACATGTATTTAAATATTCTGATTATAAGGTTGTCTTCACAAGTCATTCAAAATTATCAAACCATCTAAAAACTACAGAAAAGAAAACAATCCATAAAGTTCTACAGAATTGCTTATCACTTTCCCTGACATCCATCTGTAATGCTATCTAGTGTACTTTTTTAAGATCTTGCCACTTTTTTTTAAAAAAAACAGTTTTGTTCTTTATTTTTTTAAAGAGCACATTACCTTGAACACCCTACCCAATTTTCTATTCCATTTAAACAGCCAATGTCCAAGGATCCAATTCATTCACAACAGAAATAGAAAGTAATAACAGTCTGCCATTTCTAGACAACCTAGTTACAAGACAACCAAATGGATCTCTGACCTTCACCATCTACAGAATTGACCCCCCCCCCCCACCCACACAGATAAATACTTTCATTAACAGTTACATTATCCTCCCCTCCTGACAATGCAGAACTATAAAAACCTTAATCCACTGGGCAAAATTCATTTGCTCGGGTATCACTGCAGAAAGACATTTCAGTATGGAATATGTCCACCCTGAACTGTGATGCAGCTCTCACAATGTCATACCATGCTTAGTACTGAGTGATTCAGGAGTTCTTGAGGCAAACTGGCCCACTTCTCCTTCCGAGCAAGGATAAGGTCTTGTTTGTTTTCGAAGGTAAATTTTGAACAGCAATGCATCTCCCTGTTGCGTCCCAAATGTGTTCTAAGAGGTTGAGATCTGGGGAGTGTGTTGGCCATTTGATTCAATCAGTATCCTTGATCTCAGAAGCATCTCCACTGCTCATGTACCATATAGTGTGGCATTGTCATCCGTAAAAATGAATTCTTTGCCAACAGTAACGACATTATAGAACTTTGTTGTAATATCATTCGCCAATCATAGTCTCTTTTTGTAGCACTTATAGTTTGGTGTGTACATTAAGCATAATGCCTCCCCACACGATGATCTCAGCACTGCCTCATCTTCCTTTCAGGAACATTCTTGCAATGGTAAGCAATACCACTTTCATTCAGATCAAATGTAGTCTAGAATCGGAGGAAAGACTAAAACGATTCATCTGTAAAGAGTGCATTAGCTCATTGGTATATTGTCCAATTTTTATGAATAATTATCACTGAAGTGTGCTATATGATGAGCTGTGGATAAAGGGATGCAGGCTGCAGCTTTTGGGCATAGAGGCCTACTTCTTGCAGATGTCTAGCTACAGTTTGTCGAGATATCTGCTTACCTGTGCTTGATTGAAGTTGACCTGCAAGCTTTCCTGCCATGGTGAGTTGATTACATTTTACTGTTATAACCAACAATCTGTCTTCATTCTCGGTGATAGTGCAAGAGGGACCTCTTAGGAAACATCTGGAACATATTCCATTGGTTTGAAATGCTGCTCAGAGCTTGGATACAATGCTATGTGAGCTTCCAAACTCTCTGGCAATATCAATAATTCTGTGGCCTTCTTCAAGCTTTCCAATAATTCTTCCTTGCATGAAATCATCTAAATGGTGTCTTTGAAAAGACATCCAAGTTTGCAACTTTATTTCTCCATGAAAAGGGCTTTCTTCAAACACAATTTGCTCAGTTCATTCTTTTGAATTATCCTGTTGAGTACTACCATGTGACCCTTTGGCATGCGATTTAAAAATTTGAATGCATATCTGCTTTCTACTTGAAATTTTCAGTTATGCAAGTTGTCACAAGCTTGATTCATCTGAATTTGCAGTTGTAATCTTCAGAAGTAGTGTTTGTCCTTAAGTTTTGGACACCAGTGTATTTAGTCTACGTTGTCAATATCCTGAAAATAGTAAGTAATATCATCATCATAGTCACCCATAGCTATATACCCATTAAATCTCTTTTTGAATACATTAACTGAAGAGCCACTATCTAATGAGAATCCATTCCACATACTCACCACATTCCTAAGAACAACCTTATCTTGCATGATTTCTAATCACATACATAGTCCATTTCCAAAAATAATCCTGAGCTCTACCTCTTTGTCATAAGCTGCAATATTCATTTGTACTATATATTCTTTATTGTACTGTGTATGCTATCGTTACTAACTTCTGTGTTTCTGTCGTATCTCCTCTGCTCTGTCTATTCCTCCAACTTTGAAGACCATCACTTTCTCTCAGTCTGTCATCATACTTTCAATTCCATAGCAAGTCATATTTTTTTTTATCCATTGGATCTTTTCATCTGTTTCTCCATCTCCTTGGAACCCAAGTGACCATATTGAGAATAGTAGCCTATATATGGTGTTATCAGAACTTTATAACATGGAAGAACAACTTATTTTTTTCTCACAAGTTAGCATTCTCTTCAACATTGCAGTTATCTGATGCGATGCCTTAATCATATTATCAGTGTGGCCCTAAACTTTAATTCTCTATAACCCTTGAGTTTCTAGTTTCATTGCAGTAAATTCACATTAACATAATACTCTGCTTGCAATGTCAAATCAAGTGTGATTTGACACTTCGATCCAAAATCCTTGCTCTTTGAAACAATAATTCAACTTATTAACATTTGTTCATAGAATTGCTGTTCAAGTCAGCATGATTAAGGGATATATCAGATAAGAGACATATATGATGTATTAGATATGTCTCTTATCAAAGTATCAGAAAGTGATGTATGAAAGCGTTGACTCAGAAAAAGAGGATACCCAGGGGTATACGACAAGATTCTGTTATTTATCTTGTGGACATTGCAAAAAGAGTATTATATTAATGAAGATTTGCTGCATACAGGGTGATATTCAGTTATTTGTTGACGATGACCCTTATTACTCACTCCTACTTATCATCATCAACAAATAACTGGATATCACCCTGTATGCAGCAAATCTTCATTAATATAATACTCTTTTTGCAATGTCCACAAGATAAACAACAGAATCTTGTGGTATACCCCTGTTTATCCTCTTTTTCTTAGACTCAACACTTTCATACATCACTTTCTGATACTTATCTGTCAGCTACTCTCCTCTCCATGTCCTGTCTATTTTGCATACCCATCCTTTGTGTTCGTGTAATGTGGAATCCTGTGAAATGGCATGTTAAAATCCAGAATGACCATAGTATATCCGTTTCCCTTATCTAGCTCTGCTGTCATTCAATTATAGGAAGTAAGCAGGTTGCTAAAGCAAGATTTACATTTAACAAACCATGCTCCCTTCTGTAGATGACCTTAGTGCCTCTGGATGTGAATCCTAACTAGCCTTTTTTGTTAGAAAGTAAATATGCTTGATATGACATCTCTATTTTAACCAGTGTGGGAGCAAATAAAAGTTTGCATGCAAAATATTTTCATGACAAACAATTTGTATATAGAAGCAGTTGTACTTCACATTACAGTATCCTGTAATGCATGGAATGCTCTCCTCTCTGAAATGCATGCCATTCATTGCAAGATGGGTCCATTATGTCTCATCAGTGAGGACAAGCTATTGTTTGCTCACACTTGGATAAAATAGGGTTGAAAATAACAGTATTATATTTGATAAGATACTACTACAAAATGTAAATACACAATTTTTCTATTTGTTTGTGGCTTCTTAATTATGACCTGTATTGTAATTTAGCTTTCAGTATCCCTCAGTCTAGCTTCCACTTCCATGGTCCTGGTTAGAATATTCCAGAGGATACATGTTTGTGGTTTAGCTTCTACTAATTCTGACCTTAAGGTTTTTCAGAGGATACTTATCTGATGAGTGAAGTTAGCTTCTGTGCTGTAACCTGAAGCTGAGGCACAATGGTGGGTTTTTGCCTGCTACTGAGTATCATGCCAAAGAACAGTTTGTGTTGTGTATTATAGAATACTAAGGCAACTTGATGTGATGTCAACAGTCTCTGTATAGAAGTATTCAAGTTAAGAAGATGGTTCTTCTCCAAACTTGATGAGTTTGCATGAGCAAACAAAATATATTATTTTATATATAAAATATATATATAATGAAATTTAATATATATATACAGGGTGTTCGGGATAAATTTGACATATTTATAATTAATTATATTTTTCCGTAAGTTACATGTATTAACACACACTTCTCTTCATTTAAAAGTTTGGACCCTTCTTCATTCATATACAAGATGTCAGAAAGGATGGATAGCTGGAACCCACCTGAATCATGGAAGAGAATAACTTGTATCATGATGATTCGTGCCCGCCATCAAAATAAGGATATTACGACTGCTGCCCAATGCTCCCTGAATACAGTAAAAACAATCAGGCATGAACTAGAGACTTGCAATGGTGACTACGAGGATGTAGCAAGAAGAAAGATCCCTAGCAGACGATCTGATTGCGTTCGTACAGCAGAATTCCTCGCAAATCTGCAGGAACAGGTGTTGAAGAACCCTGGCATTGGAATTCGGGCTTTGTTCGTGGAGTTGCTAACTGTAGTCAAGCCCTGGATAACAAGGGTAGCCAATGGTAGGCCGTATGTATGGCAGCAGGATTCGGCCCCTTGCCACACCTCTGGGAAAAGTCAAAAATGGTTGTCTGAAAATTTCTACGACTTCACCAGTCCAAATGTTTGGCCTCCAAACTCCCCAGACCTTAACCCCATGGATTATTTTGTATGGGGCGCAGTTGAAAAAGACACCAATCGCACTTCCAGTAATACAAAAGCCCAGTTAATGGATAAAATTAAAACAGTTTTTGCGGCCCTTCCCAGGGAGACTGTAGCATCAGCTTGTTCAAGGTTCCGAAGCAGAATTGAAGCTGTGATCGATGCTAATGGTGGTTATTTTGAGTAAATCTTGTTGATAGTATTGTAATTAACTCTGCCTGTAATGTTTTTTTGTCAATTCATTAAATTTAATAGATACAAAGAAGATTTTCTTTTTCCTTACGAAACTGTCAAATTTATCCCGAACACCCTGTATATATATAAAATATATTATATTTTGCAATAAATGCAAAACAAAATATAATTTCTTGTCAAGTGCTATTATAATTATTATAATTGCTTTTAAAACTTTCAGTTTCAGAAGCATGTATTCACTTTCTATGCATGTCATAATACAATTAACATGACATGAAGTAAGTTTCCAGAAGTTGCTGGGAGGGAGATATCTTTCAATACTGTATATATATAAATATATAGTATTAACTATGGAGATAATATTAACTGCCCTATCATTAAGAGGCAAAGTGACTTAGCTATAAGAGGTTGTTGGACCTGTTATGTAAAAAATAGAATAATAAAACTACTGTTCCTTGTGGCAGTGGTGTGTAATGGGAATTAAATAGGAAAGAACATTATTTTTCTACATTATTCAATCCTTTGTTACTGAGATATAAATTCTCCATAAATTTGGAAGAAGCAGATGTGTTGTAACTTCTTTAACAATTTTTAACTTGTTGAGTTTTTCCCTTGTTTATATTATAAATTCATCCTTTATCCAAGCGTAAGCGAACAAAGTTTGTGCGTGAAGTAACTTCATGACTGGGCAACTCATATATATGCAGGCTAATGACTTCACATCAATTGCTTTAGAATTTCATAATGCAATGCACATATCTTTACCACGTATAATGCTAAGCATTATGGGAAGGGCCACTACTCAGATCGGTTTCAACCTTTATTAAGGTTTTCACCTTAAGAAAGAAATGTTCATCATAGACCTAGAGTAGTTATTATTATTATTCAGGCCTCCATGGAGTCAAATGACTCATTGCAGGAGGTCCTTCCTAGGAAACACAAAGTCTATCAAGACTCATTGTGGGAGGTCCTTCCTAGGAAACAAAAAGTCTATCAAGACTCATCGCAGGAGGTCCCTCCTAGGAAACACAAAGTCTATCATACCACTCCTTAAACTCATTGACCGTTCTCGCTCTCACCACTATCAGGCAATGTATTCCAGGTTCAACCACCCTCCATGCCAAGAAACCACTCCTCACCCTCTTCCTCACAGTTTCCTTTTGTAACTTCCAGGGATGGCCCCTTGTCATCACTCCTTCCTGCTGTTCAACCAAGTGAAAGAACTCGCCAGTGTCAACCCTGTAACCACCTCTCAACAGTTTAAAAGTCTCAATCCTATCTTACCTCTCCTTCTTCTATCCACCAAACTCTGCAGTCCACATTCCCTCAGCTGATCCTCATACCTAACATTGTACAGTCCTGAAACAGTCTTTGTTATCTGCCTTTGTACCCTTTCCACAGTTAATTTATCCACTTCAAATCCTGGGGACCAAATCTGAGAACAATATTCTAAGTGTGGTCTGATCAGGGTCCTATACAATGGAATGATAACTCTTTTATCTCTACAGGTCAGCGTCCTTCTCAGTATTGCAGCAAACCTCTGTGTTACCTTTGCAATATGTCCTCTAAATTTCGGGTTTCTATCAATCATCAACCCCAGATCTGTTGTCTCCCCCTACTTCCTCCAGTACACTCCTCAGCTCTTTTATATCATCATATAGCCAAAGGCTATAAGTTTTTCTTTTTCACCAGTCTCATGCAGATGAACAACCAAAAGACCAATCGAAATTGACCAAAGTAAAGAAGACTGATATCAGATGTTTAGCCCTATCTGAGTTTAACTGCCTTGAGTTAGCCTTCTCTGCCTGGGATTGCTCTCCAGTCATCCCTGCTATAAGATATAAGACAACATTGAATTAAGAGGATGAAACTATTTAAAAAAACCTCTCGTAGCAATAATAGACAGAATTTTATCTCCTCCTGGTGAATAATGCATAATGTGAGTGGTCTACACCATTTAGTCAAAAATTTAATATCTCCTAGAACGTGTCTTTCTAAATACAAAAATCGTCTGACTGAACAACAAAATTTCCACAATACAATATTATTGTGGAAATTTGGATGTCATATTGCTGGTTTTCAAATCCATGTTTCTTTCTAACCTTCCATACATGGTATTTTAATCCATTAATTATAAAAATCAAAATTCTCTTCCCATTGCTGACAGGTGATGGGTGCTGCAAAAAAAACCTGTTCTGTTGCAAGTAATGATATGGCCAACACATTACATAATCCATTCCAAATACTCAGGGCAAGAGGGCAGCTGCATAATGCATGTTCTATTGTTTCCAATCAGTAACAGATGTCATAGATTGGATCTCTGATGTTAAAGTACCTCCATTTGATGATTAGAGATTAAAGATTTCTTTATACCAAATTACTTTTTTTAATGGAAAGAATGTCAAGCCAGAGTGTTGTAGCAATTTTAGACTTAAGCACAGAGTGTTGTAGTATTCAGGAACAATCTCAGCTTTTGGACCTTTATAATCATTTACTCCATGCAGGGGAAGATGAAACCCAGGTAGTAATAGAAGGTCTGCACATGTGTGATTAGTCTGCAATATTTTATGGATTTTAATATTGCTTACATAGCAGAATTTTAAGATTGAAAGTTCAAATCCTCTATGCTTCTTTGGTAGTTGAAGGAATTCCTTTTTAACTTCATGGTATTGACTGGACCAAAAAAATTGTGCAGGCTTACTATATAATTGCTTTTCTTCAGCTTCTGTGATGCCTGTAATATTTATTATGTACAACTGAGCAGGAAAGATTATGATTTTGAGTACTGTGGCTTTAAAAGAAAAGGAAAGTGGTCCTGTTTTCCAGTCTTCTAAGGTTTCAAGTTCTTGTATATAATTTCTTGAACTGGTAATATTGGGTAAGTGGAGGAGGGAATTCTAAGTATAATGAGGGGTTCTCTCTTAGGGGTTAGTCTCCAAAAGGAATGCCTCCAAGATCCCACTTTCCAAAAACTTGATTTTGTCTTGTCTGCATTAATAGTTAATCCACTGATCTTGCTGAATTTTTCCAAAATACCCAAAAAAAAAAATATATATATATATATATGGAATCATTATCCTTCAAAGTGCCCACTACATCATTGGCATATGCTAGTACCTTATTTTTCTTCATAGTTGAAGGAACTGTTATTCCTCGCAGAGCATATGTATTGTTGACTTGCTGTAAGAAAGGTTCAAGAACCAATGCAAAGAGCAATGGACTAAGAGGGCAACTTTGCTTGACTCCTTTTTGAATTTTGACTGGGTCTGACAGGAACCCATTATTAACTAGTAGGTGGGTAATTGAATTGGCATAGGCTCCTTTGATAACAGATAGCAGCTTTTTACCTACACCAATTTGCTGAGGGATGTGGAATAGAAAGGGATGCCAGATATTATCAAATTCTTGAGTAAGGTCTACTAATAGCACTGCCATCGACTGCTTTCCATATTAACTAAGTGGATTAGATCATGTAGCAGAAACAGATTAAATTCTACTGCTTGACCTGGAACTCCATACACCTGTGTGCTTTTAATTATGTATCTCATTCCCATTTTGAGCCTGTTATTGATAATGTGGAAAAATATCTTGTAGTCAGTATTAGATAAATAGGTCTCCAGCTGCTAATTAAGATGTGATCTCTATTAGGTTTTGGAATGAGGATGGTATGGCTTGCTACAAATTTACATGGTATGTGTCCTGACGAGAGAAAAGAATTAAAGAGTATAACTAGAATGGGAGGAGTAAAATCCCAAGCCTCGTGGTCAAGTTCTATCCCTAGACTATCAGGTCCTGGGGATTTTCTTGTCTGGCATTCATTATAGGCCATGGTAACTTAAGATGCTGTAATGGATCTGTCAAGCTCATCTTGGAAAGCCATTAATGTTCCAAAAGTTATTATTTCCCACAGTACTATTGTCTTGAAACAGATTTTTGTAGTGTTTTTGAAAGGAGTGGAGGATGTCTTGAGAGGTGGACATGTCTTCACCATCAACACAGATTTGAGTGATAGTCCTTTTTTTTGTGGAATTTAGTGAATTGTCTCTTGAAGAATGCAGCTGATGGGCAATTTGCTAAGTGTGCTCTTGTATTCTTATTTTAAAATTTCTTCCTTGTACTTGTTTCTGCCTTTCCACCTCTATGTTAAACCTTTATTTATAAACACATTATTTAAACACCTTATTACACATTTATTTATAAACACCTTATTACACATTTATTTATAAACGCCTTATTACACGTTCACAGTATTTCAGTCTATTGTCAAGATTCTCCCTTCTGCATCCCTTTGGATATTACAGAATGATCTAAGGAGGGGAGTAAGAATAAGAACTCCTACTTCAGCCCTATTAAATCTTCCATTGCTTAAATAAGAAAGAAGTTGATATCTATCTGTTAAAGTTTTTATATCTTTTTATCTGCACAAGTATGTTTCTTGAAGAAACAGAAACCTGATATTATGTCATAGCTTAAGTTTCCACATTTAATTGTATCTCTCACTTTCCTTTTATTAAACAAGGTTTCTTGTTTAATTTGCCTGTGGAATCCTCATACATTTAATGAGGCAATGCAGAAAGGAGATGCTATGATTAATGAAGTGCCACTGGTAAGTCTTTAACTTCTAGATTTTGGATGAACCTGATGAGGTCTTTAGTCTGTGAAGGAGCATTTGTGTAGCCTGCTTCTTGTAAACTGTTTTCAAGCTTTTTACAGTTGCTTTCTGTTATTTCAATTTCATTCTTTATTTGGAAGCTAGTTACCGTATTTTTCGGACTATAAGACGCACCCCAAATTTATGAGACAATTTTTAGAAAAAAATATTTTATTATATAAAGATATTTACAAATTCTTACTTAATTTTTATTTATTGTTACAATCATTTGTATTAGCAATATTCAGTTCATCTTCACTCTCGGTACTATCACTCATCTCTTTAATGTCACCATTCGTATTACTTTTGTCTGAACTATTGTTGTCACTCCCTTCAAAAACTGCGTCATCTTCAGTACCATCCATCGCATTACTTATCCCGCATTTCTTAGATGACTTTATAATCGTCTCTTCTTTCCCAGCTTCCCATGAATTTTTCACCCAGGTACATACTTCTGAAATTGTTGGCCGTTTCATACATCCTGTTGTGTAACATCGTGATTTGGCTTTGCCATCCATTTGTTTCACTCTTCCTGCATAAAATTTTTGAATGGTTTATTAATAGATCCATCTAAGGGTTGTAATTGACTTGTAAGGCCTCCAGGAATGACAGCTAACTCTGTATTCATTTCTTTTAGAAGCTTTTTGGTTGATTCTGTTTTATGTGCTCTGAATTGATCCCACACTAACATCGCAGCCTTTTTAAACAACGCACCTGGACGTTTTGCCCATATCTTTTGTATCCATAATTTCATTCCTGTTTCGTCCATCCAGTCTTTATCTTGAACGTGGATAATAATGCCACAAGGAATTTCATCTCTCGGTAATGTTTTTCTCTTAAAGATTAACATGGGGGTAGTTTTGTTCCGTCCGCACAACAAGCTAAAGCTACAGTGTAGTGAGTTTTTTTATGACCTGTTGTTTTGATCACTATTGATTTGGTGCCTTTTGAATCTACTGTCTGATTTGAAGGAACGTCAAAAGTTAGAGGTACTTCATCCATGTTCGCAATTTGATTAAGCTCGAAGTTAAATTTCCTTCTCGCTGATATGACAAATCTATGGAATTCTATAATTTTAGCTTCATAGTCAACCGGCATTTTTTGGGCTAGAGTGGTTTTTGTACGCATGCATAACCCGTGTCTTTTCATAAATCTAAAGCACCAAGACAGTGATCCGGTAAAATCTAAAATTCCATTAGCAGTTGCCCATCGTTTCGCTTCAAAAATTATCATTTTCGTAGAAATAGATATTCCCATGTTTTGATGATTTGTTACCCAAATTTTTCATTTCTACTTCTAATTCTGACTATTTTTCTAGGTGCGAATGGAATGTTTTCTTGTGTTTACATAGCAGTTTTAATTGTTCCTCTTGTTTTCTCCACTCATGAACCATTTTTTCTGTTGGTGGTGAACCAAAATGTCTTTCTGCTGCTCTGTTTCCATATTGTTTTGCATAATTTATCACATTTAATTTATAACTCACGTTATATGAGTCTTTTTTGTTTTACACTCATTTTTTCTAATTTTAAGATAAAAATTTTAACGACTTATAAAAAATAATTCAAATGAACTACAAAAGCACACATGTTTACACAATAATCACTATTGATGCTCTAAATCAGTGATTCACCCGCATGCAGCGAGATAACTTAAGTACCTTCAATGGCGTATTTACTAATTTTATTAACATATTCTGCCAGTAATTGAACTTTGCTAACAGCTTCGGTACAGTGTAAAAATTTGTATTTTAATGTTACCTTCGGACCATAAGACATAACCCAATTTTAAGTCAATTTTCTATGTAAAAAGGTGCGTCTTATGTTCCAAAAAATATGGTATTTTCTTTTCATGTAGATTATAATCATATTGAGAAAACACTGAATCAGGAAACTGTTGTGTTTTTCTTTAATTGTATCTCTTGCTTTCCTTTTATTAGCATATGATGGTTTTTCATGGTTCATAAACTCTTCTGAGCCTGAAGAGTTTTCATTTGATGATCCAACCTTCTCCATCTTTACATTTTTTATTACTTCTTTTTCTTTTAGATGTAGTTCCTTTTTAAAATTTTTTTTTGTTTATCCTCAATTTTTTTTTATTAATTCATCTTTCATTTTTGATCTTGTCTGCATATTAAGTTTTTTCAGTTGTTTTACTTGCTTTTTGTGTTTCTTCTCTGGTTTCTCATTGTAGAACAGCTTCGTGTTTTTGCATTTCATCTTGTGTCTGTTCAGTTGTTATACTGGATTCATTATTGGTAATTTCAATTGATGTTGTTCCATCCATATTTGACTGGAAAAGTGGTTCCTTCAGTTCTGAAATTTTGGACTAATCTCTAGCTGATTTCGTTGTGCACTTTTTGTGATTTTAACAAGTGTAGTTTGTTTAAAAGCGCTGTCTTTACTAGACTGATTTGGAAGATCTGGGAACTCTTCATTATGCCATTATATATACGGTATTCTAATTGGCTCTACCAGTGCTCCCACTCCAGCGAAAGTTCTAAAAGGACAGGTGTTAACGCAGTGTTCAGAACTTTCACATTTCTGACAGGGTTTGAGATGCTGATTAGTGATATGTCCGATCTCCATGCAGTTGAAACATTTAGATTTGGGGCAGTTACCATCCAAGTGATCATGTGAATCATAAGTTAAATGATCTTCAAGTCACTTGTTGGGTAATCTGAGGGATCACACAAGTTTTTTAGAGGTATTTCTGTACTTTAACATACTCAATAAAGGTCAAAACTGGTCTGGATAGTGGCCCTTCCCATAATGCTTAGCATTATACTTGCCCCTAAGGATATGTGCATTGCATTATGGGATAGTAAGGTAATTGATGTGAGGTTATTACCCTCTATATATGAGTTGCCCTGTCATGAAGTTACTTCATGCACAAACTTTGCTTACACTTGAATAAAGGATGAAGCCAAGAATATAATTTCTTGGCATCGTTAATTTATAATTTTTAACTTGACTTGTATTCTGATTTTAAAAGTGGTATATACAAAATATCTTTAACACTGTTTTGAGTTGTTGTAAAGGATAAAAATAAATGTCAGTTAAAAAAAAAATATATAGTTATCTAACAGTAAACCACAAGGGAAACGAACTTCACTTCCCTTCTCAGTTAGCTATAATCTACTGAGTAGAACTAAGCTACCTGTGCTGTTAAGAGCCCACACACTTTTAATTCTTGCTCAAATTTCAGTCAGTGCAAATGCACCAGTGAGTGTGCTACTTTCTCTGCTCACCTTCAGCCTTTAAAAATGCACACAGATGCATACAGTCCTTTTCATGTGATGCCTTAGGCTTCACATAGGGAATTGCATTACTCTCTCTCTCTTTCTTCATATATGACTGGTCAAGGCAAGTTTTAATGGTAATGTGTGCCATGTCTGATTAGTCATCCTGTGAATGGCTTGATATTTGTAACATTTCCAGACTATTTATTCAAATAAATAACTACTCAAAAATTATTTCTTCATGAAATACACTCTTCTGGATATGGACTGCAAAGCCAGAACATATAACCTTGCCTTGAAGATATATATTGGGAAATGATGTTGATGAGCTATTATCTGGCTTTGTGTGCATAATTTGAATTAGTGCTAGAAACTAGTTTGCAGTCCTTTTCATTAAACTGAACAGTATTTCAAATTTTTAGCTGCTGTCACTGTATCAGTAGTATTCATCATCATCACAAACCATGGGCACACTGCCCATTGGTGTCCGATACCTGCTTCACTATCTTCTTCCACTTCTTTCACTATCTTCTTCCATCAGTAGTATTGCTTGCCTATAAATATTTGTATAAATATTGTATCATTAAACATCGCATGTTACACATTTTCATAGTTATGGTATGCAACTTCATAATGGCACAAGACCTAGAGTTTCTGGATGTGCTGTTTTTGTAGTACAGTTAGGTTTCTTGGATATTTTAACTGTACTCTCTCTCTCAAAAGGTAAAGTTATCTGTAAAGTTGTCTCTCTATAATCTTCCACCTTCTAATATTAATAATAAGCATCTTGTTTTCGAAAGTTATATCTTTAATATAGACTGTGCAAATGTTCTCACAAAAATTTTTCTAATGAAGTTGGTTAATTATAATTCCACTCTTCAGTCTTTTCAGGCACATTTCAGCTTAGAGATGTCATTTACACTATTCCTTGTACACAGAATTTAGTGACACCTTATTCACTGAAGAGCATGGAGAGGTTGTCAAATTGTCTTTTTTTTTTAATGTTGTTCCTGCCACAAAAGGTTGTAGACCTACTATACAGCACATTAGTATCATGGATAAGCTAAGATATTTTTGATGTATTTATTTATTTATGTTTTTTTTTGTTTACATAATCTGGAACACTTGCTTTATAGACCAAACATGGACCTTTTTTAAAGCTTCTTCAGGCCTCCAGTAAGCAGGAGTGGTCTCACACTAGGTAATAAAATTCATCTCCTACCTGACCTGAAGACATTCACAAATTATCCATTCTCACATCAAGATTGGAAAACCTGTTGTTGATTAGATAGTGCATATGCTAAACATCCAACCAATTAGGCTGGCTTATTGTGATGTGCCTTGATGGATTTCTTTGATTTTAAATAATCAATCATAGAAAGATGGTTAATATGATAAAAAGAATGATCCTCTTGCAAATCCAGTGAAGACATACAAGCAAGCATAGAAAACTGAATTGAAACAGAATGTAAAGAATAAAATGACATATAAATAATGCTAAAATTATATATGTCATAAAGCTTAAGAAACTGGAAGTAACTGACAGAGAATCTAAAGATGAAAAATATTTGGAAACAGATTTAGTTCATCATGCGATACTGTTATCAAGCATCTTGAAAATCAGTCCTGTAATTCAGTACGTGAAGTTGTGGGACTGCATTCGATACATTGCTTCCATGAAAACTTTCTTATTTATATTAACATAGGTGTATTTCAGTGATTTACTCAATGGCACTTAGTGTTATACCATTTAAAGTTTTTTTTTTTTTTTTTTTAAATTCTCAGATGGAAACTAGCCAAGTATAGCAATATCCCAGTGAAGTACATTGAAACAAGTTCAATAGCTGAATTTCCTTCACTAGCAGTTTAAATGGGCAGAGTTCTACTTTTGTAGCACTTTAAGCATAGCATAAGGGTAGCCTGCTCAATAGTTAGCTTGTCCATGTTGGCTGAATTCTGTATACATTATCATTTTTGTTATGCTTTTATATTTTCAAAAATAATAATTATTATTATTATTACATGACACCTCCAAGGAGTCCATAGGCTCATCATGGGAGGGTACTTCACTCCACTCTACTACATGCACATCTCACCATCTTCTGTACTACTTGATTCACCTACTGCACACAACTACTATCAACGCATTTACTGCCTATTACCATCACCATTAACAATATTTTTTGTCTGTAACACAACAGACTATAACGAAAACTATAATAAATGTTAATTGGAATTTATCCAGTACCAGAGACTTTCACTGATTTATGTACTCTTTTTTTTATTTAATATGTAGTTTTTTGTTGAAAAAATCTGAATGTTCAAAAGAAGTACATTTGGGAATATCATTGTATAGTTCAGAAAAAATTACACTGCAGTGGAAAAGCACCTTATGCACAGAGGCAGCATTTGACAGGAGCTACTGGTAAATGTGATGCAGGGAGCACGTTGTGCTACAACTTGGTTTTTGCCACCAGCTCAGGCATGATAGATCTAAACATCTATGAAGTTTTCATCATTGAGCATCATTTTTACTTCTGCTTCAAGTTAAGATAATGGTCTGGGTGTGTAGAAAATACCATGTCATACAATTCTGCTAACAAAGTAAATAGCTTTATTACTAGCAGAAAAGTTGAAAGGCCAAATCGGTTGTCTAGTAATATAAGCATTGTTCTGAAAAGAAATAAAAATCTACATATAACAAAAGAAAGAACTGGGTAGAGATGAAACTTTGTTTAGAGAATCTAGTTTCATGTATTTGAGTTTTTTTTTTATATATATTTATATGTTAAAAGCAGTATACATTCAGTTCATTTTATCATATCATTTTCTGGCCTGTACTACATGTGGCATATTTCTCTGCCTTGTTATGTTACAATTGTACACATACTATGACTTGATTTTATTTGATGGATTAAACATTATTCTTTTTTTTTTTAATAAGTTTTTGCTATACAGCTAGCTCTCAGTATAGCAAACACTATTATAACAAATTCACTCACAATGAATAAACTACTGAAAAACTGTCGATCAAAAAACTACTTAAAAAAATTCACTGTAACAGACTATCTCTTATAACTTAATGAGGATAAAATCACTGTTAGTTTTTTTTATATGGTCAGCTGTAGCTTATTTTCATATTTTGCTTATTGTGAGTTGTCATTTGTTTTGTTTTTAATTTATAAAGCTAAGTCTGATTTTCTGATTGTAACTGTTTTTATTCTTTTATTCAAGTCTTAAGTACTATTATTTATTAATGCTATGCTTTGTCATAATATATTATTATGTATTTGTTTTTTAAGCTGTTGCAGATTTTATATATATATATATATATTTTTTTTTTTTTTCAAATATATATATATATATATATATTCTATAGGTTTGTACAGAAGGTAGATTAATTTTAGAATTTACATTTGATGACCTAATGAGGATAAAATCATGGCATTTTGCTACAAGACAGCACAGAGAACTTGTACCTCGCAGTTTGATAGCCATGCAGGTATGCTTTACTTCACAACAGACTATTAGCATATTAATATTTTGTAACTTATAATAGAATTTATATATCATATTCTATAGATTATATACTTTATACATTCAGAAATAGATTTTTATTAAGTTTTGAATGATGGCCCATTTTGTTTCAAATTCACAAGATGAACAATTGAAATCTAAAGATTCATCAAAAAATTGCAACAGGCATCGATCTTTGTTTGGATCAATGGAGAAAAAATTTGGAGCAAAGAGCAAAGTTAATAATAATTGCATCTCCTGGATTTCTGTTCAGAATATGGATTAATTAGTACTAACACCATATTCCAACATAAAAATATGCATAAATTCACATGACGAGAAGGTACAAGAAATAAGTGAAGTCTCATTTAGTACGTTATTGTTGATAGCATCATTTTATTTTGGTTTAACCAATAAGAATACAATTTGGTCGGTACAACATGATGGTACAACATGACAAAATTTCATGCCGGCTGGGGCGTCGCCCGGTTAAACAAGGCCCCCGTTGTTTTCGCCAGGGAACCAGGGCGCACAGCGAAAAGTCAGCTACTGGAACAAATCTGAAAACAAACCCCAACTCAACATCACCAGAGTTAAAGATCGGTACTATCAACGTAAGAAGCCTGAATGGCAAAGAAATGGAGCTAGCTGAGGAATTAGATAAGTACCAGATCGACATAATAGGGGTGACTGAAACAAAAAAGACCAAAACTGGTGAGATCTTTCTGAGCAATAAATACAAAATGTTATATTCAGGCAATAACAATCAAGGAAAAGAAGGAGTAGCCATAGTATTCAACACAAAATACGAGGCTAATCTTCTTGAATGGCAGTCAGTCTCAAGTAGAGTAATGTGGGCAAATATGAGAATGGGGAACTGGACAATGAGACTTATTTGTGCCTATGGTCCCACAGAAGGTTCTACTAAAGTAGAAGTGGAGAAATTTTTTGAGGCTTTAGAAAAAGCAACTGACACAATGAAAAAGGAAAAGTTGGTCCTTGTTGGGGATCTAAATAGTAGAGTAGGAAATGATTGTGAGACATACAAAAATATTTTGGGAAAATTTGGAGAAAAGAGCAAAGCTAATAATAATGGCAAATATCTGTTGGATTTCTGCTCAGGACATGGACTGGTTATTACTAACACCATGTTCGAATATAAAAATGTGCACAAATTTACATGGAGAGAAGAGGCAAGGAATAAGAAAAGTCTCATTGACTATGTTATTGTTGATAGTGATGTTTTCTCCCTGGTGCAGGACACCAGAGTGTACAGAGGATTTGAAATTGGAAGTGATCACTATTTAGTCTTGAGCAGGATAAAATTGAATTTCATATTGAAAAGAATAACATGTAAGAAAGTTTTAAAGCGAATAAAAGTTGAGCAGCTCTCAGATGTAAACTGTAGACTAAAATACAGAAATATTATTGAAAAGAAAATGAAAGAGTTTGAGAACAGGAATCAAACCTTGGAGATTCAGTGGCAAACTCTGAAGGAAACATTGATTGATTCTGCCAGAGAGGCATGTGGTGAGGTTGTGTGCAAAGATAAAAAAATCAGAACTCCCTGGTGGACACAGGAAGTTAAAGAGGCAGTGAAGGAAAAGAAGAAAGCATATCAAAAGTTCCTGGCAAATAAGTCAGCTTTTACTCTTACAGAATACAGAGACAAATGTATGAAAGCTAAACAGTGTGTAAAACTAGCTAAACAAAAGTCATTGGAGGACTTTGGCAAGAATATAGAAAATAAATATCAAGAAGGTGGCAAAATATTCTGGAGGTTGTTGAAGAAGCTTAGGAATGGAGGAAAGAGTGCTGTAAAAGGAATTAGAGATGATAAAGGTGAAATGAAAACAGGAGAAAAGGATATCCTTGAAGTATGGAGTAATTACTTTGAAAAACTGCTAAATGAAACAAGCAGTGATGAGAGCACAGTGATAAAAAAACACTGACCAGGCATGCAGTCAGGAATACATATCCATTCTTGAAGTAGAAAAAGCCATCAAAGGCTTGAAATGTGGAAAGGCAGCAGGAGTAGATGATATTCGACCAGAAATGCTGAAGTATGGTGGTATAAGAGTCTTACAGTGGCTGCACTGCATAGTTCAGAAAGCCTGGACAGAGGGACGAATTCCCGATGATTGGAGTAGAGCTCTCATAAAAGGGAAATAAAACTGAATGTGAGAATTACAGAGGTATTTCCCTACTGAGTGTTCCTGGCAAGATCTATGCAAGTATACTTGAGAAACGGTTGAGAAGAATTGTGGAGGAAAAGCTTGGTGAAGAACAAGCTGGATTCAGGCCAAATAGAGGCTGTCAGGATCAGATCTTCACTTTACGACAAATAGTCGAGAAAGCATGGGAATATAACAAAGATCTGTATTTAAGTTTTGTCGATTTGGAAAAGGCATATGACAAGGTGCCAAGAGAGAAGCTATTCAATACGCTGCAGTTATATGGTGTCAATGGGGCATTATATCAAGCAATACTTAGTCTTTATTTGAGTTGTAAGTCAGCAGTTAGAATTGAAGGAAGTACAGGAAGATGGTTTAATGTTAAATCTGGTGTGAGACAAGGATGTACATTATCCCCTCTGTTATTCATTATCTATATGGATCACATGAAGGAAAGTGGTATTAAACCTGATATCAAAATTGGAGATGTTAATGTCAGCTCTTTGCTTTATGCGGATGATGTTATACTTCTAAATAAATCCGCTACAAGTCTGCAAGATTCTCTGACTAAATTGAATAGCTGTTGTAATAGATATGGTATGAAGGTCAGCAATAAAAAGACAAAGACAATGAAAATAGTCAGAATCATTGAAAATGTCAACTGTGTTGTGAATGGAGAACCTGTGGAACAAGTAAAACATTTCAGCTACTTAGGCACAATTTTTACTGAAGATGGTAAACTAAATATAGAAATAGACAACAGAATCAGCAAAGCTGGTATCGTGGGAAGTCAATTGAATAAATTCATATGGAATAAGAAAGAAATTAGTCGGAACACTAAATTAGCTGTATACAAGACTGTGTTCAAACCAATTTTAACTTATGGATCTGAGAGCTGGGTCAGAAGTAAAACACTTGACCAAAGACTAGAGACCGCAGATATGAGAGTCCTGAGAAAGATTATAGGCGTGAACAGATGGCATCAATGGCAATATCATATTAAAAATGAGGATATTAGGAAAGAACTTGACAATGTCAGCATCCAGGAATGCATTAGCAGAGCTAATCTCAGATGGTATGGTCACTTAAATAGAATGGGAGAGGAAAGATTAGCAAAACAAGTGTTCTCTGCCAGGTTGGCAGGAAAACGACCCAGAGGAAGACCAAGATATAGGTGGATTGATACGGTACAAAGTGCCTTAGATGATAGAAATATAAGATCTGATAATGTTGGAGTCTTGATAAGTAACAGATTGATTTGGAGGAAAATTGTAGATAGGAAGTTAGTAATGATGTAATTTTTTCATGTAGTACTGTCATATCCTGTACACCCCTTGAGGGTACATGGCAGGAATTTGATGAGATGATGATGATGATTGTTGATAGCAATGTTTCCAACTGGTTTACAGAGGATTTGGATTGGAAGCAAACACCATTTAGTTTTGACCCGGATAACACTGAATTTTATATTGAAAAGAAGGATGTGTGCGTAAGAAAGTTTTAAAGCAAATCACAGATGAACAGTTTTCAGGGGTGAACTGTGGATTCAAATGCACAAATATTATTCGAGAAAAAATGAAAGAAATTGAAAACAATAACCAAACCTTGAAGATTCAGTGGCAAATCCTGAAGAGAGGGAAGACAAAAAAAAAAAAAAAAGATTGATTCAGCCAGAGAGACATGTTTTCTGCAAGGATAGAAAAATCAGAACTCTGTTCTTAGGAACTTCTGAACTTAGGAAGTTAAAGAAGCAGTCAAGGAAAAGAAGAAAGGGAGAAACCTTTGTCCGCAGTGGACAGAAAATAGTTGATGATTAATATCAAGCACAGTGATATGTGCAGACATCAAAATGGATTGGCCAATGAGACTTATTTGCATCTATGGCCAAACAGAAGGTTCTGCTAAGGAAGAAGTGAAATACATTTTCAAGTCATTAGAGAAGATAGTTGACAAGAGAAAGGAAAAGTTGGACCTTTTCGGAGGTCTTATCAGAATAGTAGTAAATGAATACTAGACATACAGAAATAGGTAGGAAAAATTTGAAGAAATGAGCAAAGCTAATAAGTAGGTGCTGAGTTTCTGTTCAGGACATTGGCTAGTCATTACTAATACCATGTTCCAGCATAAAGATGTCCATAAATTCAGATGGAGAGAAGAAAAAAGAAATAAGAAAAATCTTATTGACTGTATTATTGTTCATAACAATATCTTCGTACTGGTTCAGGACACAAGAGTGTGCAGGAGATTGGAAATAAGAAGTGAGCACGATGTAGCTTTGTGCAGGATAAAATTGAATATCATATTGAAAAGAAAAGTGTGTAAGAAAGTTTTAAAAAGAATTGAAGTTGAGTTGCTTTGAGAGGTGAGCTGTAGACTCAAATATACAAATATTATTCAAGAAAATGAGTTTTAAGATAAGAGTCAAGCATTGGTGACTCACTGGTAGACTTTGAAAAAAAAAAATGATTCAGTCAGGAAAAAAAAATGATCTAATGGTGTTGTCTGCAAAGATAGCAAAATATGAACTCCTTATGGAACTCACAAAGTTAAAAATGCAGTCATGGAAATAAAGAAAACATATAGAGAGTTCCTACATTCTTATGCAAATAACAACTGCCCTGGCTTGCCAAGTGGTTAGCATATCTTCTCTCCAGCCAAAAGGCTGAGGGTTCGAATCCCACCTTGGGCATGGATGTTTGTGATTGGTTGTGAAAATGCTAGTGGTGGTGGTGGGCGGTAGATGGCATTGATGTAGTTGCGGTTCGTTGGTGGCTTTGAGTGGTACAGAGAGTTGTAGAATAGGTTCCCTCCCTAGATGCGTCCTTGGACTCCCTGGAGGTGTCAGGTAATAATAATAATAAAATAATAAATCAACATGTGCTTTGAGAGAACAGTGATAAATGTAAGAAAGCAAAGCAATGCATAAAAGCAACTTCAAAAAAAAAAAAAAGTCTTGAGAAGGCTTTGGTTAGAAGATAAATATCAGAAGGGTGGCAAAATCTTCTGGAGACTACTGTAAAAGGAATCAGAGGTGATAAAGTTCACATAAAACTGAAGATAAAGACATTCTGAACATCTTCAGTAATTATTTTGAAGGATTACTGAATGAAATAAGAAGTGACAAAATAGTGGTAGAAAGCAGTCAACAAGAATGCAGTCAGGAGTACTTATCAATACTTGAGGTAGAAAGTCATCGAAAACCTAAAACATGGAAAGGCAGCTGGAATAGATATTATTTTTACACAAATGGAATCTGTAGACTCACTGAGAGGTGTCAAAACATTATGCTAAGCACTATCCAATATTCACACAATATCTATCATTCTTTGTTTTAAATATCATCATAGTCTTGCACCTGCAAAACTCTGGCAACTTGCTTCACTTATTCACCACTCTCCAAGCAAAAAATCTCATACTCACATTCTTGATCAGTTTCGAAAGATAACCCATAGTTCATCCACCACTAGACCTGTTCTGAAAAATTTCCTTTATCAATCCTGTAAAAACTTTCAGTAATTTGTGTCTCAATCATATCACCCCTTTTCTACTTATCACCCAATTTCTACAGCCAGACCTTCAACCTCTCCTGATACCCCATCTGTCATTGTGGACAAATTTTTGTCCAGATTATGCAATAGCTGTAGAACCTCCTTCATGTGTTTCTATCTCTCTCTTTCTTCACCCAGTTAGTACTATCCAGTGCCATACTCTTGCATGAGGCTCTAGCTGGGTGTCCCAAAAAATTCTGGCCAATTTAAAGGTCCCAAACAATGAGGGAGGGATTCCAGAGCACACTAGTGCCTCAGGCCCTGCCTGTCTCAAGAAAAGTGCAAGTATGGCCCTGGTACTATCACTGTGTTCCATGTTGAATACAGAAGGTTGATAGATCTTAGTAAAGTGAGTGCTCATTATTTGAACGATTGCATCTACTCATGTATATCGGGGAAATGGACTATGAGTTATTTTATACTTTCATTCCTTCTTTTACTTGCAGCATGATAATAAAATTCTTTTGGATTGCCTAAAGCATGCGTGGCCAGTTTCTTTTCATATTCTGACTGCTTTCCATATGATACTTAACTTTTCTGGCCTGCTCTTTATATATTTCATAACTCCTCTTATCCTTATTCTCACTGTATTCCTTGTCTTTGTCATTTTTTTATGGAGCTTTTGCTTAACAAGGTTTTGCTAGCCTAACCTAACCACCTGGCAACACAAGCAAAATTACTGCCAATTTTGTTCATATGTGTTGTTGGATGCTCTGCTTTTCGTGACAGTTTCTTTGATTGTAACAAATCCTGCAATGCAGTGAATGGGATAGGTGAAATGTTCTTTTCAGAATATATTAAAAACTAATAATTAAAGCTAGTGATATGTTTGATTTTTAGTTATTATACTTGATTTACTAAAAGATGTAAAGAATAGCAAATATAAAGAAAGGAAAGAATAGGCATGGATAAAAATACTTTCAGTACTGTAAAATGAATTATGAGTAATTTATATCTGTGATATTATGTGTGTGTGCTTGTGTTATAAGTATCTCGGGGGTGGAGTGATGAATACGTGATCCTATAAACTATAGACTTTTATATTTGCATTTATGATGGGCATAATTAACAATATCAAAATTATGAATAGATGGAAAGGGATTTGTTTGTGAAATATAAATCACTGACCAATAAGAAATAGCAACTGTATACATAGCTAGCTAGCTCAGGAAATAATTTTTCTTTTCTTTCTCACTTCTTCCAACAAACCTTTCGTATATCTTCTCTCATACTATATTTGTTGCTACTTAAATTATTAGTATCTACCAGAACTACCATGTTTTTTACTTTTCTTTTTTGGTTTTCAGTTAAGTTTGTTCGTATTTTTAATTTTCTCCCCCGGGAAACTAGAAGTAGTGACTCCCTCAGCAAATTTTAACATTGAGTCACTATATCATATCACCTCTTTTTTTTTTTTAGATTTTAATTTACTTACCTTATTGTTATTAATATTAGTTTTCTGTGCCATTCTTAAGAGTATTAAAACTAATAATATTTCTGCAGTTATGTTATAAAATGCTAATTATGTTATAAAATTACACTAAAAAACTACAATAATGTACTAAAAATACACAATTAAATCTAAGACACTTAATAAATCAACAAAAATCACAGATCTTTCAGGTGCTTTCTAACAGCACGTCTTTTCCTATTATTCTTTTATTTAGTAATGATCAGTGTTTTTTTACTTAAAAGTATAATGTATACATAAATAATTTTGTTTCTTATAGAAACAGTTTATTTTAAAATCTCACTATCTATTTTGCTTATGCACAGGAAAAATTTTATTTATGGATACCATAACATGACTCTACATTATTATATTATTTTAAAAGTAGTAAATTATTCTTTTGTATGAGTTGCATTAAAACACATGGGATGCTGCCCATCACTGTCACCTTCTTAGATTTCTGATCTGCCAATTCTTTAAAATTTTCAATAGCTTTCTCTGCAGCACTTACCGACCTTGCATCACAGACCATCCATTTTGCTTAACTGATGAACGTTAGGCCTTTTCATTATAATCTCTGTAGATATAATCTCATTTGTGTTTAAAAAGTAATTTATTATCTCTCTGAATTGGAGAATAAAGATATTTCCTTTAGAACTGAATTTTCTGTGAACGATCCACACATTTATAAGATCTATTCCGAAGAGTACTTCCATGGCGATTTTTTTATACCTCTTGACTGTGCTTCTGAGAGTGGAATAATAACATGTCAACTGGTCTGAGAGATTGAGACCTTTCTTAGCAGCATTATAGCCAAACGCCTCGTGGTATCTGTACTTGCTGCCCTGTCCTACCTTATTCTTACAAGCACTCTCTACTAACTCACAATGATGATCTCTGTAAGTTGTCAACATAGTTACTGATCTTTTGTCAGTCAATTTCAGTATTTTAATACTTTTTTGTTTTCCATGGCTATTATTTCTCCACATTTCTGTTTTTTCAACTTCTGCCAGAAGTGTCCGCTTAGAGAAAAGTTCCTCAGCAAGGTTCCAAGCTTGTATACAATTTATCTGCAAATAAAATCCTTCATGTATTCAAGAGGCCATCAAACAATTTCAAGGTGATGGAATGAGCATGGCTTCGACCACTCACGACTACTCAACATTTATCTGAATACATTCATATGTTTTTATGTGTAGCCAGCTGGTAAATAGAGTTTATATACTTCAATCCATATTTATGAGCCTTACTGGGAATATATTGTCGAAAGAACAACCTTCCACACTAGGGAATCATGCTCTCGTCAATTACAACTCTTTTCCTGGCAAAACTGCATTTTGAAACAAAATCAACAAAATCATTGTTGCAAAAATGCCAATACTT
The DNA here is from genome assembly GCF_054136105.1 of Typopeltis vanoorti. Lineage (NCBI taxonomy): Eukaryota > Metazoa > Arthropoda > Arachnida > Uropygi > Thelyphonidae > Typopeltis > Typopeltis vanoorti. The sequence goes on from NC_143553.1 coordinate 4,082,873, forward strand.
GAGCAATTGCAGAAATCTGTTTGCACATTGCATGCTTTATTCTCCAGTTGTATACATGGAATTCTTTGACCAGTACAAACGTATTTCTGGAACATGTATTATCCCTATAAGCAATACGATTCAAAAAAATTTCTTCTTTGGGTATCCATTTTTTGGAATTCCCTTGTTAGCTGGAGTTTTCCAATCCTGAGTTATAGATAAGCACTGATCTGCATATCTATTAGTTTCTCTAACCATATATTCAATTAGTCCATCAGTTAAAAATGCATAGTACACTGCAGATGGAGTTTCCCCATCAAGTAGTAAAAGTAGTTCATCTTCTCTACTGTACTCTGAACAAGTACTGTTCATCTTACTTATTGGATTCCATTCGTTTGAAAGAGAAAATTTAGTATCTTTACATTGTGAAATATCTTCTTCATCAAATGAGCTCCGTAGATAAAATACTCGATTGAAATCATCATCTGAATTATTTACTACATCTTTGAAAATTCGAACTTCATCAGATGTGTTTTTTTTTTTTTTTTTTTTTCAACAGTGGCTCAGGAACTCATCACAAGAACATGTGGATTTCCCACATATGTTTCTAGTTTGTTCCCTTTCATGAGATGCATTCTTCTTCTTATAGAATACAGGATTCATTATCTCTTAGGAATAGACAGTTGTTTACTCCTTACACGTATATGGTCCGAAGAATGAAACACATTCCCTCCCACAGGAACTATGCTGCATACATTCAAGCAAAGCCGTTTGTTGTACTGCCAAACACAGCATCTAACAATTGTCCCAACATTTGTCCAAATTTTCAATTACACGAAATAAGTGTTTGTTCGATTCATTTGAAATTTTTGATGTTATTAAGACATCAAATGCTAACTTCAAATAAAATTCTACTGAAAGAGTTGCAACTAACATGCCATATAAACTTTGTGTCAGTGAGGCCACCCATCAACCTGATGCTGAAGTAGCAATAAAATTCTACCAAAAGAGTTGCAACTAACATGTTGTATAAACTTTGCATCAGTTCAGCCCATCCACCGCACAATGCAAAAGCGGCACACAAATGATAATGAGAAGTCCTATCAGTACAATAAACACGAGAAACACTTCCCAATGTGAATGTATTAGTAAGATTACACAACCATTTCACTTTCATCCTGTGATACTGTGACTACCCAACATAGTATACTCCTGAGTTTGTCATAATTTTCAGCTTTGCAATTCAGCATGTATCCTTTCTTAATTGTAAAATCCATACATTCTGCTATTTTCCATGTCATTATAGTATGATCACTGTCACCGACTGGTGGCAAAACAGTAATCCTTAATTGAGATCTCTTCTGATGCTGTGATCAACAGCTCAGTAACTTTATTCTTGTTATGAGTTTTCTATGCTATCTAATCATGCACACTCACATTCACACCATTTCTCCTAGGATGATCTGATTTCTCTGACTTTCTGAATTCAGTTCTACTCCAGTAAATCATTTCTCCTGATTCCAGATATATTCAAGTGCAGGTTATCTCTCTTATAAAACTGCTTTCTACATCAAACTTCACTCCACGTATTCAAAAACTCATATACTCTGTAGCCTCTTTGTATTCAATCATTTGCTATTGAAGGCTTTCATTTTAATTCACTGCTATCATATCTGGACAATAGACTAAGTTTTCTCTCTGTTCTGTATATCCATAATAATATGCATGAAAAATATGGATATTATATGTGGTATACCGTATTTTTCGATAGATAACGCGCGCGTTATCTATACAAAAACGTCTAAATTTGTTAAAAATGAACATGCGTGGTATACATTTGAAAGGTATGAGAGGTAAATCAAATGTAATAACAAAACTAAGGTAGAAGTATTACTTAATATTTATTGAAAATTACACTGTTCAAATCCAAAAAATTCTTCATCAGATTCAATATTGAAAGAATGAATTGCGTTAAAAATTTCGTTTGGTATTTCTTCAGCTTCATAATCATTGTCACCAGAAATCACTGCATTCCCTTGTGCTTTAATGAAACCATTTCTAACACAGTTTTCACTTATAGCAGCCCAACTTTCTACAATCCACGTAACTATATCTTTATATGATGTTCTTCTCATCTGCCCTGTTTTGTTATATTCATTGATGCCATTCGTCATCCAGTCTTCCCACTTAGCCAGCAAATTGTCTCTGAATGGTTTATTTACTAAAAGATCAAGGGATTGGAGTTTTTTTGTTAAACCACCTGGAATGACAGCCAATTTGGAATACTTACAATTGTTTTAACTTCTGCTGTCGTGTGTGCCTTACACGAATTCAATACTAATAAAGATTTTGGGTTGAAATATGCCATTTTTCTCTTTCTCTACACATTCTCCAACCAAAATTTCATAACCTCGGAATTTATCCAACCTTTATCATTAGCAGTAACAATAATTTCTCTGGAATTGCAACCTTTTGGAACAGTCTTTCTTTTGAAAATCGCCATCGGTGGCAGTTTGGAACCATCTGCAGTTACACATAGAACCACAGTATAGTTAGACCTTTCGTGCTCTGTTGTATCAACTGAAACCTCTTTGCTTCCTTCAGATTCACAGTCCTAGAACTAGACATGTCAAAACTTGCGGGAACCTCATCCATATTCCCAAAGTGACAAGCATCAACCCCACACAAGTTTTCTCTCAGAAACAAACGAAATATAGCTACTTTCGCTTCCCAGTCGCATGGCAAATTTTGTCCAACACTAGTGGAGGAGCACACACTTAAATTGTTTCTCTTCATAAATCCAAAAACCCAAGATGGGTAGGCCCTGAAATCCTTTATATTATCGTTTTGCGCAATGCTTTTCAATTCCTGCAACACACGGACAGTAGATATTCTCATACCTTTAGCTCTTTCACTAACAACCCAATCAAACAGTTTTTTCTATGGTTAGCACAAACACCTTCTAAACCTCATAGCATTTCAGGACTGTTTCAGCCTTTCGCCATTTACAAACACTACTTTCTCCAATACTGAACAATCTACCAGCTTCACCATTCCCTTTTTCCTTTGCTACTTCTACCACTTCGAGCTTGAACTGCGCTGTGTAGAATTTTCTCCGAGAAGTACTTCTATCTTCCATGGGTAATTCAGATCTAATAACAAAATATAAACAAATAGTGATTTACTTTATGAAATATTTTAAAACACGATGTACGGAATAATCGACCACTGCTACTAGCAATGCATGTGCTTTTAAAGAATTCCTCCATCCTCTGTCTGTACTTCCTAACTTCCCGCTAATTGCCACATGCGTGTTATCTATAGAAAAAAACGGTATATATATAAATTATATTATACAGGGTGTTCGGGATAAATTTGACATATTTATAATTAATTATATTTTTCCGTAAGTTACATGTATTAACACACACTTCTCTTCATTTAAAAGTTTGGACCCTTCTTCATTCATATACAAGATGTCAGAAAGGATGGATAGCTGGAACCCACCTGAATCATGGAAGAGAATAACTTGTATCATGATGATTCGTGCCCGCCATCAAAATAAGGATATTACGACTGCTGCCCAATGCTCCCTGAATACAGTAAAAACAATCAGGCATGCACTAGAGACTTGCAATGGTGACTACGAGGATGTAGCAAGAAGAAAGATCCCTAGCAGACGATCTGATTGCGTTCGTACAGCAGAATTCCTCGCAAATCTGCAGGAACAGGTGTTGAAGAACCCTGGCATTGGAATTCGGGCTTTGTTCGTGGAGTTGCTAACTGTAGTCAAGCCCTGGATAACAAGGGTAGCCAATGGTAGGCCGTATGTATGGCAGCAGGATTCGGCCCCTTGCCACACCTCTGGGAAAAGTCAAAAATGGTTGTCTGAAAATTTCTACGACTTCACCAGTCCAAATGTTTGGCGTCCAAACTCCCCAGACCTTAACCCCATGGATTATTTTGTATGGGGCGCAGTTGAAAAAGACACCAATCGCACTTCCAGTAATACAAAAGCCCAGTTAATGGATAAAATTAAAACAGTTTTTGCGCCCCTTCCCAGGGAGACTGTAGCATCAGCTTGTTCGAGGTTCCGAAGCAGAATTGAAGCTGTGATCGATGCCAATGGTGGTTATTTTGAGTAAATCTTGTTGATAGTATTGTAATTAACTCTGCCTGTAATGATTTTTTTTGTCAATTCATTAAATTTAATAGATACAAAGAAGATTTTCTTTTTCCTTACGAAACTGTCAAATTTATCCCGAACACCCTGTATATATTGTATATATAATATACATATTTTATATATATGTGTGTGTGTATATACTATCCTTATACAGATTTTTTTTTTTATTAGCCCATACATGCGAGGTTGGTTAATCAATTAATACTGTATATGAGTAGTGGGTTGGGAAAGGTGAAACTTGTTCATATTTGATTTAAAAGCCTGTATATTGTATTCCTTGGAAAACACATAAGGGGGAAGACTATTCCACAGTAGAGCAGTAACAAGGAAGAAGGAGGAAAAAACTTGTTTTGTGGATTTCGAGGTGTACTGTGAAGGGATGTTGAGCAGCAGCTGCACATATTCCAGTGAACTTTGTACTGAGTGGGGGAATTATTGATACTATGTCAGATGAACATTTGTCATAAAAATATTTATAGAATACACCTATTCTACAAATGGGGAGGGGGTTGCTCATGAGGCAACAGTAGCGGTGGTGTGTAAGACGAGCTCCGGATTCAGGTAAGTTATTCTTGAAATAATTAATTGTATATGAGTGATTGTCTGAGTAAGAGCTGCTATAAGGTATTTTTTCCCGTTGGTAAAATGAGTAGAGTGATTGAGGCATTGGATATAAGGAGGGAGTGAGCAAAGGAGTTGATAGTTTTAATAGGTACGAATGACTTGACAGAAGACAAAGAGCACGTCAGAATGGATATCAGGTAGCTGCTTAGACTGATAAAAGAGAATAGTGTGACAGGAAGGGTAGTAATCATGTTGCCTAGGTATGACTGTGGTGAGATGAGGTGGAGAGCAAGGATTATGAATGATATGTTGACTAAAATGTGTGAGGAGAGGAGTACAATTTGTTAAAGTGTGGAATGAGTTTGAAGGATGAAGTGAACTGTATGGGAGTGATCGACTGCATTTGAGTGGTTATGGTGCAAGTCACTTGGAGAGACTGTTGCTGGAAGGTAGAGAAGTGAGTACAGAGAATGAATCAGATCAAGTGGGAAGTGATGTGGAAGAACGGGAGAGGACGACAGGAGAGATTGAAGAGGTGGTTATAAATGAGGAAGTAAGTGTCACGAGTATGGAAAATGAGAGAATGGGTGTGCAAGATGAACAGGGAAACGGGGAGGCTCAGGGTGGACAGGGGTACACAGCGTGAGAAAGGTGGATGCTCCAAGACGATGTGAGAGCAGGTGTAGACACGAAAGGAATGGGATGACCTGGGATCAAGAGGAAAAAGTTGGAATTGAAGAGGATTCAAAATTAATAAGCAGAAAGGGAAATGGCCCCAGTCGAGCATGGTGAGATCACATCAAATGAATGTTATCAGTGGAGCTAGCTGTAGATCCAGGAATGAGCTGTTGTGTTTATATACAAATGCTAGAAGTGTAAGAAACAAGGCAGATGAAATGGTTGCACTAATTGAGTCTGTTCACAAAAAGCAAAAATTGTTGGAATAAGTGAGAGATAGTTAGATGAGGACAACATCCTGACAGGAATAGAGATGAAAGTGTACAATGTGTTTCGTGAGGAAAGAAGTGGTAAAAAGGGAGGAGGAGTGCTATGGTGATCATTATGGGCGATTTTAATTATGCAATATAGACTGGAATAATGAGATAGCAACTGGAAGTAAAGAGAATGGGTTTCTTGAGTTTTTGAGGGATAACTAGCTAAGACAGTATGTAACAGAGGGCACACGAGAATTGAGGGTCTTGGATTTGGTCATCTCCTCGGAGGATGTAATTATAAATGAAGTGTCAAATCACCCACCAATTGGTGAGAGAGACCATGAGGTAATTACCTGGGTGGCTGCTAGCAGTGTGAGGACCTGTGTAAGAAAAGGGTATATGTGGAACTACAGGGGGGGGGTGATTATGAAGAGCTCAGAAAACAGCTTGCAGGTGTAGCATGGAATGAGGAGTTAGTTGGAAAAGAGATCATTGCAGCTTGGGGGTTTTTCAAAAACTATCTAGTAGATGCAATGTCTAAATGTATTCCAAAGGTGAGAAGGTTAAATAAGGTAGGTGTGAAATGAATGAATAAAGAGATTAAGCATGTGATACAGAGAAAAAGGTCATTATGGAGGCAGCATAAGAGAAGTGGGAATAACCGGTTCCATGAGGACTACAAAGACTAGGCAAGGCGGGTGACTTGGTTGGTAAGGGTAGCTAAAGAGAGGTATGAACAGCAGTTAGCTAACGAAGCCAAAAAGAATCCTAAAGAGTTCTTTCGATATGTAGCCAGCAAAAGAAAGAATAATTATGGAAGGATGACATTGATTGGAGAAAATGGTATAAACACAACTGTTCCAGAAGGTGTGGTGGAGATACTTAATGAATAGTTCATAGAGGTCTTTCAATCTTGTGAATGTGACTTCACGGAGAGATTGAGAGCAGTTAATGATGGGGAAGAGAGACTGACTGTAAGGGAGCAAGAGGTGCATGGGGAGTTGAGCAAACTAGATGTAAATAAGGCTGTGAGACTATTGATAATATATTGCCACGTATTCTGAAGGAATGTGCCAGGGAGTTGATGCCAGCCTTGGCATATTTTTTTAATGCTCTTGCACTCGGTCAAGTTCCTAAGTAGTGCAAGGAGGGCAAGATTGTGCCACTTCATAAAGGAGGTGATAGATCTCGAGCATCAAACTATAGACCTATCTGTGTGTCAGGTGTTTCAGTTAAGTTGTTGGAGAAGCTTGTAAGAACTAGGATCCAGAATTGGGTTGACAACAATGGTACTATCTTTGATGGACAGCAAAGATTTGCTAAAGGGAGGTCATGTTTTATTAATCTACTTACTTATTACAATAAGGTAACTGCTTCCATGGACAGAGAAGGAAAGGATACACAGTAATATACTTCGATTTTGCAAATGCTTTTGATAGAATACCGCATGATAAGTTGATAGCCAAACTGGAGTGGATGGGGGTTGGATATTAGATTGGTGCATTGGATTGGAGACTGACTATCTGATAGGTATAAACAAGTTGTGTATGGGGGAGCGATATCCAGGAAAAGGAAAGTTACTGGTGGTGTGCCTCAGGGGTCTGTTTTAGGGCCATTGCTGTTTAACTTTTATATTAATGATATTGGTGACGATTTGGATGGAGATATTCAATTGTTTGCGGATGATGAAAAGTTGGGACGAACCATGAAGAGTATTAGAGATGTTGTGGCCTTAGAAGAAGACTTGAATAAATTGAGTGATTGGGCACAGGAATGGGGATGTGAGTTTGTTGCAAAATATATGATTTTAAAATTTGGAAAACACAATTCTGATGCAGTATTCATGCTTGATGAGGATATATTGTCGGAGGTTGAGGAAATAAGAGATCTGGGGTGATAGTAGATAAGGATCTGAAATTTAGGGGGGGGACAGCAAAAATTGTGCAGTCAACACAAAGGCTTCTGGGAATGATGCGGAGGACACTGACTTGTAGAAGTTGGGAGATTCTTGTTCCATTGTGTAAGGCTTTGATTAAGCCACACATGGACTATTGTGCACAGATTTGGTCACCTGGTTTTCAGAAGGATGAAGAGATGCTGGAGAGTGTCCAGAGGTGAACGACTAAGGTAGTTTCTAACCTCTGAAATGTCACGTATGAGGAAAGGTTGAGAAGATGCAACTTGCAGAGTCTGGTGGACAACAGGAAGAGGGGTGATATGATAGAGACCTACAAGTTATTAAGGGGTTATTATGGGATCAATGCTGGAGAGGTTCTTCAGTAAATAGTGGGAGATCAGGAGAGAATCAGAGGTCATCCCCGGAAACTATAAAGAGGGTGTGATTAGGAGAGTGTTGAAAGTTTATTTTTCACTTGGTTAGACTATAATAAATTTAGTTTAATCCTTTATCCAAGTGTGAGCACCGTTTTGGCAACTCCTATAGGTAGAGATGACCTTGCTAATGCTTCTGCCTGGTATCTCCACTTGGGCCTGGCTCCCACTGAAGAGACCTCAATAAAGGTCGAAACTAGTCTGGGTAGTGGCCCTTCCCTTAATGCATAACATTAGACATATCCGCAAGGAGCTGTGTTTTGCGTTATGGGAGATACTGAGATAGGAGTGATGTTATCTTGCTCCACCTTTGCAATGAGTTGCCCGGTGTTGTACCACCTGACCCCAGTTCTGAAGATACTTTCAGGCGCAAACTTGGTTTGCTCGCACTTGGATAAAGGATTAAACTAAATTTATTATAGTCTAACCAAGTGAAAAATAAACTTTCAACATCTTTCTCTAAATCCAGAGTAATTTATTAAAAAGGTGGCACACCATTTTTGGCAACTCCTATAGGTAGAGATGACCTTGGTAATGCCTCTGCCTGGTATCTCCACTTGGGCCTGGCTCCCACTGAAGAGACCTCAATAAATTTCAAAACTAGTCTGGGTAGTGGCCCTTCCCTTAATGCATGACATTATACATATCTGCAAGGAGATGTGTTTTGCATTATGGGAGATACTGAGATAGGAGTGATGTTAGCTTGCTCCACCTTTGCAACGAGTTGCCTGGTGTTGTACCACCTTACTCCAGTCCTGAAGATACTTTCAGGCGCAAACTTTGTTTACTCACACTTGGATAAAGGATTAAACTAAATTGATTAGAGCAGGAGAGTGAGAAGCAGGTTTTTTTGATGCACAGTTGTGAATGATTGGAATGCCTTGCCTAAGAGTGCGGTGTCTGCAGAGAATTTGAGTGCATTTAAAGCACGGTATGATGAGCTGTGTGTATGATAAAAGGACCTCCTAGATGAGTCTTTGACTCCATGGGGTCTTGGGTAACAATAATATTGTAGAAAGCAAACACTTATGTGAAAGTGAGAGGAGTGAGTTGGTAAGAGATGGGTTATTAATCAATCTAATACCGACCTCTGTATTGAGTCAAGCAATTTGAGGGAGATCTTAGGAATCCCACTTCAAATCTGAGAGCAGAATTCAATAGCTGAGCAGATTTGTGATTTTATAAGGTTTACAGCTGTTCAGAGGTGATGTAATGTCTTAGCGAAGGAGAAATCCTTGTTTTTAAGAATCTGAGGTTGTAATGATTGTGATGTGTTTATACCAGGAGAGGATTGATGTTAGGGTGATTCCACGAAGAGAAGTCTTATCTTGTGTGAAAATTTGAGTGTTGCCAAAGTTAGAAATAAGGCAGAACTAGGTTTTGCTAGCATTGAAATTGATGAAGGTATCTGAACTGCATTGGAGGATGGCTCTGACATCAGAAGTGAGGGCAGTGGTGATCGATGTTTTTAAAGTGATTTGTGTAGAGGAAGGTTTATCAAATGAAACAGAGGAGTGCAGTGTGCCATCATTTACAAAACTGTGTATTGGGTTGGAGGTCAACTAAAGTAGGTCATTGATATATAGAAGTAAGAAGGTTGGTGAGAGAACAGAACCTTGGGGGAACCCTGCGTTAGTTGTATGGTGAGAGGATAATGAACTTCCCACTATCACATATAGTGTGCATCCAGACAGAAAGCTGGGAATCCAACTACAGAAGTCCTAGACAAACCAAATGATGGGAGTTTGTTTAGTAAGTCTTTGTGCCAGAGTTGGTCGAAAGCTTTGGGGATATCAAAGTGAGAAATATCCATGACATTTGTCCAGAGATGTGTGATATATATATATGAGATGTGATATATATGAGATGATAGCAGGTCTATGGAATGAACATTATGAGAACAGGTTGATGATTTGTGGGTTGCAGAAATTAGTTGATAGGCAGAAAAGGGCAGATATGATTGAGACATTCAAATTACTAAAAGGTTTCTATGGGATTAATTCAGAGGATATTTTTGAGATCAGGACAGGTGGTGGGAGAACTGGGCAAGAGTGTGGTTAGCAAGGTGTTAGAGCTGGGTTCTTTACTTTGAGTGGTAAATGAGTGGAATAAGCTGCCAGAGTCTGTTGTGGGTGCTATGATGGTGAGTGAGTTCAAGGCAAAGTATGATAGATACTGTGACAATGTCGTATAGTTGTGTGGACATGATGTTTAGGGCCTCCCTCCATGAGTCTAAGGAATCCCTGGAGTCACCCATAATAATAATAATACGAGTGGATCTCATATGGATAATCCATACTAGTGGTCATTTATTAGCTGGGTGCCTTCGAAATAGTGCAGGGGTTGGGAATTGATGGTTCTTTCCATTACTTTAGACAGGACTGAGGTGAGCAAAATAGGGCAGTAGCTGGATGGCAATGACTTGTTGCCCTTCTTAGGAATAGGGTGAATATGGGCCAATTTGCAGGCTGTGTGATAGATACCAATGAAGTAAGAGAGAGTATATACAGGCGACATAGGATAGGAGTCAGTTCTGGTACACAAACCTTCAGGACAATTGGAGCAATGCCATTAGGGCATTGCTCCAATTAGACACAAAAATAGTCTCTATTTGAGACTATTTTTGCGTCTAATTTGGACAATATTTTTCTGATCTCTTTCTGGCAGAAGGATATATGGGGCATTGTGTATTGGACATCTGGAATGGAATGGTTGGGGGACATTTACCATGGTCAGTTAGGCGTGCATTGGAGGCAAAGTGGGAAGCCAGGAGATTGTCTTTATCTGTGGGTGATGATGCAATAGGGTTATCTGGGTATGATGGAGGTGGGAATATTATTAGGTTAAAGTTAAGACCAGTTCCTTTGACAATAGACCAAAAGGCTCAGCTACCATTCTGACAGGCTGCAGGTTTCTTGCATTTTGCTCTTTCAAACTCTATTTTTTAAGAATCGATAGTTTTTTTGCTGCTATTCGGACTTGAGTATTAGCACTAAAGATGGATGGAGTTCTTGATTTAAGCTGGTTGTGATATACTTGATTTTTTATTTGTACGGTATTGGCACATCTTTTGGAGAACCAGGGGTTAGTTAGGGGATAGCAGTTCAGAGTAGTTTGGGGAATACATGTTTTCATGCCAGTAAGGATTACTTCAGTGACACGTTCGGTGCATATGTTTGGATTGGAAGGCTGGAAACAACAGTCCAGTCATGAGTATGAGGCATAGGAGCCTTGAAGGCTGTCCCACTTGGCACTTTTATAATGCCAGACTACTCTTGTATGGAAGTAGCTGTGTAAGCATTGTTGCATGGGGGGGGGGGAAGAGAAGCACTAGAATGTGGTCGGGATTACCTAGTGTGTGTGCGCGCGCACACACACACACACACAATCCTTAGGGGTCCCACTACATTCACTGTGTGTTTGGGTCACTGGCGAGGAAGAGATCTAGGATGTTTGGGAAGTGGTTAGGGTTATCTGGTATTCTGGTTGGTGCGTGAACAATTTGTGTAAGGTCATTGGTGATGGCAAATGCTTCAGCATCTCTGCCTGCTTGATCTGCACAATTGGAGGAGGAAAGCCAGTTGGTATTGTGGACATTAAAATCTCCTAGGAGGATGATTTTGCTGTTTGGGAAGTGGGACTGGAGAAAATTGATTTTTAAGGAGAGGAAATTAAAGAACTCAGAGTGATTTGTGGCATTAGGAGAGGAATAGACACAGCAGATGAATTTGACTGAGTGGCAAAGGGATATTTTCAACAAAAGGAAGTCAATGTTGGGTGATTCTTGGTTGGGTGTTCTCTGCCAAGGTATGTCAGAGTTAATATATGTGCAGATGACAATCTTGGGTAGAATGCTGTTAAAGAGTGTGTAAATTGAAATGAGATGAATAGGGCTGGCAGGAGGTGAAATTTGAGTTTCTGCCAAGAAGAATAGGTAGAGTTTGGTAGGCTGGAGATGGTAGTGGACACTATTAAGGTTGGAGTTGAGGCCACGTGAAATAGAAATGCATATCTCTGTGGGACATACATTTGAGAGCAAGGGTCTTGTATGTTTCTTATTCATGCATGCATACTGGTCTCCACAGTGGCATAGATATGCATATCTCTGTGGGGCATATATTTGACAGCAAGGGTCTTGTATGTTTCCTATTCATGCCTGCATACTGGTCTCCACAGTGGCATCACTTGATTTCTTCACTAATTTTCCTTTTTGTAGTTGATGACCACTGTTATCTCTATTTTGGCATTTTCCTCAAGTTGTTTTCGAAGTTGGTGTCCTTGTTCTCCCTTTGTGAAAGTTATGTCAGGTCAAGCACATATGCGCAATTGGGGGAAGGTCTCCTTGAACATGTTATTAATTGCTGTTATTAGTGTAGATGTGCTTGTTGGAGTGTCACAAGTCACTTTCATGACGCGGAAAGTTCATTCCGTCCTTTCTTTTATTTGTTGGTTCGAAATAGTGGTACCTGATGATATTTTTAGAATCAAAACTGCGTTCTCCTGCAAATTTGTTGATGTCATCTGTTAGTGATTCATCAATTTCTTTTGGAAAGGTCAAAATAATGGCATTGAATTTCTTATTTTCAGCTTCGGTTAAGTTATATATATTTTTAGAATCAAAACTGAATCAAATTTTATACAAACTTGGAAAATAGGATTAAAAACCAAGTTTGTATAAAATTACTTGGTATCTTGAATACATAATATACCCAAGTTAAAAAACTTTCCACCCACCCACCCACACACACAATCTTTATATAGTGTGTATTATCATCATCAAATTCCTGATATGTTCCCTCAGTGGGTATACAGGATAATTATGACAGTACTACATGAAAAAGTTATATCATTACTAACTTCTAATCAGCAATTTTATTCAAATTAATCTGTTATCACTCACGATTCCAATATTATCAAATATTATATTTCTATCTTCTAAGGCTCTTTTTACTATATCAATCCATCTCCATTTTGGTGTTCCTCTGGGTCTTTTCCCTGCCAACCTGGCAAAGAACACTTGTTTTGCTAATCTTTCCTCTCCCATTCTGTTTAAGGACTAACACATTCCTGAATGTTAACAGTGGCAAGTTTTTTCCTAATATCCTCATTTTTAATGCGATACTGCCATTGATGCCATCTGCATTCCACTAATCTTTCTTAGAACTCTCATGTCAGAGGTCTGAAGTCTTTGATGAAGTGTTTTATTTCTAACCTAGTTCTAAGATCCATTAGTTAAAATTGATTTGAACACTGTCTATACAGTGTTCAAATCAAACTTTGAATACCGCTAATTTAATGTTTGAACTAACTTCTTTCTTATTCCATATAAATTTATTCAGTTGACTTTCTACCATACCAGCTTTACTAATTCTGTTGTCTATTTCAATATTTTTCTGTATTTAATTTACCATCTTCACTAAAAATTGTGCCTAAATAGCTGAATTGTTTTACTTGTTCTATAGGGTCACCATTCAGGATACAGTTGTTTCTGCCTATTTTTATGGCCGATTTTATTGTTGTAATAAATTTACCAAATTTATTACAACAGTTATTCAATTTAGTCAGGGAATTCTGCAGACTTCTACTGGATTTATTCAGAAGTATAATATCATCTGCATAAAGTAAACAGCTAAGATTAAATTCATGAATTTTGATTTGATACCACTTTCCTTCATGTGATCCATATAGATAATGAATTACAGCTTATATAGAGACTGCGTTGCTCAATATAATTTCCCATTTACACCATATATCTGTAGCATTTTGAAGAGCTTTTTTCTTAGTACCTTGTCATATGCCTTTAACAGATCAACAAAATTTAAATACAAATCCTTGATATATTCCCAAGATTTCTCAACAATTTGTCTTAAAGTGAAAATCTGATCCTGACAACCTCTATTTGGTTTGCATCCAGCTTGTTCTTCATCAAGCTTCCCTTCCACAATTTTTCTTAGCCATTCCTCAAGTACACTTGCATAAATTTTATCAGGAAAACACTCATTAATCAAATACCTTTGTAATTCTTGCATTCAGTTTTACTTCCCTGTTTACAGATGGGTACTATGAGAGCTATGCTCCAAATTTCTGGAATTTACCCCTCTGACCAATCCTTTTGAATTATGCAATGAATCCAATGTAAAACTTTATACTTCCATATTTCAGCATTTTTGGATGAATTTCATCTACTCCACTTTCCACATTTCAGTTTTTGATGACTTTTCCTACTTCAAGTATGGATAGGTATTCCTGTTGGGAGTTTTCTACCATCATCATCGTTATTATTATTATATGAGCACCTCCATGGAGTCCGAAGACTCATCGCGGGAGATCCAATCTATCCACACAATCTGTCGTACCTCTCCTTGAACCCATTAACAGACAGAGCACTCACATCTGACTCTGGCAACCCATTCCACTCATTCACAACTCTCCAAGCAAAAAATCTAGTCCTCGTACCCCTATTAACCCTACCTTTGTTCAACTTCCATTGATGACCCCTTGTTCTGGTACCTCTAACCAAGTGTTGAAACAACTGCTGCATCTAGCCTATAAAACCCCTTAAGCAACTTAAATGTTTCTATCACATTTCCTCCTATCGCTCAACTTGTGCAATCCACACACCCTCAATCTATCCTCATAGGGAATATTTCACAGGCCACTCACCATCTTGGTTACTTGTCTCTGAATCTTCTCCACCACTTCCTCATCCTCAAGAAACCTAAGGTACCAGACTTGAACACAGTAATCCAGATGTGGGCGTATCAAAGCTTTATAAAGAGGAATGACAACTTCCTTGTCTCTACTTGTTAATGTGTTCTTCAATAGCCAAGTAATCTTATAGGCTACCTTAGCAATATGTCCTCTGAACTTTAACTCTCTGTTTACCATCACCCCTAAATCTCTAGCTTCATCTATTTCCTTGAGTACAGTGCCATCAATGTGATACACGGCTTGTAATCAATTTATCGCAAAATGTTTAACTTTACATTTCTTGACATTAAACTGACACCCATTAACTTTTGCTCATACTGTGACAGACTGTTTAAATCATCCTGCAAGCTTCCACATCACCTTGATAATCTTTTAATCTACCTAATTTCTCATTATTAGCAAACAATGATATATTTCCTTTCAGATTATTTTCTCTATTATATCATTTATGTATAATTTTTTATATATATCATTTATGTACAAATTAAACAGTAATGGCCCCAGCACTGAACCTTGTGGCACACCACTAGTCACCTATTTTCACCTTGATTCTTCAAAGTTACAGCAATAAATAAACAGTCAAAGAAAAATTGTAAACAATATGCACATATAAAAGCCAAGCCATGCAATGCAGTGTATACATATTAATAAAATTACAGCAAAAGATTATAGGTAAATAAATAGTCAAATAGAAATAAGTAAACAATATGCATGCACAAAAATTAAGTTTAGCAATGCAGTATCTACATATAAACAAAATTACAGTCACTTGTGTTTGTACAAATTAATTCTTTGTAGAAAGTTAAAAACATCTTACAATCTGTTTGAGTCTAACATCTGACTGAGTGTGTATATGGCTTCTTGGCTAGATAGGTATAAATTTCATTCTTCTTTCATGTAAAGTGCTGGCACTCCACCGTAATATGACAGATAGTAAGACGTTTGTTGTATTTTTCATACATGGGAGGCTCATCAACCTCAGTAAATAAGAATATGTAAGATGACTGTGACCTATGTGGATTGTTGCATGAAGGAGTGGTACTGTTATGTTTGGTATAGGCAATGTTCTCAACATTTATGCCAACGGCTTGCATAGTCTCTTTAACAAGCATACCAAAAAGACATATGGCATTTTGACGTGTGATATGAGCTTCCTAATGTAGAGAAAAGACTAGTCCATGTAGGATGAGCTGCGAGAGACTTAAGGCATAATTAAGAGACAACTGCACATAAAGCATGTCTTGCAACTCGTATATAGAGGCTAAATTACTTCACATCACTTGCCTTAGTATCCTATAATGCAAAGCACAAATATCCTTACAGACATGTATAATGTTATGCATTATGGGAAGGGCTCCCACTGATGAGACCTCAATAAAGTACAAAAGCAGTCTGCGTAATGACCCTTCCCATAATGCATAGCATTATATGAGGTAGGTTCGAAAAGTTTCCTGTCTGACATAAAAAATTCTTGCCAGTTTTAAAAACTAGTATACCAGTTTCAACTCTATACCTGCATCATTCAGTTGGAGGCACTTGTTTGACTAACACGTGGCATGCCAGGTGGCTGTAATGTTAAAAATTGAGTACTGTGCTCTAACAAAGTTTTTCACCAAAGAAGCACCTTCTCGAAGTGCTATCAAACAGTGATTGGATGGTATTTATGGGGAAGCTTCTCCTTCATATTCCACTTTGAAGGAATGGGCTAAACAGTTTTGCCTAGGAAGAGAACATCGAAGATTATTCTCGTTATGGTCAGCCTGTGGAAGTGGATGAAACCATGGTCCTTTATTGTGATCTTATGACCAAGGCCACTCAGTCCACCAAGAATATCATGACAACAATCTTTTTGGGTTGCTGGAGAATTCTCTTAATTGACTTCAAGAAAAGGAATACCACTGTGAATGTAGAATTTTATGCTTGATTCCTGCACAAAACGTCTGACACCATAAAGGAGAAGAGATGAGGAATGCCTGGGTTATGGTGTTTGCCTGCTTTTCAACAATGCTCCAGTCCATATGGTTATTATTGCGAAGGTTGAGTGAAGGACTCTGGCTTCCAGGAGATTGAACACTCATTCTACAGCACAGAACATGTAGGAAAACTGTTACACAAAAGTTTCAAAAAAAAAAAAAATGTTAAGCATGGAAGATGGTACAGATCAGTCATTGTTCAGTAGGTATGCATGATAGTTGGCAGAAAAGTTAAAATCTGATGTGTGGAAAGAGCTCTACTTCATCTCAAAAACTTGTAACACTGTAGAAAAACTAGGAGAAATTCTGTCTTACCAACAGATATTCTAGCTGGTCTAGATATTGTATCTTTGTTCATAAATATTCCTGTAGATGAGGTTATTTCACACTTGTGGATGATCTGTTCCCTCCTGACATCTCTCAACTATTTAGACATTGTCTGAACTGTGGAATGGGAAAATCTACAAACAACTCTCTGGGCCTTGCAATAGGAAGCCCTCTATCTCCTCCATGTGCTGATTTATTCATGGAAAACTTTGAAAAAGATTTCCTGCTTCATTTTGACTGCAGTTCCTGCAGTTGAAAAAGAGATTATGGAAGAGATATAAGGAGAGGGTGGAGGATAGATACGCGAAGAATATAAGATGCACGCCAGGAGAGTGACCAGAATGGTGAGGAAGGCAAAACTGGAATATGAGAAGAGATTGGTACCAAGATTCAAAGAAAATCCTAGGGAATTTTTTAGCTATGTGGCTAGTAGGCAGAGAAACGATTGTGGAAGAATGACATTGAGGGATAAAAATCGGAATAGAGTGACTGATGCAGAGGACATAGTGGAGTTGTTCAATGAGCACTTTATTGGAGTATTTCATCCTGGAGGAGGTTTTAATACTAGAGGGATAGGGCAGGTTGAGAGGTGCAAGAGGAGAGTGTGTTCCAAATACTGAGTACTCTGGATACCAGTAAAGCTGTTGGACTGGATGGTATTTCACCATGGGTTTTGAGAGAATGTGCTAAAGAACTGACAGCTCCGTTGACCTGGCTTTTCAATAAAAGCCTGGCTGCCGGAAAGGTACCCAGGGAATGGAAGGAAGGTAAGATAGTGCCGCTGCATAAGGGCGGTATGTGGCCTATAATTAGACACTGGAAGTGTCTAATTATAGGCCTGTTTGTGTGTCATCAGTAGTTGTTAATGTCTTGGAGAAATTAGTGAGGGACTATACAGCATTGGGCAGATGAGGGTAAGGTTATCTGTGAGAAACAACATGGATTTGTTAAGGGGTGCTCTTGCTTTAGTAATATGATTGCCTTTTATAATAAAGTGACAAGAGCAGTTGATGAGGGAAAGGCGTATACTGCCATTTTCTTTGGATTTTGCAAAGGAGTTTGATAGGGTGCCACATGATAAGCTGATATTTAAGTTGCAGCACATGGGTTTAAATGTTGGGTTAGTCAAATGGATTTAGGACTGGCTGACTGATAGGTATCAGAGAGTTGTGTATGGGGCAATATCAAGGAAGCAGAAGGTTCCACAGGGCTCAGTACTGGGACCTGTATTGTTCAACCTTTATATCAATGATATTATCAATGGATTGCAAGGGGACACTCAGTTGTTTGCAGATGATGTAAAGCTGGGAAGGGTTATCAGTAATAGTGCAGATGTGGCAGCCCTGGAAGAAGATTTTAATAAATTAGATAGATGGACAAATTAATGGGGTGTCGGTTCAATGCAGCAAAATGTAAAGTCTTGAGGTTTGGGATCCATAGATGGGAGGATGCATACGCGATTGGAGGAGCTGTACTGAAGGAGGTGGGGGGAGACGAGATCTGAGGGTGATGATTGATAGAAAACTGAAATTCACGGAGCATATTGCAAAGGTGGTGAGGGTAACTCAGAGGATTGCTGCAATACTGAGAAGGACGCTGACCTGCAGAAATGAAAGAGTTATCATTCCGTTGTAAGACTCTGATCAGATCACACTTAGACTATTGTTCTCAGATTTGGTCCTCAGATTTGAAGGGGATAAATTGACTGTGGAAAGGGTACAGAGGCGGATAACAAAGATGGTTTCAGGACTGTACAATATGAGTTATGAGGATCGATCGAAGGAATGTGGTCTGCAGAGTTTGGTGGATAGAAGAAGGAGATGTGATATGATCGAGACTTTTAAACTGTTGAGAGGCAGTTACAGGGTAGACATTGGAGAGTTCTTTCACTTGGTGGAATGGCGGGAAGGGACGATGACAAGGGGCCATCTTGAAGTTATGAAAGGAGGCTGTGCGCAAGAGTGTGAGGAGTTGTTTCTTTGCGTGGAGGGTGGTTGAACCTTGGAATGCATTGCCTGAGAGAGTGGTTGGAGCGGGAACGGTCAATATGTTCAAGGAGTGGTACGATAAACTTTGTGTTTCCTACAAATTATCTCTCACGATGAGTCTTTTGACTGCATGGAGGTCTGGATAATAATAAATTAATAAATATGTAGATGACATATTTGTAATCTTGGAACACAGTGTGGCTGAGTTACACAATTTTCTTTCATCTATTAACTTCCATCATAAAATTAAACTCACTTTACAGCTTGAAAATGAAGGAAAATTACTTCATTATTTCCCTAGGTTTTAATTTTAGCAGACGCCATTCTTTAATGGAGAGTACAAATCTATTATCTATTCCAGTTTAAGTACCAGCTTGTCATGTGACAATCTATTGAAGGTCTTTGCAGAATCTAAATATGCCACTATGTATGCATCTCTCTTGTCCAATGCATTTATCTCCTTGTTAAGTAAAGTAGATTAAGTAAATAGATTGCTACAACATGATCTTTCTTTAGCAAACCGGTGAACTGTTTGTGTGAAAAGTTTTCTTGTATTCTTAAATTGGCTGCTAACCTTGCTATAGTAGACTGAATAAGCTTTAGAAAAAACTTTTATTCTGTATTCAGGAAGTAAACATTCGGTAGATGAATAGGTGCTACAAGTGTTAGTGGTCAAGACTATAACAAACAATTAACTTAGCTAATTGTATGTTATAGTACTTGAAATAATTGCCATTCATAACAAATACTGAGCAAAAATCCCCCAAAAAGGGGATATATAAACATGATCTTTAAATATAACTGCATGAATTTAAAAATAAATAAATAAAAATAATTATAAAATATGGTTTGCATTAATATTGTTTTATGATACAATTTGCATATTTTCTTGTTTTGCAGATGTCTCTTCATATGGAGGTAAGGAAACTAAATCCCTCTTTATTTTAGCAGTAATGTTTGTTAACATTTAAATTCTAAAGAACATATATAAAGTTTATATAATTGTCATTTTGTTAGACAGAGAGAAAATAAGAACAGAAAAATGGTATATGCCATCAATATAAAATATTCATGTCATACACCATATTAATACTTAATGTTTGAAACTTTCAGTGCATTAAACTTCGTTTATGATTGAGTGAATTTTTTTTTTGAGAATTATATAGGCCTTACATAATCTTACATGTCACGAGTATTTATCCAAGTGACTATAAACCAATTTATGTTTTTCCTAACATATGTAATAATAGATTGTCTGTATTTATCAAGTTAAAATGAAATATGTTAGCCCATACATATATATATATATATATATATATATATATATATATATATATATATATATATATATATATATATATCATGTGTATTATAATTCAATAAGATTGTCAGCATTCATCTCTCAGTTTGTTTGTCAGAATGGGAGAGGATATTAGACACTGGATTAATCATTGCTATAGTAGCAAAGTTTTTTTTATGATAATAATAATCACTTTTTATTATCTCTAAAATAAATTACACATACATATTTTATAAAATTTGTTATAATTCACACAATGTGCAATTAATATTATAAATAATAACAATCCCAGTAATCATTTGCAGTTATACTTTGTAGTTACACAAAGTAGATAATATGATTTCATGCATTTTACATTTATATATATAATATGGGGCTGAAAGTTACTTTACCGATAACACTTTTCAATAACAAAAATCTTTTGTTCTAAAGTTAATTGATGTGCAGTAGCTGCCATATTTGTTATCTGAAATTACAAAAAAAAATAATTAATTAAATATTTATAAACAAAATGAAAAAAAAATTAAAAAAACAATATTATGGTCAAATAACTTTTGGCCCACCTTTTATATCAATAAATGTACTTACCTTGTTATTAATGCTCCTTGCCTTGTTTCATCTTAATTATCTGGTTCTATAGTGGCAAAGTTGTGTTCTATGAAACAAATTCTAAAGTTACGATGCACCAGTGCAAGGAGTATTAGGAATAAGGATGCATCGCGTGTGGTCTTGACACAGTTGGTCAGCCCACAAATCATTGGTGTCAGCGAGACATGGTTAACGGAAAATAACATACTTACATGAACAGAGTTTGATGATTATAGGATTTCAGAACATTTGTGTCCTCACAATGTGCAACTTTAAGAAAGCAATAAACAGTGATGACTTTGAGGCCATTAGGTGTAAGATTGAGGCTAGCACAAATTTTAGATGTTTAGTGGGATACTGCTACATGCCAAGGAATGAAGAGGCAGAGGATTCTGAAATGTTCCAATTGATGAGACTGGTTAGCAACAGAAGGGTGATAATAATGGGTTAGTTTAACTATGGAAACAGAAAATATCATGTGAGAGTTATGTGACATCCAGTCATTTTCAACTATTGGTAATCCTGTGAACAAACGCTCTCCATTCCACTTGGCCTCTTGTCCTTTCTTTCAGTAATTGTAAGTTCAAGTTGGTAAGTTCTTTTATGTTGTCCATCCAACTCTTTTATGGTCTACCTCTTCTTCTCATTCCCTCAATCTTCCACAAAATAACTGCCTTTTCCAATGAATCATCATTTCGCATAATATGACCAAAGTACATCAACTTCTGTTTAGCGATCATCGCCTCCAAGGAACATTCTGTCTTTATATTCTCTAAAACCTTCTTATTGGTCATTCTTGGAGTCCATGGAATTCTTAATAGTCCCCTCCACACCCATAATTCAAATGAATCAATTTGCTGAAATGTTCCAATTGATGAGACTGGTTAGCAACAGGATCTGTCTTCTTAATAATCCAGCTTTCACATCCATACATCACTACTGGAAATACCATTGCTTTGAACAATTCTAGCATTTCGTGGCCTTACTCATGCCTCTATCATTCATAATTTTTGTCAAGTTTAACATCGCTTTTTTCCCCATGTCTATCCTTTTACTTTCATCTTCACATTTACCATCGTTTCTGATTCTGGACACTAGTAAATCATAACTTTCAACAATTTCTATTTTATTTCCCTTTATTTAAATTCATTTAAATTGTCAGAAGCCATCACTTTTGTTTTGTTGATGTTTAAATTAAGCCTGGCTTTGTTACTTTCTGTCTTAACCAATAGAATCAACCACTCCAGATCATCCTTAGTTTCTGGTATGAGGATTGTATCATCTGCATATCTTAAATTATTTACTTTTTTGCCACCAATCTTAATTCCAGCTGGATCTTTGTCTAAATTAGCCATTCTCATAATATATTCACTATAAATATTAAAAAGGTAGCGCAACAATATACAACCCTGCTGCACCCCTTTTACCACTTGAACACTGTTTCTTACAGACTGTTTTTAACACATTCGCTGCCAACTACAAGTATACTCGTAATTGGTATATGAGCTTCACAAGCCAGCTATGGATATACTCGTATGATGCTTACCGCCGGCAACGAGATTACCCGTACTGACCTTGAACAAGTGAAAATGCTTGGCTTGTGGAGCTAGCAGCAAAAGTGTGTATACTCTTAGATGGTATATAAGCTTCACAAGCCAACTACGAATATACTCGTATGTCGATTACCACTGGCAACGAGATTACCCGTACTGACCTTGAAGAAGCGAAATTGCTTGGCATACGGGAACAAACTATGCCCGAGCATGGCAGCGAACTTGTTAATGAAGCTTCTTGGTTGTTATACAGCTCTCTTATCAGGAGAATTAGATGTTTAGGTATTTCCATTGTTCTCATTACAATCCTCAGTCTGTTGTGATCCATGCAATCAAAAGCTTTCTTATAATCAGTAAAACAGATGAATACTTCCTTCTGAAATTTTCTTGTTCTTTCCCTAATCCATCTCATGTTTGTTATTTAGTTTCTACTTCCTCTACCTCTCCTAAAGCCTGCCTGTTCTTGTGGCATTTCTCTATTCACATATGGCTCCAACCTTTGTTGGTTGGATCACTTTTAGCATAATTTTACTTGCATGTGAGATTAAAGCGATGGTTCTGTAATTCTCACAATATCTGGGATTCGATTTTTTTTTTTTTTTGGAATACTGATGTTTTCCAATCTCTAGGCCACTATGGTTTCTTCCAAACCATTCACTTTTCATTATCATGGGTTCCTCAATAAATTCTCTCCCTTCAAATTATCTTTCTTGTACAAATATTCTATATACTCTTTTGATCTTTTTTTCACTGCTTCTTCTTTCATCAGACATTTACTTGAATTTCTTTTTACAGCTCCTAATCTAGAGATAAACTTCCCTTTAACATCATTTATTTTTCTAAACAGTTCTCTTGTTCTACCCATAATATTGCTTTCTTTACTTTCCTTGCACCTTTTTTTAGTTTTTCCTTATCTTTCCTAGCCTGTCTTTGGAAATCTGCACTCATTCATTGAACCCTTTCTTTGTTTCTCTGAAGTTTCATTTTCTTCTTTCCTCTGCTATTTGAATAACTTCTTCTGACAACCTTTTACAATCTTTCTTTCTTGTTGCTTTATTTAGAGTCTCCTTTGTCTTCTATGACTGTACATTTTGTTTTTTCCTATTTTCCTATAGTTCTTCTAATTCTCTTCCTGTCTTCTCCAAACTTTTAATTTCTTTCTGACTTCTACTTTAAATGCTCTATTTATAGGATTTAAATCAAATCTGATACTGTCCTTTGATTTCTTCTTAGCCTTGAATATTTTTTAGTGTATTCATTGAACATTTCCACTATACTTCAGCAGTTATGACTTGTGTTTCATCTCCAAACACTAAAAGTCCTCTATATTCATCCTTTCTTATAGATAAATTTCTTATAATCTTTGGTTAGGTTTGCCAAGCCCATCAGCATACATGAACAATGGTTGATGTATGCTGATGAGCTTAGCATGTTGCTGAGTAGTCTCAGCACTTCTCAACTCTGAGTAGAGTTCAGCACTAGTGGAGGTTTTATCTGCAGAGAGCATCAAGCACAGCACCAGCACTGCAAGCAAGATCTGCTAGTGTGCAAGATGCTCTCTGGCAGGAAAAACATTATAGTGATGTTTAGAGACCTAGTATCCTAGATGAGAGAGTTACCAAAAATCACTTGGTATAAGAGAATGCTTTTAAATCACTCAGTTTTTAGAATCCTCAGGCACCTTGAACAAACTATTTTAAAGGTCAAAACCAGTTTGACTGATTTTGTGTAGTGACCTTTCCCGTAATGAATGGCAATGTACTTGTCCAAAAATATGCTGTGCATTATGGAATACTAGGGCAATCTGATGCGCATTGAACTGTTTCTGTATATAAGTAGCCTAGCTGTGAAAATCTTAATGTGAACTTTCATTTTCCAATGCTTTTGTAAAGGATAAACACAATGATAGAATTTCTTTTCAAGTACAATTTACTTTCTAATCAAGAGAAAAATTTGTTGCAAGTAGACAGATTAATTCCTGGATAATACTATTTTGGTAAAAATAAACTGAAACAGGAAAGGAATGCAAAGGATCAGGAGTGTTATTGAGTGGTTTTAAAAGCTTAACATTAGCAAAAAAAGATGAGCAGTATTATTGTGAATAGGAAAAAACAAGAGCTAAAAAGAAAACATTCCTCTTATAGGGTGGAAAGTGCAAACAAATCAGTTCTAATAATAGATGCTTGTAATTTGTTAAATACATAGATAAAACTTTTGATAAATTCTAATCAACCAAATGAACAAAACAAATGAAGTCAGATGTACTTATTGCAGAAGAACCCCACGCATCTGGTATAAAGGGGAAAAAAAAAACCCACCGAAATCAATAGAACCAATGCAAGTAAACTCACTTTGGATAATTGAGCAGTTATTAAAAACTCAGACATACTCAATCTTTTTACAATCGCTTATACACACAACTGATGCAAGGAAGAATCAAAGCCCACATTCCTAAAAGATGCTGTCTAATGGAGATGGTTTTGTGTTTTAGCTGAAGGGGTGCTTTTATGCAGCCATATTTGTTAAGGATTGGGTGGTAGTTCTTAGAAAGAGGCCAATTCATCATCAATTTCCTGATATGTACCCTCAAGGTGTGTACAGGCTACTACAGTATGGTGCAAAAAACACAGTACTGAATAACTACAATGATATATATTATGCAGTAAACAGGTTTATTAACAAAGAAATATATGTGGATGCACATATCATCATGTTTACACATGATGATATGTTGATATGTGCATCCACAACTATCGGTGGAATCTTGGTCAAATAAATCATTAATGATAATAGATTACGTGCTTCAAATGGGCACCTTGTCTTACAGGTTTCATGCGAATGTTCTCTGTCATCTTGGAGAACAAGAGTTGGGACATCTGCTGGACATATCGTGTAATTTTGTCCCTTAGTTCATCAATTAAAGGCAGGTCAAGGTGGAAAACCCATTCCTTCAACATATCCAACGAAGGCATCCAGTGATGGGAGATCTGGAGAGCGTTATGGGTACAGGAATTCTGTGGACCTCGAAACGAACCTTCATTTCAATGGCATTAGCAATGATGACACCATTGCTTGGGGCATGCTTTGGAAACAACGAACAAATTGCTCATAAACATGTAGGCTTGTATCATTTGCTCTATGAACTCCATATGAACAAAAATGATGCTTAACAATAAACGTCTTTTCTTCCAACGCCAACACCATTGCTACAGCTGAATGTAATGGCATAGACTCTACACGTGCTCCTCTATTAATGTGCATGTAATTGAATGGCATATCTCATAGCGTGTACTGAAGAGGGTGTCAAAGTTCAGTACTGTTTTTTTTTTTTTTTTTCTGCACCATACTGTATTACTGTACAACATTAAATTCACCTTATTACTAATCTCCTATCAATAATTTTTACTACTCGTATATGAAAATATGACCTCTGCATTACTTCAACCTTAGTATCATTTCTGGGTCTGGCTCCCACTGATGAGACCTTAGTGAAGGTCGAAACCAGTCTGGGTAGTGACCTTTCCCATAATGCATAACATTTTACTTGGCTGCAAGGAGATGTGCTTTGCATTATGGGATACTAAGGCAAGTGATGTGAAGTCATTAGCCTTTTTATGAGTTGCCCCAGTGCTGAAAATAGTTCAGGTGCAAACTTGTTTGCTTACACTTGGATAAAGGATTAAACCAAGTATATGATTTCTTGATGTTTTTAATTTATTCGTAAATCTTAATTGGAACACTTAGTAAAGAAATTCCTCTCTACTTCTCATATTCTGCTTTATTCCACTTTTTAAATACGGGAATACAAGGAGAGTCTGGAAAGTTCTGATAAACACCTAGAAAAAAAATTATATTAAAGCAACTGATATAGCCACAAGTAAGAACATATGAGGATATAAAAACATAAGTTACCTTCATAACTCTGCTACTAGTTTGTTCTGTATAACTTATGTTTTTTTTTTTTGTGGTTATATCAGTTGCTTTAACATTTTTGTTCTAGGTGTTTATCAAAACTTTCTAGCACCCCTCCTCCTTGTATGAGAATTCTATTATAATTATCTGGGATGGTACAAACCATCTGAGAGGAAGTGTTAATTGAGTGCCAAGAGATTTATGGTTATTGTTAGGAACTGTGCAGCAAAAGTGTGAGAGGGAAGATAGTGTTTTATCCAGATATGATAATACTGAATTAAGGGAAAAAGTAGTGATAATGAATGGCATGACAGTAAGAATGTGTTAAAAGTGAGGTTTGCAATATGTGGATATTTGGGATGTATTTGAGGATAGAAGAGAGCCATATGCAAGAGATGGACTGCATTTGAACATGGAAGGACGTAAGCATCTGGCAAGATTGTTGTTCCCAGACAAGTGAAAGTATTAGAACAGGAAAACTAGAGTTACCACAGTGGTTGGTAGCAGGGGTGGCCTCTTGTGGGGATAGTGACTTGGGAGATGGAAGAATGCATGATATATAACAGAATCAAATTTTGTCTAGAGTGAATAATAATAGGTAAAGGCAGTGAATTGGGTACATTGATAGCTCAGCCTGTCCTAAAATTGTTGAGAGCAGATGATGACCTGACAGGAATAGAAGTGTATAATGTGTTTTGGCAGGAAAGGCAAATGGGGTGGTGGAGCATTACTTATAATAAGTGATGAATCGATTCCTCTCAGAATGCAGAATTTGGAAGTAAATGGTACTATAGTTTTGAAATTTTGAAGTAGAGGTGGGCAGGAAATGATTTTTAGTAGGATGTTGCTATAGGCTAATGAACATAGATGGTGATGAACAGGAAATGTTTAGACAAATTGTTTTGGCACATGCAATGCTAGTGGTCATTATGGGAGATTTTAACTATAGCAGTATAAATTATGCAGAGGAAGCATATATTAGTAAAGAAATGGAGTTCTGGAGTTCTTCGGAGGATCTAATTGTAACTGGGATGTCAGTCTCCCCACCCCCATCCCATTGGTGAAAATAACAATCTTAGAAATCAGCTTGGAGCATTCTCATATGAAAGAATTGCAAGGGAGAGATACTAGCAGAGCATGGGAGCTAGTGAAGAAATATTTATTAATAGCAATGGCAAATTGCATTCTTCGAGTGAAAAAAAAAAAAAAACTGATTTGGTATAAAATGGATGACTAATGAAATCAAACAGGAATACATATGAAATACAGGTTATGGAAAAAGTATGAAGAGAAAGGTAGAGAACGTCATTTTCCTAGCATGAGGAATTAACTCATGCTAGGAAAATGACTACTATAGTAAGGAAGACCAAAATGGAACACAAGGAGAGGTTAGTACCACAGTCCAAAGAAAATTCTAAGGAATTATTTTGTTATGTGACCACTAGAGGAGAAATAATTATGGATGGATAACCTTTTTGGTAGATGGAAAAGGTCAAGTGACCAGTGTAGATGATATAGTGGAGCTGTTTAGTGTGAACACTTTATTGAAATATTTAATCCTGCTAAAGCATGTTATTCTGGAGAGATGGGAACGGTTGAAGTTTTAGAAGTGCATGATGGGAATCTGTTTCAAATATTAAGTACTCTGGAAGTCAATAAAGCAGTGGAACTGGATAAGATTTCACTGCATGTCTTAAGAGAATGTGCTAAGGAACTGACAGCTCCATTGACTTAGCTGTTCAGTGAAAGTGTAGCTACTGGACAAGTGCCAATTGAGTGAAAGGAGAGTAAAATTGTGGCATTGTACAATGGTGGTGGATGGTAGGAATTAAGCTATAGACTGGTTTGTATTTCTTCTGTAGTCGTTAAGATTTTGAAGAAATTAGTGAGAGATTTGTTTCAGTAATTTGCTTGTCTTTTATGATAAAATGACAAGAGCAGTTAATGAGGGAAAGGCATAATATTGCCTTTTTTTGCAAAGGCATTTGACATGGTGCAACTTGATAAGTTGATATTTAAGTTGTAACACATGAGCTTAGACCTCAGGTTAGTGAATTGAATTGGAAATTGGCTGTCTGATAGATATCAGGGTTATGTATTGGAGACTAGTATCAAGGAAGGTGATGAAGGTAACCTAGAAAATTGCTGCAATAATAATGACTGACCAGTAGAAATACAAAAGTGGTGATCGTTTGTATAAAGCCCTGGTCAGTCCACATCTGGATTATTGTGCTCAGATCTGGTCACTGGAATTTGAAGAGGATAAGTTTCCTTGGAAAGGATGCAGAATCACAATTCCAAATTGATATCAGGGCTGTACAATGTTAGTTATGAGGCTAGACACCACACTGTTTAGCATGTAAGCTCAACAGTTTGGTGGATAGAAGACGAAGGGGTGACATGACTGAGACATTTAAACTGTTGAGAGGTATTTATTGGATAGACACAGGAGAGATTTTTTTTATGTGATCTGAAGGAAGGATCAAGGACAAGAGACCATCCTTGGAAGTTGTGAAAGGAAGTGGTGTGTAGGAAGGAGAGAAGTGTTTTTTTTTACATGGAGGGTAGTTGGACTATGGAATTCATTGCCTGATAGATTAGTGAATGTGCAGATAGGAAATGGATTTATGGAGGTATGACAGACTTTGTGTTGTTCAAGATGGGCCTCTTGCAGTGAGTCTTATGACCATATGGTGGTTCAAAGTAGTAGTAATAATAACATCTACTTTTCTTCTCTATTTTTATATTATCACCACATCGTTTTGGTTATAATATGTTGTATCATTTTGTTTGATATTGACCTTAGGATTTTAGGTTGGGTAAGGATGTTGGCTGTATTCAAATGAACATGTTGATTGAACATAATCGGTTTTTCCACCTTGTTGGTTGATTAGTTAGCATATCAATTTTCCAACAATAAGATGTGGGTTCAAATCATGCCACAGGTATGAATATTTGAGGTTGTCCTTAGGAGATGAATTTCATCTCCCAGTATGAGACCACTTCCCTGCTTATTGGAGGCCTGAAATGGCTTGAAAAAGTTCCATGTGTAGTGTATACAGCACACTTCCTGCATTATGTAAAAAATATAAAATTAATCCAAAATAAGAAAAAATCCTTAGTCCACCTATAGTCCTGATATACTATAGGTTTTGCAAAAAAAAACCCCAAATTGACAAAGCCATAATCATTGACAAACAAGAAAACGAAACGATGCTTAGAATATCCGAAACTATTGCCATAAAATGCGATGGTAATTCTATCAACGTCCACCGCCCCTACCTAATTTCCGAATGTTGGACGTTCCAAAACTTACAAATTAAGCCACGCCTCCGGCCATTTAGCGACAACAAATGCCCAAATTTGGCAGATACATCTTGCAGCCTTGACATAGCCCTACAGTCATTCCCACAAAGTTCCGACGATGGTCAGACGATGACCGAAACGGTCCACACCCCGTAAACCCTTGCCCCAGTTTCCACATAAGGATACCCTTCCCCTTCTTTCCCCCCCCCCTCTCCCCACAACAAAATAATATATATATATATTATTAATAGTAACCTGGGTTCCCAAACTTATTTTCCCATGTCTCAAGTACATCCCCATGTTCTTTCCCTCTCTTCCCCCCCCCCCCTTCAACAAGAGCTTGGATTTAGAAGGCATCTTTAAACCAAAATCAAGGTATGTATATAATCTTTCCACATTTTTTATTCTGCCATAATTGCCTTCTATACTCGCCCATAATGCCCTAAAATATATATATACCCCTTTTGAGTTATGTTAGCCAATGTATTAAATATAAGGGACACTCCTAAACAAAAACAGGCTAAAATAGCCGTTAATTATATTAGCAAAAAAAAACTTTTCATAGGTAGTAGTCACATAAAGAAAAAATTGTTGATCACATATTTATTGCTAACCATGATTTCTAATTTAGACACTTGAAGGGATAAAGACAAAAGTTTTCACCTTAACTGAGGGTGATTATGGCTCTTTCTAGTAGCAGTAATGGTAATAAATTCACCAATATGTGATCCTGACATAGGTGTTGCCAGCACATTGTATGTTGTTGGATGCATTAAAAATTTATTTTTATGTGATTGCTTTCCACTTTTTCAAATTCATTCTTTGTTTCTGTATTAATACCAAACTTCATAATTTCCTGCTATGTGCCTCAATATGGTGTACCAAACTATTTATGTATGTACTGAGCTTTTTTTTGACTGGAATTTGTGCTTAATACCATGAAATAAGTTATAAAACAATAGCCAACCTTAGCTCTTGCTACATGATTTGACTCTTTTTTTTGAGATATCCTGGATGTGGTATAATAACTGTAGTCATTAAGTGGAGTATCTTAACTGTCATATTTCTTTGATTCTAAGATGCACATGTTTTCACATTTTAACATCTCTGAACTCAGGTTGCATCTTACATTTGATATCTTACAGTTGCCGTCAAAAAAGTTAGACAATCATTAGTGCAGATCATTGAGTAGGAAAGAGGAGCAATCATATAATAGTTGTTATAATCAGCATATATGCACACTTATTTGTATCTCTTCATCCTGTTGGCACTTCATCTGAGTGTGTGCATTTGAGTTGAACTAAAATTTGAATTCCAGGTGCTTTTTTTTTTTCATGGCTCCCACCTACAAAAGATTTTTGTAAACCTTTAGCACATTTGTACTGTGGGTGGGTTAAAGATTTTTTTATCTATTTTATTAATATTAATTTTGTGTGTATTTTTATTTATTTTTACATAAAAATACAAACAAATATATAAAATAGGAAAAAAAAAAAATCCTTACCCTACCCATGATACAACTGTACTGTAAGGCCATTATTTAAAATACAGTAAAACTCCGATTATTTCGGACTAAATTATCCATTGGGTCAGATTATCTGGATCTTCTGTAGTACATACAGATTTAATTTTTTAAAAATTCTCTATACAATGGATTCGTAAAATAACAGAAGTCATTACTGCATATTTTAAATAACACTGCATCATAATTAAACAATATTGCATCATCCTTCTCGCAGAACTTATTTGTCATCACAGTTACAGTTTCCCATTCTGCCACCAGAGTGCGCAGTCAAGTATATTACAAAAATATTAATGAAAAATGACTTATGATAATTTAAGCTAAAGTGTGCACGCACTGACGCTGGTGGCAGCATCAACTGTTTCTCTTGATCAGGATGATGATGATGAGGAGGAGGAACTGCACACAGCTTAGAAAGCAAATTGTATTGAAGCCGTAACAGCTGCAGAAACATTACTTACATTTGTGGAAAGTCAAGATGATGTTAATTACGTTGAAGTTTTACAAATTTGTGGACATATAAGAAAAATAAAACAAAAAATAATGCTACAAAGAAAACAAACAAAAATCATGAACATTTTATCTAAAGTTTAAAAATGTTCAGTTTTGTATTTACATACTACAAGAATTATTATTGTACCATGGACTTCAAAGACTTGTCGATAGGAGACCCAAACTATCCATGCAATCTATCGTACCTCTCCTTGAACCCATTAACAAAGTTCTAACGACTGACTCTGGCAACCCATTAAATTCATTCACAACTCTCCAGGTGACCTCTTGTTCTGCCCTCTCAAGCGAAGCACTGAAACATTTATTATTATTATTACCCTGATATCCCATGTAGTCAGAGACTCATCTGGGAGGTCCTTTTGCCACACACACAGCTCATCATATCGCATCTTAAACACTCAAATTCTCTGCAGACACCACACACTCGGACAAGGCATTCCAGACAAGGCATGAAGTTCTATACTAATAAATGTGAAGAAATAGAGCTCCAGATGAGGAGGCACAATTATAAAAGGATGTTTTATTTAGTTCATGACTTAAAGCACAAGTTTAAGCCTAAATTGAATGTCATCAAAGACAGGAATGGAGCATTACTAACAGAAGAGTTGAAAATCAAAAAAAAAAAGAGGGAAAGAATACTGTGAGGAACTGTATAGCAGAGTGGATAAAGAAAATGTGGAGCCCTCTCACCAGGAAAATTTTGATTTGGAACCTTAGGCATGAAGTTGAAAGAGCAGTTAAGCAGCTTAACAGCAATAAGGCCCCAAGTGCAGATGAAATCCCAGCAGAGTTATAATTAAGATCACAGGAGACGGAGGAATAAGAGTGTTTCATAGATTGATTACAAGGATATGGGAGACAGGATCATGGCCTAGAGACTGGAAGAAGTTGGTTTTCATACCACTACATAAGAAAGGTGATATGAAGGCTGCAAGAATTATAGACCTATTAGTTTAATATCTCATGCAAGCAAAATTTTATTGAAGATCATGCTAATTAGGATTGAGGCCAAAGTTGAGGCAGAGATGCCCGAAGAAAAAGCAGGTTTTAGGAAAGGTAAGGGCACCAGAGATCAGATCCTTTGCCTTAGACAGATCATAGAAAAATGTAAAGAATTCAGATTCCCTCTGGTAATGTGTTTCTTAGACTACTATAAAGCTTTTGACTGTGTTGAGCATGTGAAACTGTGGGAAGTAATGAAAAGAATGGGTTTTCCTCAACATACTATCAGGTTGATAGCCAACTTGTATAAGGGAGCAAGAGGCCACATTAAGAACAGGTGTTGGATTGACTGACTGGCTTCAAGTTGAAAAAAGAGTTAGGCAAGGATGTTTACTTTCTCCTCACTTGTTTAGTATATATGCGGAGGACATCATGCATGAAGCATTGGATGAGCTCAGGACAGGAATTAGGATAGGAGGTAGATTGATGAGTAATCTGAGGTATGCTAATGATACAGTACTCCTTTGTAATGACATGGAAGAACTGGGACTAATTCTTGACAAAGTTAACAAGATCAGTAATAACAGAGGACTTCAACTCAATCCTAGCGAGACAAAGATTATGGTTCTCAAAGGAAATATATAAACAGAGAAGCTCTTGAGAAACAAGTGTACCTTAATGGAGAAAGAATTGAGGACGTCAGCAAGTTTGAGTACCTGGGATCCATCGTTAATGTGAAGAATTGCTGTTCGGAAGATGTCAGAAAAAGGTTAGGAATGGCTAAAACAACAGTCAGAGACCTGTCTAAAATCAGGAAGGATGGATCGATCTCCATGGAAACAAAGTTGAGGATTTTGGATGCAGTTGTTTTTCCAACAGCGACTTATGAATGTGAGACTTGGAACCTAAAGAAGTCAGATAAGAAACGGATATCTGCTTTTGAGATGTGGTGTTACAGAAGGCTGTTGAGGATATCATATACTGAAAGGTGTACAAATGAATGGGTGTTACAAAAGATCAGTAGAACTTTAAGGCTCCTTAAGGATATTAACAGAAGAAAGTTAAAATATTTTGGACACATAGAAAGAATGGAAGGGGGACTGCTCAGAACAGTAATAGAAGGTAAAGTTCCTGGAAAAAGGGGAAGGGGTAGACCATCAATGAAATGGATGGATGGATGGTGTGTGTGGAGTGACTGATCTTCAGAGAGTTGAGGCTATAAAAAAAAAAAAAAAAATAGCAAACAACAGGACTACATGGTGAAGCCTGGTGTGGCACATCACCGAGCATCGGAGTGACCATACAGTATCTATAGATGTCCAGTGAACATAGAGAGACGCACACCTCACTCTTAGGCAAGCACTCCAATCATTCACAACTCTGCATACAAATAACCTGCTTCTCACTTCCTTGTTCACACCCTCCTTATACAGCTTCCAGGGATGACCTCTTGTTCTTCCCTGATCTCCCACCATTTTCTGTAAAACCGATTCAACATTGATCCTATAACAACCCCTTGCTAACGTCTAGGTCTCTATCATATCATCCCTCTTCCTCCTATCCACTAGACTTTGCAGAATGCATCTTCTCAATCTTTCCTCATATTCGACATTCCAGAGATCAGAAACTACCTTAGTCAGTTGCATCTGGACCATTTCTAGCATCTCACATCTTTTGAAAATCAGGTGACCAAATCTGTGCACAGTAGTACATATGAGGCCTAATCAGAGCCTTACAATGGAACAAGAATCTCCTTAGTTCTACAAGTCGGTGTTCTCTGCATCATTCCCAGAATTCTTTGTGTTGTCCTCACAATTATGGCAATGTGACCTCTAAATTTCAGATCCTTATCCACTATCACCTCCAAGATCTCTTTTTTCCTTCACTTTCAACAATACCTCCCCACCAAGCATAAATTCTACATCCATCTTTCTTTCTTAAGGGGGTGTTTAAGGGTCAAAGCTGTATAACTGAGAGTAGACCTCCACATAGCCTTTAAAGGAATGCGGAGAACTGACCAGGGCTTCTGACCTAATGTCCAATCCTCACCTTCTCGTGGTGCACCCTGTTGGGTATTTAATTTGATACTGAACGAACGAGGATGGGCTGGCAATTTGGGATTTAGCCGACCAAATTGTATTCTTATTGGTTAAACCAAAATAAAAAATGATGGTACAACATGACAAAATTTCATGCCAGCTGGGGCGTCACCCGGTTAAACAAGGCCCCCGTTGTTTTCACCAGGAACCAGGGCGAACAGCGAAAAGTCAGCTACTGGAACAAATCTGAAAACAAACCCCAACTCAACATCACCAGAGTTAAAGATCGGTACTATCAACGTAAGAAGCCTGAATGGCAAAGAAATGGAGCTAGCTGAGGAATTAGATAAGTACCAGATCGACATAATAGGGGTGACTGAAACAAAAAAGACCAAAACTGGTGAGATCTTTCTGAGCAATAAATACAAAATGTTATATTCAGGCAATGACAATCAACGAAAAGAAGGAGTAGACATAGTATTCAACACTAAATATGAGGCTAATCTTCTTGAATGGCAGTCAGTCTCAAGTAGAGTAATGTGGGCAAATATGAGAATGGGGAACTGGACAATGAGACTTATTTGTGCCTATGGTCCCACAGAAGGTTCTACTAAGGTAGAAGTGGAGGAATTTTTTGAGGCTTTAGAAAAAGCAACTGACACAATGAAAAAGGAAAAGTTGGTCCTTGTTGGGGATCTAAATAGCAGAGTAGGAAATGATTGTGAGACATACAAAAATATTTTGGGAAAATTTGGAGAAAAGAGCAAAGCTAATAATAATGGCAAATACATCTTGGATTTCTGCTCAGGACATGGACTGGTTATTACTAACACCATGTTCGAATATAAAAATGTGCACAAATTCACATGGAGAGAAGAGGCTAGGAATAAGAAAAGTCTCATTGACTATGTTATTGTTGATAGTGATATTTTCTCCCTGGTGCAGGACACCAGAGTGCACAGAGGATTTGAAATTGGAAGTGATCACTATTTAGTCTTGAGCAGGATAAAATTGAATTTCATATTGAAAAGAATAACATATAAGAAAGTTTTAAAGCGAATAAAAGTTGAGCAGCTCTCAGATGTGAACTGTAGACTAAAATACAGAAAGATTATTGAAAAGAAAATGAAAGAGTTTGAGAACAGGAATCAAACCTTGGAGATTAGTGGCAAACTCTGAAGAAAACATTGATTGATTCTGCCAGAGAGGCATGTGGTGAGGTTGTGTGCAAGGATAAAAAAATCAGAACTCCCTGGTGGACACAGGAAGTTAAAGAGGCAGTGAAGGAAAAGAAGAAAGCATATCAAAAGTTCCTGGCAAATAAGTCGGCTTTTACTCTTACAGAATACAGAGACAAATGTAAGAAAGCTAAACAGTGTGTAAAACTAGCTAAACAAATGTCATTGGAGGACTTTGGCAAGAATATAGAAAATAAATATCAAGAAGGTGGCAAAATATTCTGGAGGTTGTTGAAGAAGCTTAGGAATGGAGGAAAGAGTGCTGTAAAAGGAATTAGAGATAATAAAGGTGACATAAAAACATTAGAAAAAGATATCCTTGAAGTATGGAGTAATTACTTTGAAAAACTGCTAAATGAAACAAGCAGTGATGAGAGCACAGTGATAAAAAAACACTGACCAGGCATGCAGTCAGGAATACATATCCATACTTGAAGTAGAAAAAGCCATCAAAGGTTTGAAATGTGGAAAGGCAGCAGGAGTAGATGATATTCGACCAGAAATGCTGAAGTATGGTGGTATAAGAGTCTTACAGTGGCTGCACTGCATAGTTCAGAAAGCCTGGACAGAGGGACGAATTCCCGATGATTGGAGTAGAGCTCTCATCGTACCCATATATAAAAAGGGAAATAAAACTGAATGTGAGAATTACAGAGGTATTTCCCTACTGAGTGTTCCTGGCAAGATCTATGCAAGTATACTTGAGAAACGGTTGAGAAGAATTGTGGAAGAAACGCTTGGTGAAGAGCAAGCTGGATTCAGGCCAAATAGAGGCTGTCAGGATCAGATCTTCACTTTATGACAAATAGTCGAGAAAGCATGGGAATATAACAAAGTTCTGTATTTAAGTTTTGTCGATTTGGAAAAGGCATATGACAAGGTGCCAAGAGAGAAGCTATTCAATACGCTGCAGTTATATGGTGTCAATGGGGCATTATATCAAGCTATACTTAGTCTTTATTTGAGTTGTAAGTCAGCAGTTAGAATTGAAGGAAGTACAACAAGATGGTTTAATGTTAAATCTGGTGTGAAACCAGGATGTACATTATCCCCTCTGTTATTCATTATCTATATGGATCACATTATGAAGGAATGTGGTATTAAACCTGATATCAAAATTGGAGATGTTAATGTCAGCTCTTTGCTTTATGCTGATGATGTTATACTTCTAAATAAATCCGCTACAAGTCTGCAAGATTCTCTGACTAAATTGAATAGCTGTTGTAATAGATATGGTATGAAGGTCAGCAATAAAAAGACAAAGACAATGAAAATAGGCAGAATCATTGAAAATGTCAACTGTGTTGTGAATGGAGAACCTGTGGAACAAGTAAAACATTTCAGCTACTTAGGCATGATTTTTACTGAAGATGGTAAATTAAATATAGAAATAGACAACAGAATCAACAAAGCTGGTATGGTGGGAAGTCAATTGAATAAATTCATATGGAATAAGAAAGAAATTAGTCGGAACACTAAATTAGCTGTATACAAGACAGTGTTCAAACCAGTTTTAACTTATGGATCTGAGAGCTTGGTCAGAAGTAAAACACTTGACCAAAGACTAGAGACTGCTGATATGAGAGTCCTGAGAAAGA
Source organism: Typopeltis vanoorti (assembly GCF_054136105.1). NCBI lineage: Eukaryota > Metazoa > Arthropoda > Arachnida > Uropygi > Thelyphonidae > Typopeltis > Typopeltis vanoorti. The sequence continues at coordinate 4,120,378 of NC_143553.1, forward strand.
TTAGAGGCGTGAACAGATGGCATCAATGGCAATATCATATTAAAAATGAGGATATTAGGAAAGAACTTGACATTGTCAGCATCCAGGAATGCGTTAGCAGAGCTAATCTCAGGTGGTATGGTCACTTAAATAGAATGGGAGAGGAAAGATTAGCAAAACAAGTGTTCTCTGCCAGGTTGACAGGAAAACGACCCAGAGGAAGACCAAGATATAGGTGGATTGATACGGTACAAAGTGCCTTAGACGATAGAAATATAAGATCTGATAATGTTGGAGTCTTGACAAGTAACAGACTGATTTGGAGGAAAATTGTAGATAGGAAGTTAGTAATGATGTAATTTTTTCATGTAGTACTGTCATATCCTGTACACCCCTTGAGGGTACATGGCAGGAATTTGATGATGATGATGATCTTTCTTTCCCAAAATTGAAAACCTTACATTTTGTAACATTGAACTGGTATCTCCACTTTCATGCCCATTCACTCAGTCTATTTAAGTCTTGTAAGGTCACAACAACAACATCTGCTCTACTCTTCATAGTTTGTTCTAACTTTGCATCATCTGCGAACAACTGAATATCTCCATCCAAATCCTCGCTGATTTCTCCTGCATCAATCCTATAAAGCTCTTTAAGTAACTTAAATGTTTCTATCATATCTCCTTTTTTTTTGCCTATCAACCAACTTTTGCAGTCTACACATTCTCAACTGTCCTCATTGGGAACGTTCTACAGCCCACTCACCATCTTGTTTGCTTTCCTCTGCCTCCTCTCCACCACTTCTCATCCGCTAAAAACTCAGGAGACCAGATCTGAGTACAGCAATCCAAATGTGGGCATATCAAGACCTTATAAAGGGGAATAACTTCCTTATCTCTACTTGTATGTTCTTCGATAGGCAAGTAATCCTAAGCAACTCTAACAATATGTCTGCTAAACTTCAACCCTCTTCCTGCCACCATCCCTAACTTCATCTGTTTCCTGGAGTACATTCCCTTCAGCTTAGTACACAGCCTGTAATCTATTTATCCCAAAATGCATAACTTTATATTTCTCCACATTAAACTGATACCCATTTTCTTTTGCCCATACTGAACAGCATATTTAAATTATTTTCTATGCTCTTGTAAAAAGTCCTCCCATGACTTTTGTTAACTAGTTTTACAAAGTGTTTAGCTTTTTTACATTTGTCTCTGTATTCTCTAAGATCACAAGCTGATTTATTTGCAGGAACTTTTGATATGCTTTCTTCTTTTCCTTCACTGTCTCTTTAACTTCCTGTGTCCACCATGGAGTTCTGATTTTTCTATCCTTGCAGACAACCACACCATATGCCTCTGGCTGAATCAGTCAGGGTCTTCTTCAAGGCCTGTGACTAAATCTCCAAGGTTTGGTTCCTGTTCTCAAACTCTTTCATTTTTTCTTCAATAATCTTTGTGTATTTTAGTCTACAGTTCACATCTGAGAGCGGCTCAACTTTTATTCACTTTAAAACATTCTTACATGTCATTCTTTTCAATATGAAATTGAATTTTATCCTGCTCAAGACTAAATAATGATCACTTCCAATTTCATATCCTCTGTACACTCTGGTGTCCTGCACCAGGGAGAAAACATCACCATCAACAATAACATAGTCAATGAGACTTTTCTTATTCCTTGCCTCTTCTCTCCATGTGAATTTGTGCACATTTTTATATTCGAACATGGTGTTAGTAATAACCAGTCCATGTCCTGAGCAGAAATCCAAGATGTATTTGCCATTATTATTAGCTTTGCTCTTTTCTCCAAATTTTCCCAAAATATTTTTGTATGTCTGACAATCATTTCCTACTCTGCTATTTAGATCCCTAACAAGGACCAACTTTTCCTTTTCATTGTGTCAGTTGCTTTCTCTAAAGACTCAAAAAATATCTCCACTTCTACCTTAGTAGAACCTTCTGTGGGACCATAGGCACAAATAAGTCTCATTGTCCAGTTTCCCATTCTGATATTTGCCGACATCACTCTACTTGAGACTGTCTGCCATTCAAGAAGATTAGCCTCATATTTAGTGTTGAATACTATGGCTACTCCTTCTTTTCCTTGATTGTCATTGCCTGAATATAACATTTTGTATTTATTGCTCCAAAAGATCTCACCAGTTTTTGTCTTTTTTGTTTCAGTCACCCCTATTATGTCGATCTGGTACTCATCTAATTCCTCAGCTAGCTCCATTTCTCTGCCATTCATGCTTCTTATGTTGATAGTATCTTTAAATCTGGTGATGTTGAGTTGGGGTGTGTTTTCAGATTTGTTCCAGTAGCTGACTTTTCACTGTTTGCCCTGGTTCCCTGGCGAAAAGAATGGAGGCCTTGTTTAACTGGGTGATGCTCCAGCCGGCATGAAATTTTGTCATGTTGTACCATCATTTTGTATTTTGGTTTAAGCCAATAAGAATAAAATTTGGTCGGCTAAATCCCAAATTGCCAGCCCATCCTCGTTCGTTCAGAATTGAAGTAGATACCCAACAGGGTGCACCATGAGAAGGTGAGGATTGGACATTAGGTCAGAAGCCCTGGTCGGTTCTCTGCATTCCTTTAGAAGCTATGCGGAGGTCTCCTCTCAGTTATACAGTTTTGACCCTTAAGGCATTGTCATATGCCTGTCTTTTCAAAGAAAGTGGCAAAGCCCCTTTACATTGTCCAAATCTGAATCGGAACGATTGTCTCTCTCTCCCAAAAGTTTGGGAGATTCTTATTTTATGTAACCATCAGAAATAGTTTTTAATAATATCATTTATTAATATTAATTTCTAGGAGTGGTAACAACAGTTCACAAATTGACTACATTTTGACTAGAAGAAAACATCTTAAGGTTGTGACAAATTGTAAAGTAATTCCAACAGATCAAGTGTGCACAGCAACACCGACTGCTGTGCACAGACTTTAAAATAAGATCGAAGATAAGAACCTCTGTAAGCCATGGGATGAAGACAATTAAGTGGTTTCACTTAAAAGAAGAGAGTGTGAGGAATCGTTTTAGGGAGAGGGTGTTAGGGAGGATTTCGGATGGACTGAATAGTGTGCAAGATTGGTGGGAAAATAATTCAAAAGTAATCCTGAGCTGTGCAATCGAGGTGCTTGGTGAGACATCTGGAAAGATTAGAGAGCAGAAGGAGGGTTGGTGTGGAAAAATAATGTACAAGTGTCAGTGACAGCTAAGAGGAAGGCAAAGTAGAAGTGCGATGAGTCAAGAGTGGAAGAAGACAGAGAGGTGTATAGGGAGAGAAAGCAAGAGGCCAAGAGAGTTGAGGCGAAGGCCATGGCATATCAAGATCTGTATGATCAATTAGAAACAAAGGAAGGACAGAGAAAAATTTACCAACTAGCGAAATTTAGAAATAAAGCAGCAAAGGACATCTTACATGTGAGGCAGATCAAAGACACTGAAGGAAGAGTATTATGGAGGGATGTGGACATAAGAAACAGAGAGAATATACTTTGAGGGACTTTTGAATGAGGAAAATGCATGGACTCACAGAGGAGATGGGCAGCCTTCTAAGGGGATAGTGCAGAACATCAGTAGAGTGGAAGTGGCGGAGGCCATGAAGAGGATGAGGAATGGAAAATCGGTGGGCCCCGACAGGATTCCAGTGGAGGTATGCAAGGCACTGGAGGAAGAGGGAATTGACCTGCTGTTGGACCTGTTCATGAAAGTTTGCCAACAGGAAAATATACCCGAGGAATGGAGGGAGAGTACTCTTGTCCCCATCTACAAGGGTAAAGGGAATGCACAAGACTGTAAAAATTACAGAGGAATAAAGTTGATGTCCCACACAATGAAAATCCTAGAAAGGGTTCTTGATGGAAGATTGAGGAAGGAGGTGGAGATTGCAAAGGAACAATTTGGCTTCATGCCTGGTAGATCAACGACAGATGCTATCTTTGGGTTACAGCAGATGATGGAAAAGTTTCGAGAGAAACAACGGGAGCTACATCTGGCATTTATTGATCTGGAGAAAGCATATGATGGAGTGCCAATGCAAGAAGTCTGGAGGTGTCTGATGGAGAAGAAGGTTCCAGAGAAATATGTCAGGTTGGTGGGGGAGATGTACAGAAATGTGAAGATAAGTGTTCGGACCTGTCTGGGACAGACAGAAAGTTTTCCAGTAACAGTTGGCTTGCATCAAGGGTCAGCATTAAGTCCATTTCTGTTTAAAATTGTGATGGAGGTGGTGACGGAGGAGGTGAGAGAAGATGCGCCTTGGACAGTGTTGTATGCAGATGACATATTGCTGTGTGCAGATTCCAGAGAAGAAGTCGGAACTAAACTGGAAAGATGGAGAAAAGTACTGGAAGAGAGAGGTATGAGACTGAGCAGAAGTAAGACAGAGTATATGTGTTGCACAGTGGGTGGCAGCCAGGAGACAGATCTGGAGCTGGAAGGAAATGTCGTCAGGAAGGTGAGGGACTTTAGATACTTAGGTTCAACAGTGGAAGAAGATGGAGGAGCTGAGAAGGAAGTGGAATTGCTGGATACAAGCGGGTTGGACGAACTGGAGGGAGATGGCTGGAGTGTTATGCGATAAGAGGGTGCCGATCGATCCGAACAAAATCTATAGGACAGTAGTGAGGCCAGCTATGACAGTATGCTATAGAAACTGTGGCCCTGAGGAAAAATAACATCAGCAGGATGGAAGTAGCAGAGATTAGAATGCTTAGATGGATGTGCGGTGTGACCAGAAAGGATCGTCTGAGAAATGACTATATGAGGGGAACAGTGAAAGTTACGAACTTGAGAGCAAAGATACAGGAGGCAAGGTTGAGATGGTTTGGTCATGTGATGAGGAGGGAGGATGAATATGTGGGAATAAGGGTCATGCAGATGGATGTGAAAGGAAGGAGGAAGCGTGGGCAGCCAAAGAAGAGATGGAGGGAGCTAGTAGAAGAGGACTTGAAAATGAAGAACTTGGATGTGGGGACATCCCAAGACAGGAGGATGTGGAAGAGACTCATCATCAACACTGACCCCACTTAAGTGGGAGAAGCTGCAGAAGAAGAAGATTAATATTAATTTCTAGCACTCGACAACAATTTTTAATTGGTAAACCACCGACTGCTGTATGTACCTTGTATTCCCATTTCTTTGATTTTCTTGTTTCTACACACTGATGATGTATTGTTATTTTCACTATGAAATATCTGTACTTTCACTTCATTAAAGTTAATTACTGTGGTTATCATGTAATTTATTGTTTATAGTCATGTCAAAGTTTAAAAATTTTGCTTAGATTGATTTTCATTCAAAATGTTTTGCACCCTTCGTTTAAAATTTTCATTATTTTTTCCAATTGCGCTTTAAATTCTGCATGAACAATAACATTGTCTGCATATTTAATTTGGTTGATATTCACCATTTATGATATAATGATAAAACCAATAAGTTACATAATGCATTATTATTATTGTTAAGTATGCTACCTCAGGGAGTCCAAGGACTTATCAAGGGAGGGCTAATTTATTTATTTATTTTTAATATTGATCCATATACAAGAGGTTGAAGAATTTATAAACAATCAGTGTTGTGCGTAGAGTGCAGGTGAGGATTGAGAAAGAAGTTTATTGACACATTTTTCTTGAAAAATTACCGATTGTTGCGGTTTAGGAATACTTTGTGAAGAAACGAGAGGTTGGTAGAAAGAGCTTGGTACATTAGTACTGTGTATGGATTGGGAAAGAAGATACTTGTTCACATTTGATTTGAATGACTTTATATTGTATTCCTTAGGGAACACAACACGGGGAAGACTGAAGGAGGATAAGAAACTTGTTCTTTGGGTTTCTAGGTGCACCGTGTAGGGATGTTGAGCAGCAGCTGCACGTGTTCTAATGAGCTTAGTACTAAGTGGGGGTATTATTGATGCTATTTCAGGTGAACATTTTCCATGGAAATATTTGTAAAAAAAAAAACACATAGTGGCGGGAATGAGTTGGTAAGAGATGGGTCGTTAATAAGTCTGATTGCAAATCTGTTTGCAGTTGTACTGAAAAGGGATGCTGGCAACTGCTGTCTTGTTTTAATATGCCCAACTGATAGTAGAGGAACGATGCTGTATAAGTGGAGAAAGTCATTTTACTTGCTCATACTTACATGATTATCGTATCTTACTTTAAAGATTCAGTGAAGATACGCTCATAACATCTAACAGAAGTCCATTCCACACACACTTACCATGAAAAGAATCTATCCATGCCTTGTATGTAAACTGGTAGAATAACTTCCATTTTCCATTAAGTTAGTGTTCTTTTCAGTCTTGCATTCTGAATATGTGCATAATTACATTTAGAAGAATTAAACTGACACCTGTTGATATTTGGCCATAGAATTATTGTCAGCCCAAAGAGATTTTATATCAGATATATCACTTATCACTCATCCCAACTTAGCATCATCATTAGCAAACAGCTGGGATATCTCCCACTTCATCCTCATTTTTATTGTTATATGAGTTAAATAATAATGGCCCAAGTACAGAACCCTGTGGTACATCTTTGGTCACCTTTATTCTAGACTTAACACCTTGACGCATCACTTTCTGTTACCTACCTCTCAGCTACACTTCTATCCATGTCATAATTCTGATCTGTTTTGCATACCCATATCTTTTAATTTATAACAATTTTGTATATGGAATTCTGTCACGTGCCTTGACAAAATCCAGAAATATCATGGTGTATCCATTTCCCATATCTGACTCTTCTGTCACTCTGTTATAGAATATGAGCAGATTGCTAAAGCAAGCCCTATCTTTAAATTAGCCTCTTTAAAACCTTGCTGATACTGATTGTTCTATAATTTGCTGTATCATTCTTTGTATAATGCAGTATCCTTATATATTGAAATTATATTGTTCTCTTTCCATTCATTAGGTATCATACATTCATTGCGATTCGAGTTAAACAACCAGGTTAGGAGCATTGCTGACTCTCTTACACATTCCCCAGCCAACACATCATCCAGTCTGACTACTTTATGTCAATCAAGCTCTTTCAATAGCTTTAATATTTCTACCTCAATTAATTCTTCATATATCTGTCTATATAAAACATCAGTAATGCTCTAAAATTTGAGTAAAAAGCCAATGACATTATAAAAGGGGCACTCCTAAAACAAAAATAGGCTAAATAGCCATAAAAATAATATTTGCTTAGAGGAGTAACATGGGAATTTTCCCAGTAATTAATACCTATATCTACCTCGATTTTTTCATCCATTTTCCCTTTGACATCCATAGATTTAATGGGTCTCTGGAGACTGTATATCTTGCTTAGGTGAACACTTAACAGCTCGGTTATTTCTAGTGGATCTGTCATTAACTAAGCATATTTTCCCATGATCATTTTTCCCTTTACTTGCTATTAAAATTCTCATGGATTTCCTTTGGTCTGTTCAGCTAACTTTTTATAATCTAATTTGATCCTCCTCACTTTGGCCATCATATTCCTGACCTGATCTTTATACTGATTCTGAGTCTTGTCATCACTCTTTTCATGATATTACATCTGCAGCATTATTTTTTTTTATGTAGCTCATGCTTATGCTATTATTCGTCCATTTAACTCTCATGCAGTTTATTCTCCTAACACTGGGGATGCAGTCAGATATTGCTTCCTTCAAATCCATTAACTACTTTACATGCTCTGATTGTTCTACCATGCAGTTTCTCTTGCCAAGGCACTGTTTCAAACTGCCTTCTTACTTATAATCACCTACCTTCTAATTGCGCATATGCTCCTTCTTAGAGTTTTACATGAATTGTCATATTGTAGGTCATCACTGCATGATCACTCTCCTCAGAAGCATAATGGTCAACTGATTTATAGACAAATTCTTATATGCTGTTACCTGATCTCTTATTCTTGTGTCATGAGTGTCTTTTATCACATACCTCTTAAGGTAATTCTGTAAATTTCCCCCCTTAGCTTGGATGCTTTCTCCTCCCTGTAGTTTTTGATTTTTATCTCACAAAGACAACAAAGGTCATACTGTGCCAGGACACAGGTCACAGCAATACATATGGTAATTGGTTAGTAGGACAATTACGAGCATCCATGCCCTTGGTGGGATTCAAACCCGCAGCCTCTTGGTTGGAGAGTGGATACACTAACCACTCGGCCAACCAGGCCTGCCCTCCCTGTAGTCTCTATCTCCATATCTGAAATTGCCTATAATGATAGTTCTTTTTGTATTCAATATTTATCTGGCCATGCCATTCACAGTCCTCTTTAGTAATCTTGGTTATTAGCAACATCCTTATGTATTTTGTTTTCTTAATTTTTACCATGTACCTAACAGCATTTCTTCTCTGATTGGAGTTATGTCTTTGTTAATCATTAACAAAACTCCCAATCTCTCCTATCTTGTCTGTCCTTCCTGAATACACTGAATCCATCACATTTTGTTTCTCTAATGGTATTCTCCTCTTTTACCTAGATCTCAGTAATGCCAGTAATTTTTGGTTTCACTACATCTACTAGTGCCAAGAAATTCTTATCTTTATTCTTGGTGCCCTCCCTGTAATCTGTTTTAGTGTATATGCATGCTGGTTGATCATTAGGCTGATCATTGTTCTGGTAACTTTTGAAACATGGCCAGTTCAAACAGTTAGTTGGAATTGATTTCTCAACCAATTTCCCTTACGTATTTCCACAGTAGACTAATTTGGAGAAAATTGTTGATAGGTGATTAGTAATAATGTAAACATAATCATGCTACTGTCATAGTATCCTGTGCACCTTTGAGGGTACTTATCAGGAAATTGATATTTCCACAATATACACTTTTCTCTCTTGAAAAAATTAATCCTGCATTTCCTGAGTTCATACTAACAAGTTAGCATTCTCTCATTCATTGCCTGTACCACCAATGGGTCATCATTGGTGGGCTAGTGACTCTGACAAATATTGCTGCTACAAATGCATACATTCTTAATTGGAGGAAATGACTAGATTCCTAGGTGGTAGATAACTTTCGTTGCATAGTGAAACACCACCATTGTACTTATGGTACATAGACTGAACCTAATGCTAACACATTAGGAGGCTTTCTAATTAGTTAGTATATAATCCTGCTGCTACTACTCTGCCATGTCATGCCTGGAAAGAGTCCAAGTACAGAGGAGTGCATAGGGAACTGTCAAGGCCATGCTACTGACCATAAACTAAGTGCTCTTCTTTTGTGGGAGGCATGCCTCCTTAAATTAGATAACTACGAAAGTAACATAATATTTTTTTTTTTTACTTGTGATAACAAAAAATTCTCCCTCAACCCTGCAAAATTCCCACTACCAAAATGCATTTTTGAAGAAAAAAAATAAAAAAAACAGTCAAAAAATTGCAAAAAAAAGTGTTATATCTACTTAATCAATGTCTCTAGTCTCAACACAAATTTAAACAAAGGATACCATCATTTACAGATGTTGAAACCTTTTATACTGTTCTTCAGAACCTCAGCTGGCAGTCTCAAGCTCTGTCCACAACTTTTGTAACTACACTCCACATTATTCCACAATTCCTTCTGTGTAAATGTGAGTAAATTTGACATGGAAGTTTTTTTATAATGAATTTTGTTGAATTTTCTGTTTTACAGCGGGGTGAATGAGAATGGAAGAAACAGAGTTGGAATCATCATCGACAAGGAGCTGAAGGGTGGAGTCTGCGAGGTGTGCCAGAAGAACGATCGAATTATGAGTGTTAAACTTGAGATTGGAGGAAGTGTGGCTGTGATTGTGTGGATATGCTTCACAAGAAGGTTGTGATGAGGAGGAGAAAGAGGCATTCTGGAGAGAACTAGACCAGGTAGTAATGGGAATCCCTGATGGTGAGAGAGTGATCGTGGAGCAGACATGAATGGGCATATAGGAAGGCGACGAAGTGGTGAAGAAAGGGTGCACGGGGATTGGAGTAGTGGCGAAAGAAATGAAGAAGGTAAAAGAATCAAGAGCATGCTGTGGCCTTCGACCTGGCTATAGCTAACACGTGGTTTAAGAAGAGAGTTGGACACCTAATAACTTATAAGAGCAGGGATAGGATGAGTCAGATTGACTATGTTATGTGCAGAAGGAAACATCTGAAGGAGGTGAAAAACTGTAAAGTGATTAACGGAGAAAGTATAGTGGCACAGCACAGGTTGGTTGTGGTAGACTGTGATATTAAAGGGGAAAAGAAGAATAGACAGAAGTGGTGGAAAGATAGGAAAATAAAGTGGTGGAAATTGGAAGAGGAAGGTCCAAGGAATGAGTTTAAAGAAAAGGTATTGGAAGGAATGAAGTTACCAGAGGATGGGGAAGAATGGTGGGACGTAAATAGTCGGAATATTAGAAACATTGGAGAAGAGGTGCTCGGTATAACATCAGGAAAGGGGCTGCCCGAGGATAAGGAGGCATGGTGGTGGAATGAGGAAGTGCAGTTGGAGATCAGAGAAAAGAAAGAGGCAAAGAAAAAAGGGACATGACTGGAACCAGAGCCGACAAGGAGGCATATAGATTAGCGAAGAAAAGTGCAAAGAGAGCTGTGGCAAGGGCGAGGGCAGTTGAAGAGGTTTATGAAGAACTGGAGAGAAACGGTGGTGAAGCTAAGTTGTTGAGAATAGCGAAAGCTAGAGATAAGACCTCGAAAGACAACATTAGTTAAGCAGATAAAGGACGCCACAGGAGTAGTACTACAAGAGGATGACAAAATCAGAGAGAAGATGGGAAGAATATTTTCGTAATCTACTAAATGAGGAGAATCCAAGAGAGAGGTGTGTGAGGATGGAGAGGCAAACGAAGAATCAGTGCAGGACATGAGCAGAGAGGAAGTGTATTGGGCACTGAGAAAAACGAAGAATGGAAAGGCTGTGTGGGGAGGACCAGATACCTGGAGAAGCTTGGGCAGCGAGGATGTAGACATGTTATGGGATCTGATGAGGAAAATAGCCCAACAGGGAAAGATACCAGGGGAATGGAGGAAAAGCATTCTCGTCCCAATCTACAAGGGAAAAGGAGATGTTCAAGATTGTGGCAACTATAGAGGGATCAAGCTGATGTCACACATGTTGAAGATATGGGAAAGAGTAATTGAAGGAAGGATATGGCGGGAAACGAAAATTGGTGAGGAGTAGTTTGGATTTATGCCAGGAAGAGGGACAACGGATGCAATATTTGCGCTAAGGCGATTGATGGAGAAATATAGGGAGATGCAGGCCAAGCTACATATGGTGTTTATAGACCTGGAAAAGGCATACGACAGAGTGGCCAGACAGGAGGTATGGAGGTGTATGAGGAAGAAGGGGGTGTCGGAAAAGTATGTGAGGTTGGTGAAGGAGATGTATGAGGGAGCGAAAACTCAGGTCAGGTCTAGTGTCGGCATGACAGAGGGGTTCCCCATTGTCGTAGGGCTCCATCAGGGATCAACTCTGAGCCCCTACCTCTTTGATCTGGTCATGGATGTACTAGTGGAGGACGTCAAGAAGGAGGCGCAAGGGAGCATGATGTTTGCCGATAATATTGTTCTCTGTGAATAATCCCGAGAGAAGCTTGAAAAGACCCTGGAAGAGTGGAGAAAGGTATTGGAGGAGAGAGAGGCATGAAAATTAACCGGGTAAAGACCAAATATATGTCAGTGGGGAGTAACGAGGATATGATCCTACGACTCTAGGGTGAAAGGTTAACTTCAGGGAAGAAATTCAAGTACCTTGGGTCGGTCGTCGAGAGGAATGGTGACCTGGATGAGGAAATACAACACCGAATAACATGCGGCTGGAGGAAGATGAGTGGGGTCCTGTGCGACAAGAGAGTGAGTTGTAAGATGAAAGGAAAGCTGTATAAGATGGTGGTGAGGCCGGCGATGCTCCATGGCACGGAAACCTGGCCTATAACAAAGGCACAGGAGAGAAAGATGGAGGTGGCAGAGATGCGGGTGTTCAGATGGATGAGTGGTATGACAAAGGAGGACAGGATAAGGAATGACTACATTAGAGGGACGATCAAGGTGGGACCGATCGGTAAGAAGGTACAAAAAAGCAGGCTGAGGTGGTTTGGTCATGTAGAGAGAAGGAGTGAGGAGTATGTTGGTAAACGAGTGGAGCATATAGAGGAGGAGGGAAGGAAGAAAAGAGGCAGGCCCATACTCAGATGGAGGGATAAGGTGGCAGAGGATCTTAGGGAGAATGGATGGAGTCAGGAAGATGCCCTGGACCGGAGATTCTGGAAGAAGAAGATTAAAGATGGGAATGCCGACCCCGTTTAACACGTGATAAGGCATAGCGAAAGAAGAAGTTGAATTTTCTGTGCATTTTTGATTTTTTTTTATCACGTATTATGTTCTTGACCTCCATGGATTCACAAGACTCATTGTGGGAAGTCAATGCTAGTACAAAGTCTATTGTACCACTCCTTAAACTTATTCACTATCTGCACTTTTACTACCCTCTCAGGCAATGCGTTCCATGCTCCTACTTTTCATGCAATGAATTTATTTCTTACCCTTTCACTCACTACTTTCATTTGTAACTTCCAGGGATGGACCCTTGTCCTGGTTCCTTCCCATCATTTTACCATATTAAAAATCTCCTCAGTGTTAATATGATAGTATTTCAACAGCATAAATGTCTCAACCATATCCATTCTCCCCTTTTGTTTTCTATCCACCAAATTCAGCATTCTACATGTCCTCAGTCTATCCTTATAATCAATCTTTTGTTGGTGTTGTAGGATATTTTATTTTAATTGTGGCAATGCTAACTAAATTTTATGGTAGTGAAATATTGGAAAAATCTGTAGAGCTGGAGCATGCAGAAAGAATGAAGGACTGTACATTTTCTATAGAAAAAAAATAATATATATAAAAAAGTTTATAATAGGAACATTCATGTAAACTCATGAAAATATCCTTAATTTACTTAAATGTTCTTACTATTAGCATATGTTTTATTGTAGGCTCAGCAGCAAGATCCTGCGTTAGTTGAACAGCTTTCTAAAAATATAACTAGGCAAGGATTAACGAACTCAACATTAAATTATCTCCGGGTAAGCGTGCAACTTTTGTTTATTTACAAGTTTCAAGTCATAATTTTAAAAAGAGAATGTAGATAAAATTTAGTGTTTCTTGTATTTTAAAGAAACATTTATATCAAATAAATGCTTTTTAGCTTGTTTGTTTAAAATGAAATAATTTGTCTTATTTTATGATAAATTAATTTCATTTTTTAAAACAAATTAAGTTTAAAAAAAAAATAAGAAAATTTGAAAAATATCTATTGAAAGTTACCTAATTAAAATGTACACTGTATAACAAATTGTTACAAATATACAAAATTGGAAACAGAACCAAGAAAATCTATACTTATAAATATGAAAATTAAAAAAAAAATATATATATATATATTTTAAATGAAGGATTGAGTAATGACGTTACTGAAGTAAATTATAAAGTACCGTATTTTTTGCCTTATAAGATGCACACTGTTTTTTCATGTCAAATCACATTTTTCATGTCAAATTTTTGGAAAAAAATATTCTTCACACTATAACACACTCTACAGAGGTAGCAGGGTTTTTTCTCCCGGAAACTCGGGTTTTTCATCCTGCATACAGAATCGGCCCTTCAGAACACATGAAATTTACAGACAAAAAAATACTAGTTGTGGTGGTGGTAGTGGCCAGTAGATGGCGCTGATGTTGATGATTGGTAGTAGAGGTTCGGTGTATTGGTAGAGACGGAGAGTTGTACAATAGGTGTCCTCCCTGCGATGAGTCCTCGGACTCCTTGGAGGTGTCACGAATAATAATAATAATAAGATGCATGAATTATGCATCAATGTTTCATGTAAATATTATATTTTTAAATTTTAATACGTGTATTATCCGTTTATGAGATTAAAAAAAAAACAATTACTCTTAAAAATAATCAAATCATTAAAAAAAATCTAACATATAATAATATTATGTATACACTATCTACCAATAATTGTCTGGACACTTTAGCAATTTACAATTGATACCAGCAGGCGAACCTTACTATCGGGTATGTCCACCTTTTGGCTTTGATCACCTTCTGCACCCTTTGAGGGAGACTATCCACCAATGTGCGGCAGACATCAGGTGGAATTTGTCTCCATTTCTCCATCAGAGCAGCACTGAGTTCAGAGACAGGTCGAGGATGTGCTGCTCTGGACCTTAATCACCACTCCAGTTTGTCTCACAGGTGTTTGATGGTTGAGGTCACGACTCTGCACAGGCCAGCACAATCATTTGGCCGTCATCTCTTCATACCATTCCATAACAGTTGCAGCTTTGTGGTATGGGACATTGATATCTTGATAGTAACATGGGTCCATTCCATAAAAACTCCACAGTGTAGTAGCACCTGATTATCCAGAATATCAAGGTACTGAGCTGCCTTCATGGAACCATGGACAATGACCAGTGGTCCTACACCATTACTCCTCCACCAGCAAACTTTACTGGGGGTACAACAAGCTCTCACTGTGGTAACAAGCTTTCACCAGGCTGCCTCTACACCCACACCCTGCCATCAGACTGGAAACAGGTGAAACTTGATTTGTCGCTCCAGAGTACCATTTTCCACTGGTCAATTGTCTAATTCACATGCTCTTTGCACCAGGCCAGACGAGCTGTCTTGTTTGTTGTTGTGATGTTCAGCTTGTGTGCCGGTACTCTTCTGTGGAAAGCCAGTAAATGGAGTTCTTTTTATACTGTATTAGTGCTCACCATGGTGTTACTGGCACTCTGGAACTCATCACAGATGGTCTGTGCCGATTGTAGCTGGTTTTTGCATGCCGGTTTTAACACCCTCCTCTCCATGTCAGTCATTTTCAGCGGCTGACTTGGTGTTTTCCTGCACTAATGATGCCAGAATGTCTCCATTTGTCGATCACATTGGCAACTGTTGATTTTGGATGCTCCAGTTCAGCGGCAATGGCACGTATGGACATGCTGCCAATGTGACATCCCAAGATGACACCTCTCTCAAAGTCACTGAGTTCATGTTTCATTGTCATACCACCTGTATTCAACTGCAATGATGAAATACTGCTTACTACTATCTGTTGGTTTTTATATTATTAAAACATAAAAACCTGGAATGTTCCATAACGTTCTGGACAATTATTGGTAGGTAGTTTATGTATATAATAATATAAAGAAAATAATTTTTATAAATTTCATTAATTTTTTTTTCAAATCTTTATTCATCTTCATCTTTGCTCTTAAATTTTCTGAACTTATTTCTTCATCAGAAACTGAGTCATCACTGTCTTGAAATAATAAGTCAATCCTCCGTACTGCCAAGAGAATTACTAATGCCACACTTTTGAGAAGGTTTTATAATGAGTTTGATGGGCGAAAGGACTTATACAAGATGGATGGCCTGCATTTGAATGGACTTGGTGTGCGAAGACTGGAAAAAGTGTTGCTGAATGAAGTGAAAATGGATGTGCAGAACCAGAGAAACTAGAACTACCAAGGATGGGGGGGGAGTGGATATGCAGACATCAGTGAGACAGTTGAGTGTAAAAATGTATATAATGTACCTGAGCCAGCACTAAGGACAAAAAAAGGGAATGGGACATTTAGAATAACGCATCAAGATAGGGGTGGAACAAAGGGATCACTGCATTTCATGTATACTAATGCCAGGAGTATTAGGAACAAGAAGGAAGAATTTTTGGCCTTGATTGGCTCTTCCTGGCCACAGGTTATTTGCATTAGTGAAACATGGCTGACAAAAGATGATATAGTTAGTGGGATAGAATGTGTAGGTTATAGTGTGTTTAGGAGGGACAGAGAGAATAAAATGGGGGGAGGGGTGTTATTGATGATAGCTGATGAACTGCAACCAAGGAGAATTGAAGTTGTATTGCAGGATAGTGAAAGGAGCCCATTTGAGGCTATTTGGTGTGAGATTGAGACTGACAGAATAAAATATACAGTTGGGTGCTGCTATAGACCAGGTGATGGAATAGATAGTATGCATAAACAAATTGATGAAATGAGTGGAAGGAGGGTAATTATTATGGGGGATTTTAATTATGGTAACATTGATTGGAAGAAGGAGAGGACACATGTGAGGAAGGAAATGGATTTTATTCAATTATTAAGGGATAACTATCTGAGACAGCATGTAATTGAAAATACTAGGGGTGTGAGAGTGCTTGACCTGGTAATAGCATCTCACAATTTGACTGTAATGAATATTACCATGTTGCCACCTATTGGTGAGAGTGATCATGAGGTCTTGACCTGGGAGGTGGCTAAAGGTGTGGAATTTTTGATTAAGACAGGGTATATGTGGAATTACCATGCTGGCAAGTATGACAAGTTAGGAGATTGCTTGGATCAGTGCCATGACATGTACAACTGCAAGGGCTGAACGTCGATAGAGCATGGGAAGTGGTCAAGGGATATATACAGGAAGTTATGGCTGATTGTATACCTAGGGTACGAATAGTAAAACAAGTAGGGGTTAAATGGATGAATAACACCATTAAGCTTGAGCTGCATAAAAAGAAACAACTGTGGAGGGAATTTAAAGAAAGGGGTGACCTGCAGGCACATGAACGGTATAAAGTGCAGGCCAGAAGGGTAACGAGTGTGGTAAAAACAGCAAAAGCCGATTATGAAAGGAAACTAGCTATGCAAGCAAAAGAGAATCCCAAACAGTTCTTTCAATATGCTGTAAGCAAGGAAAAAACTGTACATGGCAAAATGATTTTAAGGAATGACAATGGTAAGGAGGTCACTGAACCAGTCGATATAGTGGAGTTACTGAGCACGCACTTTGCAAAAGTATATCATCCAGGTGGAGACATTGAAAAAATGAAGGAGCCATTAGTTTATACGGGAATTGTGATGAATGAAGTAGAGGTGAATACATCTGTGGGATTGGATGGCACGGGTCTTGCATGAAGCGGCCAAAGAATTATCAGTGCCTTTGACCATGTTGTATAATCTTTGTCTCGGGTCTGGTTTAGTCCCGAAGGCGTGGAAAGAGGGGAAAATAGTTTCACTGCATAAAGGAGGATCCAAGACTATGGTTGCAAATTACCAACCGATCAGCATATCAGGAGTTGTTGTCAAGGTCTTGGAGAAAGTAGTCAAGAGAAAAATACAGGAATGGATTGATGAAAATGAGATACTGTACAGGGGACAGCATGGCTTTGTAAAGGGTAGATCATGCCTGAGTAACTTGCTTAAGTTTTATAACAAGGTGAAGGCTGAACTGGATAAGGGAAATGGGTTTACAGTGATACTGCTGGACCTGGCAAAGGCGTTTTACAGGATACCACATGGAATTCTAATCCGTAAACTACAACATATGGGAATGGATATAGGGTTGGTGAGATGGATAGGTGGGTGGTTGATGAAGAGATATCAAAGAGTGGTTTATTCAGGAGTGGAGTCCAAAAGACGGCCTGTGACTAGTGGTGTGCCGCAGGGTTCTGTTCTTGGACCACTGCTGTTTAATCTGTTCATTAACAATATAGGGAAGGATCTAAGCGGAACAGTTCATTTTTTCGCTGATGATGCAAAGTTGGGGAGGGCGATAGTGAATGCAGAAGATATCAAAGTCTTGCAGGATGACTTAGATAGATTGGAGTTCTGGGCTAAGGAGAATGGATGTCAATTTAATGTAACAAAATGTAAGGTTATGCATTTTGGGGTGAAAAGATTAGCAGCAGTATACCACATTGGTGGAACTGTACTCAAAGAGATTGATGAGGCCAGGGACTTGGGAGTGTTGGTGGATAGGGAGATGAAGTTTAGGGGGCACATTGCAAAAGTAACTAAATCAGCTCATCAACTCACTTGGTTGTTGAAAAATACCTTGACGAGCAGAGAAAAACAAGTTATTGTACCTCTGTACCAAGCCTTGATAAGACCTCATCTTGACTACTGTGCCCAGATTTGGTCACCTCGGTTCCTTCTTGATGGGGAGGAGGTGGAGAGGATCCAGAGGCGAGTGACTAAGATGATAGCAGGTCTATGGAATGAACCATATGAGAACAGGTTGAAGATTTGTGGGTTGCAGAAACTGGTTGATAGGTGGAAAAGGGGAGATATGATTGAGACATTCAAATTGCTAAAAGGGTTCTATAAGATTAATTCAGAGCATATTTTTGAGATCAGGACTGGTGGTGGGAGAACTAGGGGACACCTATGGAAGCTGGGCAAGAGTGTGGTTAGCAGTGGTGTTAGAGCTGGGTTCTTTACTTTTAGAGTGGTAAATGAGTGGAATAAGCTGCCAGAGTCTGTTGTGGGTGCTATGACAGTGAGCAAGTTCAAGTCAAGGTATGATAGATACTGTGAGAATGTCATATAGTTGTGTGGACATGATGTTTAGCGCCTCCCTCGATGAGTCTAAGGACTCCCTGGAGTAGCCCGAAAATAATAATAATAATAATTATTATTATTTTCACTTCATTCCATGAGCTCTTTATCCATTTCAACACCTGTGAAATTGTGGCCTCCTTTCTCCTACCTGTAGATGTTTCCTCTAAATTTGGAGACTGCATCCAACTGACCAATTTTTCCCCCATAAATCCTTTAAACGGTTTGTTTATTGATACATGTAAAGTTCAAAGCACGGAGTGAGTCCTCTTGGGATTAATAGAACTATTTTTGTATACTTTTTGCAAAGTTCATTCTTAACGGCTTCGGTTTTATGACATATAAATTGATCCCATATTAACAGAGCAAGTTTCTGACATAAACTGCCAGGATGTCTGATCTACATCTTTTTTTATCCATTCTCTCACCTCCTCAGTCACCACCTCCATCACAATATTAAACAGAAACGGACTTAATGCTGACCCTTGATTCAAGCCAACTGTTACTTGAAAACTTTCTGTCTGTCCCGGACAGGTCAAAACTCTTGTCTTCACATTTCTGTACATCTCCTGCACCAACCTGACATATTTCTCCTGTACCACCTTCTTCCTCAGACACCTCCAGACTTCATGCCTTGGCACTCTATCGTATGCTTTCTCCAGATCAATAAACACCAGATGTAGCTCCCGTTGTTTCTCTCGAAACTTTTCCATCATCTGCCATAACCAAAAGATAGCATCTGTCGTTGATCAACCATGCATGAAGCCAGATTGTTCCTTTGCAATCTCCACCTCCTTCCTCAATCTTCCATCAAGAACCCTTTCTAGGATTTTCATTGTGTGGGACATCAACTTTATTCCTCTGTAATTCTTACAGTCTTGTGCATCCCCTTTACCCTTGTAGATGGGGACAAGAGTACTTTCCCTCCATTCCTCAGGTATATTTTCCTGTTGGCAAACTTTCATGAACAGGTCCCACAGCAGGTCAATTCCCTCTTACTCTAGTGCCTTCCATGCCTCCACTGGAATCCTGTGTGGGCCCACCGATTTTCCATTCTTCATCCTCTTCTTGGCCTCCTTCACTTCCACTCTACTGATGTTCTGCACTATCCCCCAAGAAGGCTGCCCATCTTCTCTGTGAGTTCTCACATTTTCCTCATTCAAAAGTCCCTCAAAGTATATTCTCCATCTGTTTCTTATGTCCACATCCCTCCATAATACTCTTCCTTCAGCATCTTTGATCTGCCTCACATGTAAGATGTCCTTTGCTGCTTTATTTCTACATTTTGCTAGTTGGTAAATTTTTCTCTGTCCTTCCTTTGTTTCTAATTGATCATACAGATCTTGATATGCCATGGCCTTTGCCTGTGCCACAACTCTCTTGGCTTCTTGCTTTCTCTCTCTATACACCTCTCTGTCCTTTTCCACTCTTGACTCATCCCACTTCTGCTTTGCCTTCCTCTTAACGGTCACTGCCACTTGTACGTTATTATTCCACCGCCAATCCTCCTTCTGCTCTCTCTCACCAAGCACCTCGATTGCACAGCTCAGGATTACTTTTGAATTATGTTTCCACCAATCTTGTACACTTTCCGGTACATCCGAAATCCTCTCTAACACCATCTTCCTAAAACGATTCCTCACACTCTCTTTTTTTAAGGGAAACCACTTAATTGTCTTCATCCCATGACTTCCAGAGGTTCTTATCTTTGATCTTATTTTAAAGTCTGTGCACGGCAGTCGGTGTGGCTGTGCCACTTGATCTGTTGGAATTACCTTACAATTTGTCACAACCTTAAGATGTTTTCTTCTAGTCAAAATGTAGTCAATTTGTGAACTGTTGTTACCACTTCTAAATGTTATCAAATGTTCTTCCCTCTTGTAGAAAAACAAGTTCACAATTGCCAGATCAAACGCTACTGCAAAATCCACAATCCTCTCTCCTTCCTGGTTCATCATTCCCACTCCATGGCCACCATGCACCCTTTCTATTCTGTCTCCCTATGTGTCCGTTCAAGTCTCCTCCAACAATCACCATCTCGTTTTCTTCCAGTTCCCTCATTTCTTCATCTAACACATTCTAGAACTCATCTTTCTCCTCTGCTGTACAGCCAACTTGCAGGGCGTATATACACATAAGACGTCCACTTGCTCTTCTCCAAGACCCAGTTTCATTCGAATGATCCTGTCATTTCTTCTACCAACTTCCAGTACTTTACCCTTCATTCTGCCACACACCACAATTCCGACACCATTTCTTCCCTCTTTATTCGCTCCCGAGTAGAACAATTTATATCCATCTCCCATTTCCTTCGCCTTTTCCCCCCTTCTGCCTTGTCTCCTGCACACATAAAATGTCCAACTTCCTCATCATGTCTGCCACCTCTCTTCCCCTTCCAGTCATGCTTCCAACATTCATGTTCCAACTCGCAACATCCTCTCCACCTGCTGGGCTCGTTTCTTTAACCGCACCCGCCCTTGATGCGGTAGCCCTCATTTACTTCTCGCAGCTGTAGGGCGATGTGGCTGCACGTCACTTAAGGGGTATGCCCTAGCCCTTATATCACTTTCTCTTTGACTCATTAGATCATAGCTAGAGCTGGCATTGAAGTTTTACGACCGGATGCCCTTCCTGACGTCAGCTCTCGCCATTTATCTGAGCTTGGGACCGGCATCTATTGAGGCTAGCTTGCCTCCTTCAGTGGCTGCATAAGACGAAATGACTTAGCAAGATAGGAAAGATTCACCCCTAGCCCTCGAATACTCTAATAGCATTGGGGAGGAAGGAGGAAAGAAGCAAAGAAAGAAGGGGATGGACCAGTCTACAGATAATATAAGATGTATATTACATGAAGTAAGGCATGGTCCAGCATCAGGTACCTCAGGTTTGCCATGCCCATACTCACTCGAGTGAGCCCTTGAAGATATTTGAGACCACTGAATTAGGAAATTTTTTTTCTGAATGTCCTCTACAGTGTGAAAACGTTGCTTTCACCTACAATTTTTCTGCTATATATCAGTGATCTTCTCTAATATTCAATCCCATTCATATCTTTGCTATTTTCTATACATTCCATTCCTCTTTGTCATTAACACGTTTAGGTTGGGGTGATCAAAGCTGACTCAACGTGAACCCAACCATCTATCAAAGCATAGAAATTTACTGGCAATTTCTTTCCTGCATGTTGTCGGACTTTTTGTAATGGTTTCTTTGATTATAACTAATCCTGCATCAAGGAAAGGGGGATAGGTAAAATGGAATGTTCTTTTCAGAATATATTAAAAAAACAATAATTAAAGAGAGTGATATATCTGATTATTAGTTACTATACTTGATTTACTAAAACATGTAAAGAATAACAGATATAAGGAAGAGAAAGAATAGGTGTGAATAAAAATACTTTCAGTACTGTAAAATGGATTTTGAATAATTTACATCTGTGATATTATATGTGCGCTTGTGTTAGAAGTATTTTGGGGCGGAGTGAAGAATACGTGATCCTATAAACTCTAGAATTCCATATTTGCATTTATGATGGGCATAATTTAAAAAACAAACTGATGAATAGATGGAAAGTGATTTGTTTGTGAAATGTAAATCACTCCCATTCCCATTCACATGTTCGTCTCCTGTTCTAGGAGATTGACTTCCATGATATGACTCATAGTTGACTACGGGAATAATGGAATGTGATGAGGACCCTATCTCTTCCACATATTGTCATAAGTATTTGTGGCTGTAATTCTGTGTGTGTTCATGGGGCAGGTTTGCCTGTTCTGAGGGACAAAAAACTTGAGTTTCTGGGTGGAAAAACCCTCTACCTCCGTATGAGACCGGATAAAGTTCCTCACGTCATAGACGGGAATCGAACCCAGGTTTTTCCGACCAAAGAGCTTACGCAAGGAAAAAAAAGTAGTTTTATCATATCACTGAATAAGGTACAGAGACATTTGCAGTCTGTGTAATATATTTGTCAACAAATAGTGCAATTGGAGACAACTGGGATAAAAATGTCAGGTACCTAATGAAACATGTCTCCTCCCACAGAAACTATTATTATTATTACATGGCACCTCCAGGGAGTCCAAAGACTCATCGAGGGAGGACACCTACTCCACAACTCTCTGTCTCCACCAACTACAACTACTGTCATCATCTACACCAATGCCATCTACCACTAACCACCACCACTAGTATTTTGACAGAAAATCATAAACATCCATGCCCGTAGCGGGATTCGATCCTGCAGCCTTTTGGCTGGAGAGCAGATACACTAATCATTTGTCCAACCAGGCCAGCATTTAAATATTTAATTTATTCTTCTTATTATTATTACATGACACCTCCAGAGAGTCCAAAAACTCGTCGAGGGAGGGCACGTACTTCACAACTCTGTCTCCACCAACTACAACTACTGTCATCATCTACACCACATATGGGCAACCCACGGACCGGATCCGGCCCTAATCTATTTCAGCAAAGTTTGTCCGATTCGTGGTGGGAGAAAACATGGTGTGTTCTACTAACTCACATTAAGCTGACGTCATATGACTTGCACAAAACACACTGTTTTCTCCGACCAAGGTCTCTTTCTCACTTTGACTAGTGGCATGTGTGAACGTGTTACAACGTGTCAGTTCAGTACTTGCATTGGTGTTGTGCTTTGTTCAGTGCCTGCATTGATGTTATGTTCTGTTCGGTGACTGCATTGATGTTATGTTCTGTTCGGTGACTGCATTGATGTTGTGTTCTGTTCAGTGCCTGTAGTGTAGAAGACAGTTTTATTTGACAGTTCTGAATATCGCTTATAAATTGGGGACAGTGTCAGGGGTTATTGCAAAAAAAAAGAAAAGTAGATGCAGAGAATCATCAATTTCAAGACAACTAGACAGAGGATTATTATTTTATTCTGAATAAAGGTTTGCCTGTATGTTTGTTGTGCAATGAATCCGTATCTGTCAACAAAGAATACAACTTGAAGAGACACTTTACTTCGAGATATTTAAAACAGTTTAAAAAATACAAGCTAGAATACTAACAATAGATCATTAAAATTATAACACGCCGCGTGATGTTAAATCACTAAGTATGAAACGGAATATTTTGAAGTACAAACATGATTTAATTTGCTATTTAAAAAAAAAAAAAAAAATCCGGTATTTCAGAACCTATCGCAACGAATTTTAAAGAAATATGATTTAACAACTACGTATTCACCTATTAACAAATTGTCTTCTCATTTTCCTTCTCCTAAAGACAAACGCTCAACTTTATCTCTTCTTGGAGTTTATCAAATTCCATGCAACTGTGATCTCTTTTATTTTGGACAAACTGGACGTTCTCTTGAAAAAAGAATCCAAGAACATCAATCATCCATTCTTCACACAAACCTGAAAAGTCTGGATTGAAACTAACCACAGCATCCTTTGGTCCAAGACTCACCTCTTACATAGATCCCGTTATAGGTTCAAACGTTTGTTCAAGGAAAGCGTGGAGGCCTTGCTCCATCGCCCCAACCTGAATCGTAATGACTGTATATCTATATCAAAAATCTGGGAAAGTCTAATCAAGATTACTCATTAATTAATTTTTTTTTTTTTTTTTTTTATAGCAAATTCAATCATGTTTGTACTTCAAAATATTCCGTTTCATACTTAGTGATTTAACATCACGCGGCGTGTTATAATTTTAATGATCTATTGTTAGTATTCTAGCTTGTATTTTTTAAACTGTTCTTGTATTACCACTGACGATGGTCTGCTATTTCCAGACCGAAATATTTGGTTAAATAAATATCTTTCTTGTGATTACATCATTAAACCATAACAGAAGTATCTCTTCCGGCTTAGCACATCATTTCTGCACGTCTAACCACACGATAGATTGGCAAAACAGCTCCATGCCATATCTCGATGACGACTGCAGGCATCGTGTATTTAAGGAAGCCACAATAGTACTAATAACTGGCGGAAACCTCAACAGAAATCAGGGTGTAATTCTAAACAGTTCGTGGAAAAACTTGATCCTCTCTCTCTCTCTCTCTCTCTCAATCAATCTGAACTATAGCTAGCCAGTAATCACATTACAAGTCTACAACAAACACGCATGCGTGATAATGAATAAGAATAATAAGTCATCTCTGTCACGCGAAACGTGTAACCATAGATACTAGTTTGGTTTACAACGTTTTTTATGTTCCTTTTAATTTGCATTTACTAACTTTCATATCTCCGTAATGCCTTGAAAAAGCCGGACAGTTTGCTGGCAAAACTGGTAGGTTTGAATAAATGTTTTTATTGTAAAATACTGGTCTGTATTAATAAAATTGTATTTCTATTATAAAACAACCAAAAATGTATAATTTAAATACCAAAGCATTATATTATAAATAAATGAAATATGAAGTAGCAACTTGTTTTAATTCATTTAATAATAATTTATTTTATTTAATAATTTGCTCCGGCCCTTGACTCGGAGACAGAATGATAATTTGGCCCCCGAACTAGGAAAGGTTGCCCATGCCTGATCTACACCAATGCCATCTGCCACCACCACCACTATTTTCACAGACAATCACAAACATCCATGCCCACAGCAGGATTCGAACCCACAGCCTTTTGGTTGGAGAGCAGATACACTAACCATTCATTTATTATTATTATTACATGACACCTCCAGGGAGTTCAAAGACTCATTGAGGGAGGGCACCTACTTCACAACTCTGTGTCTCCACCAACTACAACAAGCCGTAACTACTTTCATCACCCACACCAATGCCATCTACCGCTGATTACTGCTACTAGTATTTTCACAGACAATTACAAACATCCATGCCCACGGCAGGATTTGAACCTGCAGTCTTTTGGTTGGAGAGTGGATATGCTAACAACTTGGCGAACCAGGCCTGCTATGCTGCATAGACTCGAGCAAAACTTTTTGTTGTACTGCCACAATCTACTAACTAAAAACAGTTGTTCTAACATTTGTCCAAATTTTCAATTACATGAAATAAGTGGTTGTTTGATTGCATTTGAAATTTTCAATGTCATTAAGACAGATCACAAATGCCAACTTCAAATAAAATTCTACCAAAAAAGTTGAAACAAACGTGCTGCATAAACTTTGTGTCGGTGAGGCCACCCAATGCAGGAGGCACACAAGAAAGCAGCAATAAAATTCTACCAAAAGGGTTGCAACTAACACGGTGTGAAAACTTTGCATCAGATCAGCCCACCTGCATGGCATGGAAGTGGCACACAAATGGTAATGAGAAGATCTGTCAGTACGATAAACAAGCAAAACTTTTCCCAGCTTGAACGTGTTAACAAAATCCTGTAGTACTCAGATATTTCAAGTTTCATGATCGTCAATTGCTACTGACTTACAAACCAATCTTCTAGCCATTCTCAAGGATGAAGATAAAAACTAGTAAATTTTGATGCTTCCAAAATACAGTCCTGTCTTATTTCATGAAGAAAACCATGCTTTACTTATCCTGATGTTTGATGACATTCTACTCGCTTACTAGGATCTTTTATCTCTTCTTAGGCTGCCTTTCGCATCCAGCTTATATTGGCATAAACAGATCACCACCATAGTGTCTTCAGCCTCCAAAAAAAAAACCTTGGTAATGTTATGTGTTCTAAAAAATAGTTCTCTTCTGCTCAAATCCTCACACTTCAAAATTCTGCTCAGTCTTAGAATATTGTTCTCACATTTTAAATGGTGGACATCCATTTAAAATGTGTCCCTCACAATGCTTAATTGTATTCAGAAGAGAGCTCTTTGCTCAATAGATGATTCTTCTCTCAGTGATTCTCTCTAATCACTTTCCCATAGATGCATTGTTTCTGCATTATGTTTTTTCTGTCCACTAAACTGCTCACCACCATTCCTCCACTTTCCTCTAATGTTGATCAACATCCAAATATGGTTCAGCTCCATGCTCATCAACTTCTCATCCTCCTTCTTTCCACAGATCTCTGCATACCTCCGTATTTTGAAACAGTCCTCCTTTACTGTATTTCCTAATGAACCCAACTCTTCGAGAAACACATTAACAGATTTCTTTCTTCTTGCTCTCTAATCACTTGCCCACATATTACACTGTCATGTTATAGGTCTCAGAGCATCTTATGTGTTTTTTGCAGGATTGATATATATATCAAAAACTACTCTGTGTCTTCAATCCAAAATGCATCTCGGATTCATTAATATTTATAAATAGAATCAGTTTGTTCAAATCAACATGCAAGCATTCTTTACTGCAAAGAGACCTTATCACCCTTCTTAACTTTGCATCATCAGCAAATGATTTTACATTACTATCCATGACCTATCCCATTACTATCAGTAAACAGGTTAAACAACTGTGGCCCAAGTACAGAACCCTGTGATAGACCATTGGTCACCTTCCTTCTTTTAGACTTGGCATCTGCATCAATTTTTTTTTTACCATGCCTCTCTATACCTTCATTAATCACTTGCCCACACATAGCACTACATGCGGGCAAGTGATTAATGAGAAAAACATAGCCTATTGATGTGTTTCTTAAAGAGTAAGAGGTTGTACCCAGTGGGAAAAACAGTATGGGGAGATTGTTCCAAAGAATAGAGGTGGATGGAATGGAGGAAGCTGATGAGAAGTTAGTTCGGTGTGTTCTTAGCTGGACAGCGTATCAGTGTTGGCCAGTGGCTGCTCTAGTTCTTCTCTGGTTAGAAGAAAGTGGAGGAATGGTAGCAGCCAATTCAGCAGAGCAATGCCCATGAAAGTACCTAAAAAATGCACAGCACTGAAACAGAGCACCTATAATAAAGTGATTGAAGGGAGTCTATGAGAGAAGGGTTATCTATTAAATGGATTTCTATCTTCTGAATATCATCAAGAATGACTCTCTGATATCTGTCAGTAAGCCACTCATCTATCATATCACAAGCTAATTTTGCATATTTGCCCTTTTTAGTTTGTATAACAAATTCCAGTATGGAATCCTGTCAAATGTCTTTGCAAAACTTAGAAGTATTGTGGTATATCTGTTCACCTTATCCAACTCTGGAATCACTTATAAAATAGGAAATAGGAGCAAATTGCTTAAATTAGACCTACCTTTAACAAAGGCATGCTATCCTTTATACAGGAGTAAAGTGCTGTATAATCCTCTATACAGGACATGACTTAATATATATCTATAGGACTCTATACCTTCATGACAATTCAAGAGATACTGCTAGGACAGAAGCAATGGTTCCCCATGTATAATGAAATCATCTCACCATTCTACTTCCACTCATTAGGTATTGTGCTCATGTTGAGACTTAAGATGAATAACCAAGTCATTGGCACTGCTCTTGGATGTTCCTCCAGCACCACCCACTGATACCCTATCACTTCCACCTGTGTTTGAATCAACTCCTTGCAGTAGCTTTTAATAATTTCACTTCACTCTATCCTTCCTCTATTTCTACCTCAGCATAATAACAGTTCAACTCTTTCTAAAGCATCTGACACTTTCCTGCCTTCTTCATTTACCACAGTTATTCTTCTATGGTCATTTTTCTCTTACTTTTTCATATAGCAATAAAATGTTCTTGGAATTCCCTTGCCTATAAGGTTAACTGCTTGTCTCACCATAGTTTTCACTTTCCTAGCCTGATTTCATACTGCTTATAGGCTTGGTCATTGCCTTTCTCCTGATATTGGATCTGGATTATTTTATTTTTTTATGCAGTTGTTTCTTCAGGCTTATTCATCTTTTGTTTTATATGACTTCTTGGCTATTTAAATCTAAACAGCAGAGTAGGAAGTGAATCCCACCAAGCATATAGAAATATTTTGGGAGAATTTGGAAAAAAGGGTAGTGCTAATAATAAGGTAAGTATATCTAGATTTCTGCTCGGGATATGGAATGGACTAGTCATTAAAACACCATGTTCCAACATAAAGATGTGCACAAGTTCATGTGGAGAGAAGACACAAGAAATAAGAAAAGCCTCATCGATTATGTTATTGTTGATAGTGATATCTTCATGCTAGTTCAGGATACAAGAGTGTGTACAGAGGATTTGAAATTGGAAGTGGCCATGACTTTGTTTTAAGCAGGATAAAGTGTATCACATTGGAAAGAACAGTATGTAAAAAGTTTTCAAAAAGTTGAACAGCTTTTATAGGTAAACTGTAGACCCAACTCTACAAATGTTATTGAAGAAAGAATGAAACAATTTGAAAACAAGAACCAAACTTTGGAGTCTCGATAGCAAACTCTGAAGAAAATATTGTATAATCTAGAGACCAAATATGGAACTTTTTCAACCTGATTCGAGCCTCAAATAAGTGGAAATGGTGGTCTCAAACCAGGTAATAAAATTAAAAGCAATAAAAATCTCCTACCTAAAAACAGTTGCAAACATCCATGTCTACAGAAGAATTTGGATCCACAGCATACCTACTTGATGGTTGGAGAGTGGATATGCTAACCTCAAGATCAGCCAGTCATGCAAACACCTGTACAATTTATTCTCCTGACTTGAGGAATGCAGTCACTTGTAGCTTCCATGAGACATCTTTTGACCACTTTTCATGCAATGTTGACTTCTTTACTACGCTTTTCATGCCAAGGCACTGCTCAAGGCTGCTCTCTCTCTCATAGTCACTTGCCTTATAGTTCAACATATATCCTTTTTTTAAAAAAATCAGAGCTTTGCTACTTTCCAGTTTAAAACTTCACAGGATCACTTGTTGGCATTAAGCAGTTACCATGTTTATATAAAGATTGTCAGATGCTGTTACTAGATCCAGTATTCTTGCTCCGTGAATCACTTCGTGATGTTAATTGTAGCTATCCCTCATTTACACTGTAAATTCTGTATTCCTCTTCTTGCATGCTTTCTCCTTCTTTCAGTCCATATTCACATAATTGAAGAAATCACTTATGATGATAGAACTACTTGTAACCATAAGGTTTCTCTCTCTCAATGCAGTTCATAGTTCTTCAGATGACTCTAACCTTTAAGTATCTTTAGCTATGTATTTTGTCATGTTGGACACATAGATATTCTTAACTGTTGGCAGTTGTAATTTGGTTTAATCTACAACACTAAAGGAACAAAATGAATTGCATATTTATTTATTTAACTGCTAATATTTCCCTGTGGGGGGGGGAGGTGCTTGCTCAGTGGATTAGCTGCATCTTGAGTGCCTTCAGATGGCAAGTCATCATAATTTAGAATGATTCTTTGAGATGGCAAGTCATTGAATGACTTGAAGCTGGGCAGTCACGTGTGAAGGCAGCACATTGTGACTTTATGTGTTACAAAGTGTTTTACTTGGAACTATGGACACTCTTTCTGGAAATAAGAGCATCACTGAAGAGCTGGAGAAGGTTCCCTAAGGTTTACATTAACCAGAACAGATCACTGTCTGGCTCTAATACCAAGAAGGAACTATATGATGTTTTGTCACCAACTGTCTCTTGTCTCGTGTACTTTACACAAGGAACCAGTGTAGAGTACACATGTAGAAAACGCTGCAGAGCTTGTCAAAAATAGTGCTATGAACTTGTGACTTGGAGTCCTGACAAATGGGATACAGTTCTGTTTGTTGTGTGACAAGTCCTATTTTAGTCTACAAACAGATTCTAGACATTGTTTGGTCAGGAGAGAACAAGGAGTGTGCTACGATCCCTCCAACACCAGAGAAAAAAGGAACATTAACAGTGGAGGCAATGTTCTCATGTAGAGTGGAATAATGATCATCGACTGCATTCATCCCCATGTTTATGGGATACCACAGCTATGCAGGTGTATTGAAAACAAATCCTCAAACCTTATGTATGATTTTGTATGGATGTGGTTGGCCCAGATTTTCTTTATAGGCTTGACATTGCCACTGCCCATAGAGCTGAAATGGTAGAGGAGTATCTTGAAACTGAAGATATCCAGTGACTGTCCTGTCTAGCACATTCACCAGATTTAAATCTGATTGAACATGTATGACCACTCTTGGTGTTGCATTATATGCCAATAGCCACTGTCTTTGTCACTTGATGAGCTCAAGTCTTCTCTGATGGAAGAATGGGATGTATTAAGAGATTCTTATAGACATGTTATGTTGAGCCTGGACCACTGCTGTCAGGCCTGTTTATTCACTGGTGGGGATCATAAATATGATCCCCACCAGTGAATAAATTGGGTGAATAAACTGGGTGAATAAAGTTTATTCACCCAGTTTATTCACCCAGAATAAACTGGGTGAATAAACTTGCTCCCCCAGTTTATTCACTGGGGGAGCAAGCACCTCCCCCCCAGGGAAATATTAGCAGCTAAATAAATAAATATGCAATTCATTTTGTTCCTTTAGTGTTGTAGATTAAACCAAATTAAACACTGAGCTATGTGACCATATTTTCAAGCATACTGTGTTGACTTCTCAATATGATCTTTTTGATGATTCTTATACCTATATGTGTCATTCCTTATACCTGTCTGACATTCTGACTATCTCCTCATTTCATTGTTATTCTGTTCTACATGACCATAACTGCTTTTTCATAATAATAATAATAATAATAATAATTATTGTATGATGGTACAATGGCCGTGAGTCCCCCTTTACGGGGAGGTACGGCACCATCTCAGTCCTCCCCAAATTTTATCCAGGCTCCAGAACCGGCATAGCTGACGAATCAGGCCTATGGCTGGGTCAGTATTCCTGACTGTAATCCGTGTGTGTGTGTGTGTGTACATGGGGCCGGTTTGCCTGCTTGCGGGATGAAAAACCCCAGTTTATCTGGGGTTTTTCATCCCGCAAAAAACCGGAAACCGGAAAAAACTCTGCTGTCCACGCCCAAGACCGGCTAACTTGGCTAATGGCTGAGGAAAATCCTTAAGCTCCTCGCGTCGTCGATGGGAATCGAACCTAGGACACTCCTTCCCCAGGCATATGGTTGTGAAGTGCAAAGCCACTAGGCTAACTGCATGGGTGCTTTTTCAAAAATTACACATTACACCACCTTTTCTAAGTGTCTTCTTGATTTTGTCAAGCAGTGTTGTCATACACTGCAAGCAAAGGTTGGTCGATTGGTAGAGCCTCTGCTACTAATGGCTCAGCAAAAAGTTAAGCAGGTTTGAGCGCATTTAGTAGTCGGAAGGGGATCAATCATTCATTCATTGCTGTTGGCACACTCTCCTTTGATGAGTCTTTGGACTCCCTGGAGGTGTCACATAATAATAATAATACTATTCAACATCTAACAGTCAGCTATTAGCGAGAACAGTTTTACAGACATGACAAAAACTAAAGTCCTAATTTGGCACTATTTATTGTTGTTAGATAAAGAGAAGTTTACAAGTATTAAGTTGATCTTAAAATGACTGTCTCCCAGATTTTCAATACAATACAACTATAAGTATTTAAGTATTGAGATGAAGAGAATGTTTCATAGCTGCTGCTGATTCCAAAAACAGTCTTTTTCTCTCTGACTTGTAACAATTCACATATTGTATATCACTTTGGGTTTTCTTCCATCTAATCCTCTGTGAAGCATGGTTTGCCAGCCTCAACTTGCCATAATAGTGATGGTGAACATTTCTGTTTTTTGTGGGATATGTCAACAGATCTGCAGTTGTTACTTAATATTTGTTAGTTTTTGTTTAATGTACTAATCATTAGTGTTTATGTAATGTGACAGACTGTTTATTGTGATGATGCTGGGCAAAAAAAAAATTTTAAAAAATAGCAAAATGTGATCAGCTAAATAAATACATATTGTATTTGTTTTGTTGTTTTAGTGTTATGAATCCCACCCCATCTTCCCTTTCATGTTTGGCCAAATGACCTGTCATGGCCAAGAACTTGGCATTCTTCCACCTCTGTATAAGACTGGCTAACTCACCTCCAATTGAAAAGCCCTGATAAAGGTTCTTTGTATCCTAGATAGGATTCAAACCAGGTCTTTCCAACTAAAGAGCTTTTAAGCTGCAGAGGCTCTGTGTTGGAACTTAAACTGCAAAAATTACATATGTGCTGACCTGTTAGCATCATTTTCATGCCAATGAAGGCTCGAATTCACAGCCTATATTACTCATGCTACATCCAATCAAGATCTCTACTCTGGTTGTTGGATTTAATCTCTCTGCAGTCATTATCAATTCTTCTTACCCATTCTGTCCTATCTGTGTTTCCCAAATACATTCTATCCATCTTGTTCTATTTCTGTAAGAGTATTCTTTTCTGTTCTTGTCTTGGTAATGCCAGTGGTTTGGGATCTTATATTATTTACCAATGCTAAAAATTCATATTTTATTTCTGATGTTCACCTTTTATTTCTGATGTTTCTTGCATTAATGAACTTGTGTAATAACCAACTGCTAAGCTGATGCATATTCGAGTAACTCTTAAAATCCTGGTTCAAACAAAAAAACCTGAATAGATGGACACATGAATTCCTTACCTTACTGCTATAGTTATCAATTTCTTGCATGATAAAACTGATGTAATGACCTCAAAACATTGATTCATCCGATAAACAGTTACAGAACAGTGATTCAAAAAAAAAAAACCAAAAAAAAAAAAACACCAGAAATATAACCAAAAGGTCTTACCATTTTTGTGATCATTCTTTGTTTTCTTCCTCCCTCTCTATTCATTCGCTCACTCATAACAGCCTCTGATTCTT
Source organism: Typopeltis vanoorti (assembly GCF_054136105.1). Taxonomy (NCBI): domain Eukaryota; kingdom Metazoa; phylum Arthropoda; class Arachnida; order Uropygi; family Thelyphonidae; genus Typopeltis; species Typopeltis vanoorti. The sequence goes on from NC_143553.1 coordinate 4,153,420, forward strand.
ACCTTAGTGCATGTGTCTAAGCTCTCATGCAGCCATAATGTCATGCCTGTATTTAGTCCTTCATTGAAAAACAGTTTATCCAAGTACCTTACAGTAAATCCATGTAAGTGTAAATCCATCCTGCAAGTACAAGTTTTTTCTGCCATGAAAATCACTCCATATATCAGTATACTGTATACGATTTTTCCTGCATCTGGTCATTGATGTCATGTCATCTGCTCGTGTTTCAGCTTACTTGTTGTACTTTCGGACAGGTTCAATCTTGAATCTTTTGCTCTTCATTTTCATCTCATTCAGCAACTCTTTTATATCTCCTTTCAAGTTGTTTTGTATAACTAATCCAATCATATCTTTCACATGTTCTACCTGCTTGCCTGTAACCTTATTTTCTTGTCTAACACGCACTGTTACAACACAAATATATGGCACAAATACTTAGAATTACTATACCTGACGATCATTTTTATCCTTTTTTCTTTTGCATTCTCCCGTCCCCCTTCCCCTCATATCATCTCATTTCTTAACTTGTTTGAAAGTCACTAAATTGTTTAGTAACCAATTGAAAATTACCAATCCTTGTTTAATATTATGAAGTACTGCTGTTTGTTTCTGCTCCCTTTATAAAAGACCTATCCCAAACTCTCTTACTTCCTTCACAACTCGATCACTACCATGTACTCTACCACTTCCATTCATCTTGCATTTTTTCTCAATTATGTCACTATCTGACATGTCTGCTTATAATGCTTCATTACAGGCTTATTTGCATTCAAAATCTCTTGTTCCTGTATCAGTTTAACTAGTACACCCTTCTGACAAATTCTGTTACCATTCTCTCCTTTCTCCTAAACTCCTCAGGACTTCATTTCATATATTATATTACATGAAATGACACATAATGAAGTTAAACAAAAGGCTGACCTTCTCTGACTATAAGAGATATATATCATGAAGTTGTGAAAATGTTTCTAGAGGCTACCGAAAAAAAAAAAAAAAAAAAAACCAAAATCATCAGTAGAAGAAAGAGTACTGCAAAATGAGTCAGATGATAAAGGTGACACAAATATAGAAAATCTGAATACAGGAATATTTTTCATGTCTGTCTGTCTGGTGTTAATGACCTCAAAACATTGATACATCAGTAGTTATATGTCTAGACCTAAGGACTTTATTTCATTGAGAATTTGTATGATATTGAATGTTTTCATCATTTGCTTATAATGGGAAAGAAGAAATTGCTTGCATTTTTTCCATAAAAGTGATTCAAAATGTATCAAAAAATAGTATTATTAATAAAAATTGGTGCTTAAGGGTCAAAGCTATATGACTGAGAGGAGACTTCCACACAGCCTTTAAAGGAATGCAGAGAACCAACCAGGGCTTCTGACCTAATGTCTAATCCTCACCTTCTCGTGATGTACCTGGATACCAAACGAGTGAGGATGGGTTGGCAGTTTGGGATTTAGCCAACCAAATTGTATTCTTATTGGCTTAAACCAAAATATTAAATGATGGTATAACATGACAGAATTTCATGCTGGCTGGGACGTTGCCCAGTTAAACAAGGCCCCTGTTCTCGTGGAAAGGCTTAGACGTTGGTTATGCATTTTCACTATATTATTTAAGGAAATTACAATGTACTAGGATATACATTAAAATAAATTTTAATATATTTCTATATTTCGGCAATGTCACGTTGCCATTTTCAAGAACTTAAGTACAAGACATGTGCATGCAGGCACAACAAAACAATAAGTGAGGAAGAAGTATGAAGCTATTATTTCTCCTAAAGTCCTGATGGTGCCCTCTAGCAGGCAATGTTGGTATTCTTGGGCGATTGGGCTGAAGGTCTTCTGATGTAGGTTTCCCAAATTTGAGGAAGTCTCATGCAGCCAAATTTGTTGAGGTTCCTCAACAAATTTAATTCTGCAATACACCTTGACTATTCACATAGGAGGCCACCCTTGCTACCATCTTTCTGGTGAATCCTTGTTTTCCTTCTCCTAACACTCTCACTTGACAAAGAATACTAATCTCTCTAGTTGCCTGTGCCTTTCCATGTTCAAACGCACTCCATTACTTGCATACAGCTCTCTTCTGTCCTCAAATGCACTTCAAACGTCCACATAATCCAAGCTTCAATTTCAACACATTTTCACTTTTTCACTATCATGTCATTCATTATAGCTGCTCTTCCTCTCAAATCTGCATTATCCTCTTTGGATAATATACTCACTGTTTTCCTTCTCGCACTCTTCTGCTGTACAGTCTTAAACATTAACCTCACATCTCTCACCATCCAGTTCAGTTCATAATCTGAGATCAGTCATACCCATGTCACTCATCTCTCCACATTTTCATCTCACTTAATTGCGATAGTCACACTCTCTATTGTTCCTCCAGGTAAACACTCATCTACCATTCTATTTTGCACACTAGGAATCATTGAATCTCCATGCATCACACCTCTTGCTGATCCATTCATTTCTTGCTCGCTTGCATCCCCTCCCTCTCCCCCCCCCGCTTTCTCATTTACTTGCCTTACTATTATTTCCTCTCTTTTCCAGCTCTCCAATTCTCTTTCCTTCTATTATTCCCATAACTCCCCATCACTACTAGTCTTGTATATATCACATCAGTTAGCATTTCTAGTATCCTAATCTTTTCCTTTATATCTTGCAACTCATTTTTTATGCCTTCCACTACTTTTTTCTCAGCACCTCTGTCTCTGCCCTCCTCTCTCTCTCTAAGCATACTATGCTCACTCAGCATTGACATAGCCAATTAACACCATCTTCCAAATCTTCTACACATCCTAATGTTACAACGACATCATGCTCACCTTCCTTGTTCTCAGTCTTGCTAGTCATATGAAGAAGTGCATCAGAAACCAGTATCACTGGTTTCCGATGCACTGCTTTTGCTGCTGCTGCTGATATCAGGTACAGCTTTAACCTTTAAAGGTACCTGTGACATAACTATAACTAATAAATTACACGATAACCACAGTAATTAACTTTAATGAAATAAGAGTACAGATATTTTGTACTGAAATTAACAGTACATCATCAGTGTAGACAACAAGCAATTCAAAAGAATGGAATACAAAGTATGTAAGTCGGTGGATTACCAATTAAAAAACTGTTGCCACGTGCTAGAAATTAATATTAATAAATAATATTATTAAATTTATTCTTAAAAACTATTTTTTTGATGGTTACATAAGATAAGAATCTCCCAAACTTTTGGGGGAGAGAGAGACAATTGTTGCGATTCAGATTTGGCCAATGTAAAAGGGTTATATGGATGTGGTTAGATTACATTCACCATGTGAATGTAATCTAACATACTTTGGACAAACAGGTCGTTCTGTGGAAAAAGGATGTATGAACATCAATATTATATCGAATACATGAAACCTCAAAAGTCTGGTCTGGCACAACATAGTATTGACACTAAACACAATATCCAGTGGGATAAAGCTAGTCTTCTCCATAGATGCAAGTTTAAATATAAGCACATTTTCAAAGAAAGTTGCAAAGCCCTTTTACATCGGCCAAATCTGAATTGCAATGAATGTCTCTCTCAAAAGTTTGGGAGATTCTTATCTTATGTAGTTTCAAGAATAAATTTAATATTATTTATTAATATTAATTTCTAGCACATGGCAACAGTTTTTTAATTGGTAATTCACTGACTGTTATGTACTTTGTATTCCATTCCTTTGAATTGCTTGTTGTCTGTACTAATGATGTACTGTTAATTTCAGTACAAAATATCTGTATTCCTATTTAGTTAAAGTTAATTACTGTGGCTATTGTGTAATTTATTATTTATCCGGTATAGCTTTATCACTTGAATGCAAATATGCTGCAAGCACTGCATGCTATAAAATCGTGTAGAATACTGTGCAGAACATAGTCCTTATATGGTGAAGGGCTAGGTCATAATATATCAGCTAATTGACAGTAGCTGTCTTTTCCAAAAGACAGCTACTCCAATTTAGGATAAAATGTACATTGCATGGACATGATATCTTAAAAAAAATGTGAAACCCTAAAAATTTCATTATAATAAAATTATGGAGACTACCACTGTGTTAAGAGTAACAACTTCACTTTAATATAAACCATGATGTTTTGACCTTCATATGCTCATCCTCTGGAGTGCACATATATATACAAGCAGACATGCTACATTACAATGCACAATTTACAAAAGTATCACTAATTTCATAAACACTACTGATAACACTGGTAACTGGCTTGATAGGAGAGGAGATGAAAAAACTACTACTAGAGTCATGTTATTTATTTGGCTGGATATCATTAACAGTAAATCTGAAAGCTCTGTAATTTTTGTTGATTTATTAAGTGTTTTTGTAGATTTAATGATGCAGTTTTAATATATTATTGTAGTTTTTTAGTGTAATTATTGTACTACAGCATTTTATAACATAATTGTAGGGATATTATTAGTTTTTACTACTCTTCAGAATGGCGCCGAAAACTCATCACTACAGGGCAGTGTCTAAAGCTCAAGTTGTTTTTACTGAGGAGGGTGTTTGTCCTGATGAACAAAAGTGCTGCTATACTGATGATGATAATTTATCTGAGGATAAGCTGACATTAGAAATATCTCAATTAAAAGAAATTATTAGAAATCTACCAGAGAGTTAGAAAAAGTGGAAAAACGTTTAACTGAACTTAGAAAAAGAACAGGAAGGAAAGCACTGAACTTGGTAATCATAATATTAATAACAACAAGGTAAGTCATTTAAAATCTAAGAGAAAAAAAAGTGATTCAATCTTAAAATTTGCACTTGTCAAGGGAGTCATCACATCTCGTTTCCCTGGGATTAAAATTAAAGGTATGACAAACATAATTGAAAAACAAACAAAAAAAAAGAAGTAAAAGAGATGGTAGTTCTGGTAGGCACTAATACTTTAAGTAGTGAGAAACGTATGAAAGTAGATACGAAAGGTCTGTTTGGAAGTAGCAAGAAAAATGGGAGAGAGAAAAAATATTAGGATTGCTACCCAGATATAACAGTACCAATTTAAGAAGGATGATGATGATAGCAAATGATTTCACACGCAGGCTGTGTAGAAGAAATGGATGAAAGTTTTTAGATGTGTGGAGTGAGTTTGATGGCAGAAAAGACTTCTATAAGAGAGATGGCCTGCACTTGAATTCATTTGGCATCAAGAGCTTGAAAAAATTACTTCTTGCTATGAGAACTACTGCAGAGTCAGAGAAACTAAATCATCAAGGGAGGAATGGGAAAAATGTGTGTGAAAGTTCAGCTGTGATATGCAAATATGATAAAGATATGAATGACTTCGAACATGGTTATGTATATGGCAGAGGGGTGGAAAAATATGCTTTGAGTTAGGACCTTTTGAGTATGTCTGGAGAGGGGAGAGAAAGTTCTAGAACAAGACCAAATTGATTGCATATCTAATTATAAGAATAGGCTAGGTGGTAATTTATTATGTCTGTACAGAATGTGAGGAGCATCAGAAACATTGGGGGTTGAGTTCATTGCTTTATTGAATATAATGTGATCTAAGATTGTTAGCATTAGTGAAACCTGGCTATCAGAATCAGCTATGGTAACTGGAATCAAGTGTAATAGACATCACCAGATCAGATCACACCCTGAGGCAAACAATTAAATATTGCCCCTGATTGATTTCTTTCCAGGAACGTCCCAGCGGTCTTGCCTCTATCTCTAGTTCTCTTCTCCATGTTATACTGGGTCTGCCTCTTTTCCTCTTGTCTTGGGGATTCCATTCTAGTGCAATTTTTGCTATTTCTTTATCTGGGTTCCTGATTGTGTGACCTATCCAGTTCCATTTTCTTTTAGTGATTTCATTTCTGATGCTGGTTCGACCTGTTCTATCCCAAAGTTCTATGTTTGTTATTTTATATGGCCAGTATATTCCTAGTATCTTCCTCAAGCATTTGTTTATGTAGACCTGTATTTTATTTATGTTTTCCTTTGTTAGTGACCATATCTCAGCTCCATATAGTAAAACTGGTTTAACATTAGTGTTGAAGAGCCTAATTTTGATTTTTAATTTTATTTCTTTGGACCCCCAAATTTTCTTCATCATATTGAATGCAATATGTGCTTTCTGGATTCTATTTTGTATGTCCTGTTTGGTTCCTCCTTGTGTGCTGATCACTGATCCCAGGTAGATAAAGTTATCTACCTGTTCCAGTGTTTTTCCTAGTATTTCAGAGACTAATTCTTGTTTTTAGGGGTTTTATATTCATTACTTTGGTCTTGTTATGATTTATTTTCAATCCACATTTATTTGCTTCCTGGTTTAAATTATCTATTTTCTTTTGGAGGTGTTGATGTTTTTGTGCCAAAAGGCATATATCATCTGCAAAATCCAGGTCACTGGTTTTATTTGACCATCCCCATTGAATGCCAATTCTTTCTTCAGATGTTTTCCTCATCACCCAGTTAATGACAATCAGATCCTGTGTTTGTTGCAAATGGTTCTGATAGTTTGCCATTATTTATTATTTGGATTTTGCATTTTTCATGAGTTTTCTTTGTTATATTTATGATTTTTCTGAGGAATCCCATAGTGCTTCATTAACTTCCATATAGTGTTTCTATCTATGCTATCAAATGCACGTTCAAAGTCGATGAATCCCAAATATAGGCTACTCTGCCATTCTATTGACTGTTTTCAACAATTATTCTTAGTGTTATTATCTGATCAATACAACATTTGTTTGGCCTGAACCCAGCCTGTTCTCTCCTCAGTTTAGTTTCAATTTCTTGTGTCATTCTTTCTAGCAAAATTCTAGTAAATACTTTACTTACAACATTTAGAAGTGAAATCCCTTTCCAATTTTTACAAAGTGTTTTATCTCCCTTTTTTTTTTTTTTTTTTGGTAGCTTAACCAGGAGTCCTGTATTTCAGTCTTCTGGTTATTCCTCCTTTTCCCATATTTGATTAAATATCAGGTGTAGCGTTTCAACAGTAGTGTTTATATCTGCTTTAAGTAGTTCAGCCTGTATATTGTCACTCCCAGCTGCTTTATTGTTTTTTGTTTTCTTTACTGCATGAGTTATTTCTAGTTTAGTTATAATTCCTGTATTTATTTTAAGTATTTCTATTTCTTCTTCTGGTGTTTCTGTTATTTCTTGTTCTAGGTTTTCTATTTCTCCATTTAAAATTTCTTGGAAATGTTCTACCCATCTTTTTTTTTTTCTATGTCTGTTTCATTTGTGAGTAACTTTCCTTGTTTATTTTTTATAGGCCCTACTCTTTTAAAACTATTCCCAGCTAGCTTTCTTGTTATCTCAAACAACCTCTTTGGGTCAAATTTACTTGCTGCTTCTTCAGCCTCTTTGCACATTTTCTTCAGGAAATCTCTTTTAACTTTCCTTGCACTTTTTTTTTACCTGTCCGTTTTTAAGCCTGTATCTTTCATTTATCCTATTTCTTTTCTTTTCTTCTGTATTTTGCAGAAGTGTATTCCATAAAGCTTTCCTTTCTTCACATAATTTGGTGGTTTCTTCAGAGATCCATTGTTTGTGATTCCTACTCTGCCTTCCCAGAACTTCTTTGGCAGTACTATTAAATATATTCTTTATTTTTTCCCAGTTCTCTTCAATGTCTGTTTCCTTGTGTTGTTCTACAAGGCTTCCATATTTATTCTTAATGTTACTTTAGATTTGTCTTTTGTATCCTTGTTTTTCAGTTTGGATATATTGTATTTAATTCTTTGGTTCTTGCCTTTAAATATTTTTCTTAGTTTCATTTTTATTTTTGTAATCAATAATAAGTGGTCTGCAAAGGCATCTGCACCTCTCCAAACTCTTACATCCATCAAAGAGGTCTGTTTATTATAATATGGTCTATCTGGTTTTTGGATTTCTTATGAGGTGATATCCAAGTCTGTTTATGGATGTCTTAATGTTTAAATACGGTTCCTTCTGTGATCATATCATTGAAAGTGCAAAAGTCTTTTAGGATTTCCCCATTTTTGTTAGTTTCCTAAACCTTCTTTTCCCATTATTCGTTCATATCCAACGTTACTATTTCCTACTTTTGCATTCATGTCACCTATAATTAAAAACATATCTTTACTTTTGACTTCATCTACTTCATTTTGCAGCATGTCATAGAAGTCTTCTTTGCTTTTGCATTGTTTGTTGGTCCATATATGTTTTATATAGTCACATTTCTGTATTTAGTTTTAAATCTAGCTTTGATTCTTTCAGAAACTGGTTTCCATTCAATTAGTGCTCTTCTAGCATCTGTTGTTAGCATGCTATACCTTTGCTATGTGTGTCATCTTCAGAAGGTTTCCAGAATATAAAATGCATTTGTTTGTTGTTAGTTGAATTTCTCTGCTACCATTCCATCTTGTCTCGTTTAGACCTAGATTTGTTTAGACCAAAATATTTCTATTTTGTATCTTTCCATTTCTCTGGTTGGTAAGTTAGCTTTTCCACTTTCGTAAAGTCCTAATATTTCAGCATCCAATTTTGGTTTAAAGTTTTGGGCTAAAGAGGATTTTTCTTGGAGTTTTCTGCCTGTCAGCTTCCCCAATGGAGCTTTCACTGGCTTGCTTCTTTCAACCAGTACTTCTCCCTCTTGGTTTTGTGTCGGTTTTCCAACAATGGTTGAGGTTTCTGTAGCAATATGTTCTTTCCATATTATGGTTGCTAGCCACAAGTACAACTCTCCTCCTTTCTCATCTGGGCTTGAGACCGGCAATGCCGGAGTTCCTGATAGATTATAAGACAAAAATATAAGAAAATCTCCAATTGCTATTTTGTTTTTATTACAAGAGAAACATTAATGCAAAACGATTATATAATAATATTAATTGTTTGCTCTACAGAGATATCGCACAATAAAACTGTTTATAAGCTCTTATAAATTTAAATTATAAGCTATGGCTGCCTCTATTCGATATCGTTGCTAGACCAACCAATCTTTCTTGGGTCATTGCTGTTCGCAAATAATTTTTAATCAGTTTAAGCTTAGAAAAACTTCTTTCCGCACTTGGTACGCTAACAGGAATTGTTAGCTTAGTGACGGAGCCTACTGCAATATAGCTGAACGAGTGCCTTCAACCATATTGCAGTAGGCAGTGTATTAAGCTGCACCATGAGGCAGGCTGCTTCTGTGCTACACCCTGTTAATAGTACTGGTAATAGATATACTATTTTTTAGGAATGACCGAAGCGATAGCAGAGGAGGAGTACTACTAATGATATCAGATGATTTAAGTCCAGTTAGGGTAGAAATGCAAGAAAACAATGATGGTAACATTGACCCATCTAGCAGTGAGTTTGAGTTTATCTGATGTGAAGTGGGGGTTAACATAATGAAATATATGGTGGGGCATTGCTACAGACCTGGCAGCTTAATTGCAGGGGACAAAGAAATGCATTGCCAATTTAGCCTTCTGAGTACCAAATGAGTGATCATTATGGGTGACTCTAATTACCCAAATATTGATTGGGAAGAAGAGAAATCTCATAAGCATGAAGAGGAATTTATTGAATTGTTGGGGGACAATTTTCTCAAGCAGAATGTGAAAGAAGGAACTTGAGGTCAAAGAATGTTGAATTTGCTCATAAGGGATCTCTGTCAGGAATATGGCTATTTTACCACCAGTTGGTGACAGTGATCATGCTGTACTTTCTTGGAAAGTATGTAATTGTATCAATGCTCCAATTACAACAGGCTACCTGCTGAACTATATAGCTGGAAATTATGATCAACTTAGGAAAATACCATCTTTGGTCCATTGGTATCAGTTACTGAATGGGAAAAATGTCAGCAATGCATGGGAATCTTTGAAAAAGTTCTTAAATGCGGTGATATTTGAATGTATCTCTAGTGTTCGAAGAATAAATAGGTTGGGAGTGAAATGGATGTGCAACCTTATTAAGCAAGAGATCCACAAGAAGAAGCTAATGTGGGAGCGATATCGTGAGAATAAGAGTGAAAGGAGTTATGAAATATATAAAGCTCAAGCCAGACAAGTAATGAGTACTGTGAGAAAAGCTAAATTGGAGTATGAAAAGAAATTGGCCATGCAAGCTAAAGGCAATCCAAAAGAATTTTATCGTTATGCCGCAAGTAAAAGAAAGAACGAACGAATGTGAAAGAATGACTTTATTGAATGCAGATGTTACTCGAGTGTCAAAAACTAATGAGATTATTCAGTTAATGAGTGCTCACTTTGCTAAGATATATCAATCAGGTATATGTAACATGGTGAACAGTGCTACATTGATGAACAGTTAGAGGTTCATGAAAATGAGGTTGAAGAGCTGTTGCATAACCTGGATAAGAATTTTTCTACAGGGACAGATGTTATATCAGCCCGTTTGCTAAAGGAATGGTCAGCTGAAAATTGGCTAGGCCTTTCAAATGTTTGTATGACTTGAGTCTCATCTCAGGAATGATACCACAGGAATGCCAAGAATGTATGATAGTTCCATTGTATAAGGGTGGTGCAAAAACATGTGTGTAACTGCTGACCTATCAGTATCTCTGGTCGTGAAGATTTTGAAGTTGGTAAGAACTCGCATACAGAAATGTGTAGAAAAATAAGCTGTTTGCTGAAAGGAGCAGCATGGGTTTACTAAACGAATGTCATGTTTTAGTAATTTGCTCATATTTTATAACAATGTTATGGATAAAGGGAATGGACGCACTATGATAGTATTGGATTTTTCTTAAACATTTGATAGGATTGCATAAACTGGAGAATATGGAATTTCAATATTAACTCTTGACTTGGATCAGGGGATGGTTGACAGACAAATATCAAAAAGTGGTATACAGTGGATGTGAATCTGCCAGATTTTAAGGTGACCAGTGGTGTACCTCAGGGTTCAGACCTTGGGCAATTATTGTTCAATGTGTGCACTAATAACATCAGACTGGGTCTACTATCATCAAATGTGCAATTGTTTGCCGATGAGGTGAAGATGGGTCGGATATTCAGGGATGCTACTAATATTCAGCATTTACAAAATGTTTTGAAAAGGCTGGTAAGGGTAGTGGCAAATGAAAATGACTGTCAGTTTAATGTTAGTGAGCATAAATTTATGCACTTTGGTGCATAAATTTATTATGATTAGATTTCCAGTGGCATATTATATTAGCAGGGTTATGCATGAAATTGATGAAGCTATGGATCTTGCCGTAACAGAAGTTGCAAATACAACTCAGAGGATAATTGTGATGTTGAAGTGAACCTTGACCTGTAAGGATAAGGAAGTTATTTTCCTTCTTTATAAAGCTTTGATAGGACTACACCTGGATTATTGTGTGCTAATTTGGTCTCCTGGATTCCATGTGGATAAAAAAGCTATGGAAAGGGTGCAGAGAAGAGTTACAAAGATTATATCTGTATCATGGGATTTAGATTATGAAGACAGATTATGAGTATTAATTAGAAGAAACACACGTATATGAGTATATGGATTACACTCTGGTTAACAGGAGAAAGAGGGGTGATGTGATAGAGGTCTATAAACCTTTGAATTGGTGTTATAGGATATATTCTGATGAAATTTTTCATTATATGGAAGGTTGGGAGAGAACATGTGGCATCCATGGAAGTTAAGTTTGTTCAGTCAAGAAATTGGCAAGAAATAGGTTTTTTTCCCTCTCACAGAGCAGTGATTGTGTGGAATAGTTTACCTTTAGGGGTAGTGAATGAATTTAAGGGAAAGTATAACAGCTGATTTGTGTGATTTATAGCCTCCCTTGATGAGTCATTGACTCTCTGGAGATCTTAGATAATAATAAATTAAAACAATATTATTGGTGGCCAATATATGTGAAATAAAAGCTGAAATTTTCATCTAGAGTTCTGAAATGAAGGAATGCTGGAGAACTTGAAACAAAAGTTATGTCACTAAATGTGTGCTATCAATATTTTTGACATTTCCAAACTATCATTTTTGTTTAGATTAGGTTATGATGGTTGATCAACATTTCACATGCTTCCTTAAATTTTAATTCATACCAAATTTTAATAAGGAACAGGTTCCTTACCATATATTCCATGATCAGAGAGGCCCAGTTTACCAAAATTATTAAATTTATTGTTTCATATGTTTTATCTTTTCCAGATTAGAATTATGCATGCTGTTCCACCAACATAAGGTAAGTTACAGGTGCACTGGATGCAGAATATTTCTGGGTCAGAAAGGGGGGGGGGGAATTGGATCCTTGGAGGAAATAAACATGTTCTTTAATTTTGTAGATGGGAAAGGATAGTTTAAAGGTTATATTAAGGTTGTAATTGTGTATCATTCTATTTATTTTTTCTGAAATTCCCTTAATGTATGGAATGGGTATGGTTCAACTGTAATCTGTATTTCCGTTTCTAGGTGTGAAGCAATGTTCCTTCTAAGCTGTGTGTGTGCGCACGCACACACACTGGTTGAAATTCAAAATTTTTAATTTACAGTCAATAATTTTTAAACATACTATAAAAACAAATTATATGATAAATCATACCTGCCACATATTTTATTTAGTAATTTTTCAAGTGTCTCTACTCCAATATTATTTTATGGGCATACCGATGCTGATGTCAGTAAGTTGCAGAGGCATATTTGTTTAGAGTGTTTATTTAGGCATTACAGTCACTTGAACTTATGCAAGCTATAATGGATTTTTGTAGCAATGCTGATTTAAGTGAATTAATTTATTAATTGCAATTTTACAGGTTATAGCTAGATGAAAAAAAGGGCAAATTTAACATGAGATGCTTACATTATAGCACACATTGAGTCCCGAGAGTGGAAACTTGTGCATAAAATGTTTTTTATGCACACATGGGCTGGCAGAAATGAGAGAGAGAACATTGGGGTAAAGAATTTTATTGATGGAATTTTTTGCTATAGCCATTATTTATAAAGGTATTGTTAATAATTTGTAATACATGCTTAAGCACTTCCCATTAGAGAAAATTGTTATTGCTATATTTCTGAGGGTGTTAATGACTCGGTTTTTGTGGAGGGTAGTGGTAATATTTTACGTGTGTGGGTGCTGTTGGCAGACAGCGAGGTATAGCTTGAGGGAAGATGCATGACAAGTGTATCCAGAAATGGAAGTGGGTTCTGGTTTTCCATTTCATTGGTAAAGTGTATATGTTTGTGTTGATTCTTCTGGTAGCTGAGGAAGGTGCTTAAAGTTTAGCAGTTGTGTGGCCAGATTATGAAAACATAGTCAGAATCTCAAACAAACTATAAGTTTTAAAGTAGAGAAATCTGGAATACATTGCTTAAAACTTCTATATGAAAGTTGGCAGTATAGGGAGAGGGAGGTTATAGTGATGAGCCCATCACAGCAGTTTCTTTCTCTAAGTAAAAGTTATTTTGTAAAGGGAAGAAATGCCAAAACTGACTAATCAGCTACCTTTGCCCAGAGTGATGTTCTTAATTTTATTTATGAAGTTGGAGAGAATGATCTACCAACTTGTAGAGTGTCAACACCAGTTTCTTGGCTAGGTGATAATTAGGGCTGCCTATATCTTCAAGTATTGGCCAAAGTGGCACATTACATTTGTGTGCTTTAGAAAGACCATAAATTCTTGAGGGTGTAAGTGTAATGTAGTAGCTTTTTGAAAAATGTCTGATGGCCATGAAGAGACAGATTTTAAGTACCGTATTTGCCAGCATATAAGACACACTTTTTCTCTTTGAAAATAGGTCTGAAAAACAGGGTGCATCTTATATGCCGATACTCAGTTTTTTATTACTTTCATTCTAGAAATTTTCTCTGTTCCGAGTTATGCGATTTCTTTCTTGCTTCCTTGTAGTGTGTAAGAGCATTCCAGTTATGTAGAGTTCAGTAGATGTGCATGTGCTGTCATTGACGATCACAGCTGTGTTCCTGTTCGTTTAAACTTTCCAATTGTTGTCCCGGTTATCGTGAACTGATAAATTTCTGCCATTAAATTTTCTCTAAATTTCTTGGAAAATTATGGCTGAAAAATGTTGGCATTGCTACAATATTGCATACAAGCTACATGTGATTGCATATGCTAAAGAACATGGAAACAGGGCTGCAGAGAAGCATTTTGGGCCACCCCCAACTTAGAATATGATAAGAACTTGGTGGAATCAGGAAGAGCATCTAAAAAAAGCAACTCACAGTAAACATAACCTATGAAGTGGAACTGCAAAATGCCCAGAACTTGAATGATTTAAATGATTTAAAAGTGGTTAAATCATTTGAGAAGTGTGGCATTAGTAATGCACTGGATGGTTCAGAGGACAATTTGTATAAGGACTCAGATTCTGATTTAGAAGAGGTTTCAAGTGTCTCTTCATTTAACCCTGGAGATGAATTTCTGGGTTTTGATGAAGAAGATTAAAAGGTGGGTACTCTTTCCTAGTTAGATTAGGTATTTGTTGACAGTAGACCTACTTATTACTTTATATTTGAAATACTTTAAATTCATTATAATATTCAGTGATAAAGTTTTTTTTCCTAAAAAATGTGTACACAAAAGGGGGTTCGTCTTATAGGCCGGTGCGTCTTATACGCCAGCAAATATGGTAAGTTAGTTTTCTTTTTAATCGTGTTAGTTGGGTTGTAGTTCACAAGTTGATAAGTATTTCTTTCAGAGACCAATTGAAATCGAAAATCTTTCAGACTTATCAAAAAAAATAATAATGATGACATCCTTATTAGCTTATAATGATTGAAATTGAAAGCCAGAAGTAACTTCCATTTCTGAATGCACTTGTTATGCTTCTTTCCTAGATAGTCTATCCTTTAATGTCCACTGAGAGCCTATGCATACTGCCCAATACATACATGTGAACTCTTACCATCACCTTGAACAAAAACTTTGAATCACTATTATCCCTCAAAAAGAGAGCAATAACACTTTGCTCTAATGAGAAAGCTGTTAAGTACAAATTATTAACAGTGGGATTACCATGCATTCTTTCTACTCCTGTGGAATCTTCCATTCTGAGACTAAAATTATATATAGCCTAGTTAGCCCGTTCATCTGAACATGCTTTTAGCTGTGCTGATATCCATTCAGTCCCTGATTGCCGAATTCTTATTCTGTTTGTGCAATGAGCTATATAATAGGTTTATATATATGACTATATATATTTTTATATAATTGATACCTTTTAGCAAAATGGGCACTTATTATTTGAACACTCTCTTCTACATCATCTGTCACCCACAAACTTTATGCATTGAGTAGAATTATTCTTTCATATTCATTCTTTTACTTACAGCATATCAGTAGAATTCTTTTGGGTTTTTAGCTTGCAGAGCCAGTTCCTTCTTATTCAGGCTTAGCTTTCCCCTACAACAATTGTAACTCTTCTGATCTACTCTTTGTAATTTTCATAACTGATATCATCCTTATGCATATTTCCTTAATATCATATTTTTCTTTTGAATCTCTTGCTTAATATGATTATACATCCATTTCACCCCTACCTTGCTTATTCTTCTCATGCACTGTCACTATCATTCCCGTTCAACAACCGATACCATGGCATAGAACCCAAAATTCTCCTAAGTTGGTTATAATTTCCTGCTTTGTACAAGTTCAGCATATAACCTTTTTGAATATAAACTTAGCCACTTCCCAAGTCAGTATTGCATGATCACCGTCACCAACCAGAGGCAGAATAGGTATGTCTTTAACTGAAACTTCCTCTGACACTATAATCAGATCTAACACTCCTTGATCTCTAGTTCCTTCAGTCACATGCTACTCGAGGAATTTGTGTCATGTCACAACAGCTCAGTAAATTGAGTTTCATTCTTCTCATGAGATTTTACTGCTACACAATCAATATCAGATAATTTAAGTCACCCATGATGATAATTCATCTACACCAACACTCATCATGTTTATTGGGTAATGCATTTCATCATCACTAACAGTCGATCTACTAAGTCTGTAACAATACCCCACTATGTATTTGAGTGTGTTAGACTTCACCTCACACCAGATAGCTTCAAACTTACTGCCACTTGGAAAATTATATTAGTGTTGCAGTCATAGCTTTCTATCTTAACTGGACTCAAATCATCCAATATCATTAGCAGCACACTCTTTCCTCTTCTATCCTTGCCTATCCTTCCTAAAAATACTGTACCCTTTACACTCGATACTAGTTAATATATCTGCCTCTGATAGCCAGGTGTCTGACTAATGCCTACATATATCAGGCCAACATCTTCTCCAAGGCAACAAATTCTGTGCATTTATTTCTGATACTCCTATAATTTATGTACAGACATAAGCTACCTGTATTAATTTTTTGTATACCTATTTCTGTAGTTTTCATTCCCCAGTTGGACAACTTTGCGATCTCTATTCTTCTCTAATGCCTTGCTTATGCTGACCTCCTCACACTTGCTTAATACATCTGAACCAGAAGAACACACACAGTCATATTTTTCCTTATATTCGTTTCAGTGATAATGCACATTCCTCCCTTTAACATGGTTGCATGACATGGTCACTCTTTTGCACAGCTTTTCACCATTCCTTCCATCATAATCTAGTTTCTCTCACTCTCTGTATTAATTCTTATAGCAATTAATAATTTTTCCAACCTCTGGATTCCAAATGCATTCAAGTGTAGGTCCATCCATCCCTCTTATGTAAATCCATTGTTCCTTGAAATTCTCACTCCACATATCCAGATAATTGCAACTGTTTTTTCTGTATAGCCTGTGCTTCGAATCATTTGCATTATAGCCCCTTCTTGATTCATTTCTATCTTATCTAGGTAATATATATATATATATATATATATACTAATTATTTTCACATTCACTTTCTCGCTCTTCACTTTTGCTTTCAACAGTTCCTTTCATATCCACTCTCATAATGTATTCATTATTATTATTATTATTTGACGCCTCCAGGGAGTCCTAAGACTCATCGAGGGAGGGCACCTACTTTACAACTCTCCGTCTCCACCACTCAACCTCATCCACAAACCGCCTCATCTACACCAACACCATCTACTGTCCACCGTCACCACTATTATTTTCACAGACAATCACAAACATCCATACCCACGGCGGGATTCGAACTCACAGCCTTTTGACTGGGGAGCGGATACGCTAACCACTCGGCCAACCAGGCTGGCACCAGACGAATCATTTGCACTTACAACCATGTCTTATATACTTTTCTTTTCAGTTACATTACTAAAATTTTTTATTTTAGTAAATGAAAACTGAATGAAATGTTCATAAACATACCACTTCCCAAGTCAGCTTGGAAAATTATCTTTACATGAAATCTTAACTGATTCAATGCTTTTTTGTTTTTCCTTTCTTCTTATCCTCCTTGCCTTCCAGTGCCTCTCTAATCACTTTTCACCTTTTTCAAATTCCCTCACTGTTCATCTATATTCTGTCTATATATTTCCAGAATTAATTCATACTTTATATTCTCATTAGTTTCCAAAATAGCATGATTCTGTTCACTTGGGAAAGTGACCTTGTTAACAATTTCACTAGCATTCCTCTTTGTTTCTGCCCTATTAGTTTTGTGAAGTTTTAGTGCCATTTTCAGTAGTATTTTAATATTAACAGTATTCCAATAAATTATCATGAAATATAACAAATACTATAAAGACACAAAAATCAGCAGTAATAGTATTATAAAAATTAATTATTCTAAGAAAATAAGTAAATAAAACACATAACAATCTCTAATTGATAGGAGCATCAAACGCACCATCCTTCCACTATATAGCCTATAATTTCAGCTTTTATTTCATATATTGGCTACCACCAATACTGTTTATTTTTTTATTTATCTATGGACAATTTCTAGCCAAATAGATAACAGGAGGACTCCGATTTTGATTTAGTAATGTTTTTTTTCACCATAGGTTAGACCAGTTGCTTAACTTCCAAATTAGTGATACTTCTAGCATACTATATGTATTGTAATGTAGCTTGTCTTTTCGTATATATATATGTGTACTCCAGATGATGACTTTGATGTGAAGGTTGAAACATTGGGTAATTATCTTGGTTTATATTAAATTAAAGTTATTACTCAAATGCAGTAGTTGTCTCTGCAATTTTATTATAATGCATGCTGATCACCCTGTGACTGTGAAAGAATGGATTCTAAAAACTTCAAAATATAAACTCTCCACATAAAATAATGATTTATCTAGTAAGACAACTCATTTTAAATTTAAAACAAATATCCTAAAATTTATATCTAAGCTTATCTTTTTTTCTTCCAGCTCTCTGTCAATTGTACTGTGAACTTTAATAATCCACTATATAAAAGTTCACAATATATAAAAGTTTTACAGTGGCTATATTAAAATTCAGAGGTCTTATCAAAAGATCAAATTCAGATGATTTGTGCGGAAATCTTGTAATAGCCAGTTATAAAATGGGAAATGAAACACTGTGAGAATTACAAAGTATTTTCCCTGATGGATGTTTCAAGTGAGATTTTTGCAAATGCATTTGGAAAGACAACCAAGTATTGAAGATAATAGAAAGAAAAATGAAATTCCTGGAATATGTATGGAGACATAATGAATGGATTCTAGATATATTAGAAGGAAAGATATTAGGGTAAATAAGGGGATGGCTGAAATAAACATTCTTAAAGGAGGTGTTTAGATTAATCACACGAGGTTATAAGCTATAAAAAAAAAAGGAAAGCCAGAAATTAGATGACTTGGAAGAGCAAACTCTCCATAGTAATGACGAATGTCCCTTAGAATGAGGATGATTTGAGAAGAGGCTAAAAAAAATGACTGTTGAAGGGAAACTTTGACTTATCTTTGAGAAATTATAAGAATTTAACAAGGACCAATGCTAAATTCCCATAATTTCACTTGGCACTTTATCAAAGAATGTGGAATGGGATTTGAAGTTGTTGCAGGAGGTGAAGAATAATAGTCCCAATGGGCAACTGGTTAGTTTGTTGCCCAGATATGACAGTAGTGAACTGAGAAGAAGAGGAATGATACTGAATGATAAGATGGCCGAATTGTGTCAGGCTGAGAGTGTCCAATTTGTGAATGTATGGAATGAATTCGAAAGAAAGTTAGAATGGTTCAGAGTTGTTGGATGCATATGAATAGGTATGGTGTTGGTCATTTGGAGTGATTGTTGTTTACTAAGAGTACACAGAGGTCACATGAAATTAGTACTGCTAAGAGTCAGAAAGAGAGGTTGAGCAGCAAATCGTGGAAGAACAGGAAGAAGATGGATACAAAGATGAAGAAGTGATTGTGGCAAGGAAGAGTGATTCAGTGCAAATGGTGAGGATGATAAGAATTTGAATGAAATTCAGAGTCAGGATCAGGGTAACAGGGATGATCAGAATGAAGATAGAAGTGTACTATGCTAGAGAGAGTACAGAATGATCATGTTGATGGGATGGCCTCAGAGAGTGGAGATTTGATTGAATCAGTATGTCCAAAGATAATTGGCAGCAGTTAAACTTGGTTGACTGAGGACTGTTAGAACTTAAAATGTAGGATATAGAATTTTCCAAAAGGATAGGAATGTGAAGAGAGTAGGAGGGGTATTGTTAATGATAGCAGAGGAATTGTGTCCTTCAAGAGTGGAAGTGGAAGTATGTTTGAAGATTTTGAAGCTATTTGGTGTGAAGTTGAGATCAGTAGAATAGTATATCTGATAGGATGTTGTTATATGCCAAGGCATGTGGAGAGAGAACACTAATTGTGAAATATTTAGACAAAGTAGTTGGACAAGTAAAAGAAAGATGATCCTAATAGAAGATTTTAATTATAGCAATGTGGATTGGAAAGAAGAGAGTGCATAGTAACAAGGATAGTGAATTTGTTAAGTTTAACCTGATGTTGGTGACATCCTCACAGGATGTGATTGTGAAAGATATCAGCACTGCCACCTGTTGTTGAAAGTGATTATGGGATATTGGCTTGGAAGGTAGTAAGACAGGAAAACATTATCAAGAAGGTCTATATGTGGAACTATAAGGTGGGTGATTACGAGAACCTCCATAGTCAATTAGCATCGATACTGGGTTGATGAATTCTGCAGAATAGATGCTGACAGTGAATAGGAAATGATAAGGCAGTATCTAGCACAAGCAGTACATAATTGCATACCAAGAGTTAAGCGAATGAATAGAGTAGGAGTGAGATGGATAAACAGTGAAATCAAGCAAGCAGTGTTGCAAGAAAGTTGTTATGAAGGAAGCACAAGACAGTTTTTGCAGTGAATAGATACATAAAGAATATAAACTGCAGGCCAGAAAAGTGACAAGCATGGTTAAAAAAGAAAAAGTAGAATATGGGAGGAGATTGGCCAATTAGATCAAAGCTTGATCCAGATGAATTTTTCTGCCATGTGGCAAGCAAGAGGAAAAATAATTATGGCACGTTGACACTGGTGGATAGTTATGGTAGCAAACTAAACCATAGCAAATGATATAGCGGAGTTATTTAATGAACACTTCATCAGTTATATCATAGTAGTATGAATGATGCTCTGCAACATGGAGAAGTGAGGCAAGGATTAGGATAATTTAAGGTGAAAGAATCAGAAGTGTATCATTTCATTAAAGCTGTGGGAGTAGATGACTTATCGGCACATATTTTTAAGAATGTGCAAAAATTTAGCTCTAGGTTATTTAATGAAAGTCTTGCAGTAGGGAAGGATCCTCAGGATTGGAAAGAAGGTAAAATAGTGTCTCTCCACAAGCATAATTCTATGAGAGAAGTTTCCTTTTTTAGACATGTCTGTATATCTGCTGTTGTGATCAAATTGTTGGAAAACTAGGTTAGAAATAGAATGCAGAATTGGGTGTATGGGCATAAGATTCTCAATGATGGTCAGCATGGTTAAGAGCAGGTCTTGTTTTACCAATCTACTTACATTTTATGATAAGGTTACAAATGTGTTGGATAAGAGAAATTCATATATAATGATATTCTTAGACTTTGCCAAGGTATTTTATAGATTACCACATTGACAGATTGGTGTATTATTATTATTATGTGACACCTCCAAGGAGTCCAAAGACTCATCGAGGGAGGGCATTTGCTCTACAACTGTCCATCTTCACCACTCAACCTCATCCATCAACCACATCATCTACACAATGCCATCTACTGCCCCTCACCACTAGTATTTCCACAGACAATCACAAACATCCATGCCCACGCTTGGATTCGAACCCACAGCCTTTTGGCTGGAGAGCAGATATGCTAACCACTTGGCCAACCAGGCTGGCGTATAAGCTGCAGAAGATGGGATTAGAGAGCAGATTGGTTAGATGGATAAGATTGGCTTTCTGAAAGATACCAGGAAATTGTGTATGATGGAACAGTGTCACAAAAAGGAAAGTGACAGTGGTATGCCTCGGGGTTCTGTTTTTGGGCCCCTACTGTTTAACTTATTTGTTAATATTTCATGTGAATTGATAGGGATCTTCAAATGTTTGCCAATAATGCAAAATTAGGTAGAATTATCAGAAGTAGTGCTGATGTTAATTCTCTACAGGAAGATTTGAATAGACTTCTGAATGTAACTTTTTTTTTTTGAATGCGGTAAAGAAGAGTGTGAGGAGGAGATTTTTTATGTAGAGAGTTGTTGTTGAGTGGAATGCATTGCCAGAGTATATTGTGAATGCAGGGAGTGTAAATAACTTCAAAGTTCATTATGATAGAGATGTTGCTGGTTGAGTGGACCTCCCATGATGAGTCAATTGACTTCATGGAGGTTACCACAATAATAATAATAAGCAAAGGCATGTGGTATTAGCTTGGACAAATGAGTGGGGTTGCATTTTTAATATTAATAAATGCAAAGTGTTACACTTTTGTGATACAGAGATATAAGACTGTGTACTGTATTGGTGGAGCTGTACTTCAGGAAATGGATGAGATTCAAGATCTCAGAGTGATCGTAGACAGTGGATGGACATTCCAAGGGCATATCGCAAGCGTTGCAATGGCTGCACATTGTACTTGTATTTCTGCTATGATAAAAAGTACATTGACATGTAGGAATAACAAGGTGGTGATGCCTCTATATAAGGCATTGGGTAGACCACACATGGAGTCATGCTCAGATTTGTTCACCTAGTTTTCATTGTGATGTGGAAATACTAGAGAGTGTCCAAAGACGAATGACCAGAGTCGCATCAGAACGTTGGAGTGTTAGTTGTGAAGAGCATTTGAGGGAATGTGGATTACAGAGGTTGTTGGATAGGATGAAAGAGGAGATATAATAGAGACTTTCAAGTTAGTTAAGGGATTCTGTCAGATTAATACAGAAGGAATTATAAAAAAGAATGGATGTTAAGATGGGAAGAACAAGAGGCCATCCCTGGAAGTTGTATAAAGATGTGGTTAAGAAGGATGTGAGGAGTAAATTTTTTACATCGAGAGTTGTTGGTAAGTGAAATGCATTGCCAGAGTGCATTGTGAATGCAGGGAGTGTAAATAACTTCAAAGTTCATTGTCATAGACATGTTGCTGGTTGTGTGGTCTTCCTGTGATGAGTCTGTTGACTCCATGCAGGAGTCATTATTATTATTACCAAAATAGTAATAATATATAAAGGCATGTGGTAAGGTGCCAAGAGAAAGCTGTTCAGAATTATGTAGTATAAATGGGACATTATACACAACACAGTCTTAATTTCAGTATTACTGTTATATTTTTTCTTTTAATTGTGTGTTGAATTTTGTTTCTGCCGATGGCGATATGTACTATGCAAGTTGGAATGTGTAGTATATCCGTTATTCCAAATTGCTGTTATGTTTCTAGCAAGTCACTCTTCTGTTTTTAATTTGGATTCTTCTAAACTGAATTTATTTTATTTTTCCAAGAAGTTACTGACTTCTTGTTCAACTGCCATCCTAGAGGACTCAGTTGTCTACCTCAGTTTGACACCTATCCCTTGTCCTGGCCAGGTTGAGTGTCCCTAGTCCTAAGACGAGAATGAAGTATAATCTTTTAGATGACAAAAGAAGCTTACCAAGATCTTGAATAAGGAAGAAGAAAAAATATGTAATCTATATTTAAGCTCTATGTCAGCAGTTAGATTTGATGGATACGCAAAAAAGAAATTTTGATGAAGTCCGCTATAAGACCAAGGTACATTCTGTTTCCACTGGTATTCACAATCCATATGGATCACGTTTATGAAGGCATTAATCTGATGTCAAAATTCTATATTCTAAACTATCAGTATCTGATATTAAAATTATTTGATATCAGAAACTGATACTAATGAGTTATATCCATGAAAGCTAACAGCTTTTCACAGGCAGGATTCTGTTTAAAATAATGATAATATTATTATGTGAATTCTCATTTTGTGTGGAATTCAGTTTATTTTTCAAAGAGTAGCAGTACAAAAAGTAATTCTTCTTGATCTTTGAAGGTATTTTCCAGATAAAGTCATATGCCATCATCAACTTGTGAGTAATCTGCTCGCTTTTTAAATATATATGATGTTATATTCTTGAATGAAAGTAAAAGACAGTGGTGCATGCTCTATGCAGGATTGTCCTTATATGGGCATCCCTGTTATTTAATATTCTTGAAAGTAGAAGGAAGATTTTTTAACTTATATATTAACCTTTTGTTCTGTTATTACCATATATTATCAACTACTGACCAAACTTCAGAACAGCAACAAAATCTGCAAAAATGACTTAAAAATTTTGCTATCTGTCATTTTGTTGGACTGATTTTTTGACACTTTTTTAACACGTTCATTGCCAAGCTGAAAATTGGAATTTTGTGTGGTGGCCAAATTTCTTTTACTTGATAGCGACGTCCACGTGATAACGCGTGATTGGCTGGCTGGTGAGAACTCACATCATGCGATATCGCGTGATTGGCAATGAACGTGTTAAAAGGATGATCCAGACCCTCTTGTATCCCAAGTTATATATGCCCCTTGATGAAAGGTATTATTTTTTATTCATACTAATGAACTTTTGGAAATTTCACTACAGTTAAACATTAACTGCAAACTTAATCTCTTAGTTAAGTTTAATCTTTAATTATACTTGACAAGAAATGCCAACCATCCTGGCCTGGCGGCTTGAAAAAGTTCCATGTTTGCTGTCCAGAGCAAAAGCTTCTGTACCATGCAAAAATAAATAAAAAATACAAATAAGTAACAAAAATTTAAAAAAAAAAAAAATGCCTTAGCCTGCCCACAGTACTGATGTACTATAGGTTTACAACCTTTTGTGGTTGAGAAACATTAAAAAATCAGATTGTCTCAGTATCCCATAATGCATAGCACACTTCCTCTTTTGAATGTGTATGTTGCCTTGCATTATGAGAAGGATCACTACCCAAATTGGTTTGATTTTGCATGATGCTTCATGCATAAACTTGTTTATCCATGCTTAGGTAAAGGATTAAACATTGAATACAATTGCTTGTTATGTATAATTTACTTGTTGTCCTTTACGTAAAAAAAAAAAACAAAAAAAAAACGAAGTAAATAATTTATAATGTAACTATATGAAAATAAGTCTGGCATCTATTTTATGGTTAAAAGATTCTACAAATGTTTCATAATTAAAACCAAAAGAAATATTCCTGTTCAGTCTTCAAATGGTAAATAATTATTATTATTACATGTACAACTCATGGAGTCTGTAGACTCTTCGAGGGAGGCCATAAACATTATGCCAAGTACTATCCAATATTCACACAGATGCATCACACTTTGCTTTGAACTCATTATCAATCATGGCACCTCACAACAGATTCTGGCAACCTATTCACTACTCTTCAAGCAAAAATCCTAGTCCTGATTTCCACAATTTCCAAAAGTGGCTTCTAGTTCTCCTGCCACCACACTTGTTCCAAAAAAGTTCCGCTGTAGTAATCCTGTTTATTTTATTTATTCGTATGGAGTTTCCTCCCTTTTTCTCCCCCGTCCCTATTGGGGCGAGTTGAGCCCCCTCATGGGGGGGGGGTTAGGTATTTATGGCTGTAGATCCGTGTGTGTTCACAGGGCCGGCTTACCTGCTTGCGGGATAAAAAACGGCAGATAAACTGGTGGAAAAAATCCTACTGCCTGCGCCCAAGACCTAACTTGGCTATGGCTGAGGAAGATCCTCAAATTCCTCGTGTCTTCTTCGATGGGAATCGAACCTGGGACACTCCTTCTCCAGTCATATGGTTGCGAAGTGCACAGCTACTAGACTAACCACTCAGACAGTAATCCTGTAAAAACCTTTCAATAATTTTGTCTCAATCATATCACCTCTTTTCTATAACTCGCAGATCTTTAACCTGTCTTTATAAGGTGCATTCCAGACACCTGCGAACAGTTTGGTCACTTGCCTCTGGATCCTCTCCATCTCCTTATCTCCTAGAAACCCAGGTGATCAGATTTGTGCACAATAGTCAATAGGGTCTAATCAAGGCTTTATAAAGATATATAGTAATTTGCTTATCTCTGCTCGTTAGAGTTTTTCAGTAACCAAGTAATTCAATGAACTGTTTTAGCCACTTTTGCAATATGCCCTCTGAACTTCAACTCCCTATCCACCAACATCCTGAAATTCCTGGCTTTATCAATTTCCTGGAGTACAGCTCTATAATATGGTACACAGCTGGTAATCTTTGCACCCCAACTTTGCCACATTAATGGCATCTGTTCTCCTTTGTCCATACTGCCAGTCTATTTAAATCATCCTGAAAAATTTTAACATCGTCGTTATTATTATTACGTGACACCTCCAGGGAGTCCAAAGACTAGTCGAGGAAGGGCACTTGCACTACAACTCTGTCTCGACCAATCAATCTACCAACAACAACGAACCGCAACTATACCAACATCATCTATCCACCCACTACAACTTGTATTTTCACAGACAATCGCAAACACCCATGCCCATGGTGGGATTCAAATCAAACCCGCAGCCTTTTGGCTGGAGTGCGGATATGTTAACCGCTCTGCCAACTAGGCTGGCTATTGCTCTTTCCAATTTTGCATCATTAGCAGAGAACTGAATTTTTTTTTTTCTCAGATCATTTCTGTATCATTAACTTACAAATTAAATGGTAAGTCAGAGCACTATGGCACGCCATAGTGCTCTGACCACCACTCCTGAGTGCTGATTGTTCAATAATTTGCTCCCTCAGTCTTGGAGTCTCCTTTATGCATCGGAACTCTTTTTCTCTCTTTCTGTCTCCCTTGGGATCAACCCAGAATTGAGACTTGAACAATGTGGTCAAAGGTACTGCCAATTCCCTTGAACAGTCTCATAACACTCAAGCTGAGTAATATCCAGTGTACATCCAGTTCATCTATCTCTATTTCCATGTCCCTTGCCTCTTTTGTTACTGTAGTATCTCCATCTGAATGCTATACTCTTGCAAAGTGATACTCTTCCGTAGTAATTTAACTATTTCATCTACTTTAGTTACCTTGCTATCGAACTCTTTGGGATTACCTTTGGTCTGTACCATTAATTTTCTCTCAAACTCTGATTTTGCCTGCCATGCTGTACAGTCACCCTTCTGGTCTGTGCTTCGTACTGCTCACATGCCTGCTGGTCATCTTTGTCTTTGAATTTCACTTTTTTTTTTTTTTTTTTTTTTTTTTAAGTTCCTGATTAATAATGCTATTCATTCATTTAACTCTCAATTTATCTCTCTCTCCAGGTATGCAATCTGCTACTTCTTCTTTCTCAGCCATTTTGATCCACTACTGAATGAGAGCCTCCCCCATGATCTTCCAATTTTCCCAGTCTTCTGCTTCTGCCATCCATCCATCTCTTTCCAGCCAGTTTTTCTATTTCATCTGCCCATCTTGTTTTTGGATGGCCATGTCTTCTCTTTCCAGTTGGTATCCATTCTGTTACTTTTCTGGTCCATCTACTGTCTGTTCCTCGAGCCAGATATCCTACCCATCTCCATTTGGATGCTTTTACAATTTCTATTGCATCCAAGACTTTTGTCTGTGATCTGATCCATTCTTTCCTCTTTTTATTCATTAGCGTTATTCCTAAGATTTGTTTTTCCTTTTGTTTAGTTATGCCCAGTTTTCTGAGCCATAGGTGAGTACTGGTAATATGCATTGGTTGAATACTTTGCTTTTCAGGAAGATGGGTAATTTATTTTTGAAGATGTAGTTCAGTTTCCAAATGAATACCAGGCTAACTGTATTCTTCTTTTAATTTCACTTTGTGATCCATTTTCAATGTCAAAAAGTTGCCCCAAGTACACATAAGAGGAGACTATTTCTATTGGCTCATTATCAAGTTTTGTTTTTGATCTTAAGTACCTATTGAACATAACTTTTGTTTTTTCTCTATTTATTTTAAGACCTATCTTCTTGCTTTCTGTGTTCACTATATTTAGCATTTCCTGTAGGTTTTGTGATGATTCTGAAATTAATACAATATCATCTGTGTATCTTAAATGAGTTAATTTTTCACTTTTTTATTGTCATGCCTTCCGAACTCCGGTTAATTTTTTGAATCATCTCCTGAAGTGCATCCCCTTTTGTGTAGGAATCTTGTTGCTGTTCCATTTTTGTATATTTCTTTTAACAGTTCCACATATTCATCGTGTGGATTGATTTTTATAGAGTTTCTGTTATTGCAGAAGTTTTGATGCTGTCGAAGGCTTTTTCTTAATCTGTAAATAAATACTAAACAGAGAGGTTTTTGATATTCTTCTGTTTTTTCCATGTTACCTCAGTGCATGTACGAGGGACATCCAGAAAGTAAGTTCTGATGGGCTGTCAGAGAAACAAAAATATACTTTCAAAAAAAAGCTTAATTGGAAATTAAAGTAGACATCTATCACTACTTTTCTACATAATTTCTGCCATTGTTCAGGCACTTATCACAACGGGACACCAAAAGTTGTATACCTTTGTCATAGAAGGTTGTCGCCTATGACGTAAACCACATATTGACTGCTTCTTTGACCTCGTCGTCGTCTCAAAACTGCCAGCCACCAAGGAAAGATTTCAGATGTTTGAACAGGTGAAAGTTGCTTGACACGAGGTCAGGACTATGTGGGGGATGATGGAATTATTTCCAGCCAAAGGGGCGAGAAGTTGTTGTGTTACACTGTCTATTATCATGAATCAAAACAACGCCCCTGGTAAGCATGCCACGTCGTTTATTCTGGATCGCACAACACAGTTTCTTAATGGTCGCCTGCTCCGTTCATCATCGTGCACACACCTGTCATTCCTTCATTAAAAAGTCTTACCCATCTTCGTACCATTGAATCACTCATTGCGTGTTCTCCATAAACCTCAATAATTTGCCAATGAATTTCAGCTGCTTTAACATTCCTCGCATTCAAGAAATGGATAACTGACCTAATTTCACATGCGGTGGGCAATTCGATTTTCTTAGACATTATAAACACACACCAAGAAGCGTACACACTGTGAGAATGTCTGAAAATGGCAGCAACACCTTGCTACCGAATCAACAAACTCAGCACGCATGAGCATCATTGCAATTGCTGCTCTGCAGTGAAAATATTTAAAAACAGAACTTACTTTCTGGACATCCCTCATATGTGGTCAATTGTACTGTATCCTTTTTGGAATCCAGTCTGCTCTACTGGTTGTTTTAAATCCAGAATTGATATTATTCTGTTATTTATTGTTTTTGTAAGTCTTGGTCTGTAATTTTTGGCTTCTTCTTTATCTCCTTTTTTTATAAATTAATGTTAATATTGCATTATTCCAGATTGTAGGTATTTTCCCTTTATTGATACATTAGTTTTGTACTGTATATTGTACTGTACAGTATACATAATTGTACTGTATCCTTTTTGGAATCCAGTCTGCTCTACTGGTTGTTTCAAATCCAGAATAGATGTTATTCTGTTATTTATTGTTTTTGTAAGTTTTGGTCTGTAATTTTTGACTTCTTCTTTATCTCCTTTTTTTATAAATTAATGTTAATATTGCATTATTCCAGATTGTAGGTATTTTCCCTTTATCAATACATAAGTTGATAAGGTTTGTTAGATATTTGATTAATTCTTCACCAGCAATCTTTATTAACTCAGGTTGGATTTAATCTTCTCCTGGATCTTTTCCATTTTTTATTTGGTATACCAAATAAAAAAGTTGCTTCATGTACTTCTTTATAGGTTACTGGTAGTTCAAAATTATCATCAGTAGAGGAGTTCTATTATTTTGTATGATTTTATCTGATTAATCTTAATAAAGTTTGTTATAAAATTTTTCCAGTCTTTTGATAATTCCTTTTGGATTTCTTGTTACTGTATTTCTTGTGTCCAATCATCAGGCTTCTTGTTTGTTTGATTTTGCTAGTGCTATTAGCTCTGATTTTGTATCTTACTACTTCCATCAAATGACCAGTTACTGTTGTTTATTATTTTAACGGTATAATAGAACACAGAAACTAAGTAAATAATTGATTTATTAACTTGATGCTGATATTTCGCTGGTATTATAACCAGCATCTTCAGAGCACAAAAACACTGTTTGTCACAATACGCGAGACTAAAACAACATGGTGTACATTAACAAAATTGTAGCAGCAACACAAAGACTAGAGTCCTGATTTTGGCGCCCTCTATCTGAAAAAAAAAAAAAAAACTTTATCATATATTGCTAGAGTCCTAGAAAAGTGCTAGTTTTTCCTTAATATGACTGTCTCCCAGATCTTCGGCAAGTTAATACAGCCATATTTGTTGAGATTTGGAGTGTGTTTTAGGGCTTCTGTCGCCTCTAAGAACAATCTCTCTGATTTATATGGGTTTCTGTGTAGTACTTTTGTGTTTATCCAGTTGATCCTGTGTGCAGGGGTATCCAGAGCATGGTCTGCTAGGCCCGACTTCCCATAATGATATTTCCGGACGTATCGTTTATGTTCGCTGATGCGGATATTCACAGTTCTTCCTGTTTGACCGTAGTAGGCTTGATTGCATGAGCAGGGTACTTGGTAGACTCCTGGATGTGATAAAGGAGGAATGCTGTCCTTGGGTGAGCGGATGAGGGTGGCTAATTTGCTACATGGTCTGAATGTAGTGCGTAGTTTATGTTTAATGAGAATTCTTGAGATCTTTTCGGATGTGCCTTTAATGTAAGGGATGGTGACTGTTTTGTTGTAGTTCTCTGTGGTGGATGGTGAGAGGGGTTTCTTAGGAGTGTTTAGTATTTTGTTTATTTTTTGTGGATTGTAGCCGTTGGCCAAGAAGGTGTGGCGTAAGTGAGTCAGTTCAGCAGTAAGAGCCTTGTCATTTGAACAGATTGCTCTCGCTCTATGGGTTAGCGTTTTTAATATGCCATATTGTTGAGAAGGATGATGGTGTGATTGTTTGTGTAAGTATCTGCCTGTATGTGTGGGTTTTCTGAAAACTGAAAATGATAAGGAACCATCTGGGAGACGTGTGATGAGTGTATCCAGGAAGGGCAGACAGTTGTTGGCTTCCGGTTCCATAGTAAAGTGGATTTTTGGGTGTTGGCTATTTAAATGTGCTAAGAATGTTTTCAATGTCTCAGGGCCATGTGGCCAAATGGCAAGCACATCATCAACATAGCGTAGCCAAAGTGTTGGTTTGAGAGTGGCTGTATTGATTGCTTGTTTTTCCAGGTGTTCTATGTAAAAGTTGGCTAGGGGGGGAGAAAGGGGGGAGCCCATGGCTGTCCCATCAATTTGTTTGTATATTTTCCCTTTCCATGTGAAATATCCTGCATGTATTGTGAATTTGAATAGTTCAAATATATCAGGGGGGAAGTGTGACTTCAGTAGATTGAGGGTTTCTATTAGTGGTACATTTGTGAATAGTGAAGTGATGTCAAAGCTTACTATTAAGTCTGAGCTTTTTAGGGTGAGGTGTTGTAAGATGCTTTTTAGGTGTGCTGAATTTTTGATAAAGGAGGGAGAATTGTTAGTGAGAGTGGCTAGTAGCTTTGCTAAATGTCTAGCCAGTTTGTATGTGGGACTATTTATACTGTCCACAATTGGTCGTAGGGGTGTGCCTGGTTTGTGAATTTTTGGTGATCCATAGATCCTCGGTGTTCTAACATGGAAGGGTTTGAGTTTGTTAACTGTGTCTTTGGGCCAGGAAGTGACTTTTTTTAATAATTTTCGTGCCTTATTCTTTTGTGTGTTGGTGGGATTGCGATCTATAATTTTGTATGTTGACTGATCTTGTAATAGTGTGTGCATTTTGTTTTCATATTCAGTTGTGTCCATCACCACGGTTGCATTTCCTTTGTCTGCTTTTGTTATGGTAATCTGGCTGTTGTTGTGTAGCTCTTTTATAGCAATGAATTCCTTATGTGGGATATTACTTTTTGGAGGCTTGGACTTGATTAGGATGTTGGCCACATCTAAACGTATGTTGTTAGCTATTGTTGGAGGCAGGTCGTAAATTCCTCGTTCGATGGACGCCATTATTTCGGCTTTTGGAACTTGCTTGGGAGTTATGGCAAAGTTGTGCCCTCGACTTAAAGCAGTTGTGGCTTCTTTGCTTAAGGTGAGTGACGATAGATTCACAACGACGAGGTCTTGTTGTAATTGCGGTCGTTGTATGGTGTTCCGTTGTTGTAGATTTTCGAACTTCTTTTGGTGCCGGTTTTTGACTCTGTCGAATTCTTTTTTTGCCGTTGCGTCGGTGATGTTCTCTAAGATCTGCCAAAGTTCAGTATTTAGAATATTATGCAGTGATTCTCGTAATGCGCTGATGGTTGTATTTGCTTGTGCAAATTCCCGGCGAGTGGTGTTAATTTGTTCGCGTAAAAGCGCTACACTCGCTCGTTTATAGATGCGTTGGGCTTTGGCCGAGTGGAACTTGTTTTTGATTTTAAAACAGTTCGGTATTAATTTGGTGTCTCGGCACCTCTTTAAGAAGGCTAACCTGTTTAGTTGCCGCGCCAATTTCAACTTCCACTTACCATATCGTCGTGTCTTGCGTACGATATCGTCTCCGTGAAGAATCCTTAAACGTGTGGACAGACTTATGTGTTCCCACAATATCCCAAATAAGGAATTCATTGCTATAAAAGAGCTACACAACAAGAGCCAGATTACCATAACAAAAGCAGACAAAGGAAATGCAACCGTGGTGATGGACACAACTGAATATGAAAACAAAATGCACACACTATTACAAGATCAGTCAACATACAAAATTATAGATCGCAATCCCACCAACACACAAAAGAATAAGGCACGAAAATTATTAAAAAAAGTCACTTCCTGGCCCAAAGACACAGTTAACAAACTCAAACCCATCCATGTTAGAACACCGAGGATCTATGGATCACCAAAAATTCACAAACCAGGCACACCCCTACGACCAATTGTGGACAGTATAAATAGTCCCACATACAAACTGGCTAGACATTTAGCAAAGCTACTAGCCACTCTCACTAACAATTCTCCCTCCTTTATCAAAAATTCAGCACACCTAAAAAGCATCTTACAACACCTCACCCTAAAAAGCTCAGACTTAATAGTAAGCTTTGACATCACTTCACTATTCACAAATGTACCACTAATAGAAACCCTCAATCTACTGAAGTCACACTTCCCCCCTGATATATTTGAACTATTCATATTCACAATACATGCAGGATATTTCACATGGAAAGGAAAATATACAAACAAATTGATGGGACAGCCATGGGCTCCTCCCTTTCTCCCCCCCCTAGCCAACTTTTACATAGAACACCTGGAAAAACAAGCAATCAATACAGCCACTCTCAAACCAACACTCTGGCTACGCTATGTTGATGATGTGCTTGCCATTTGGCCACATGGCCCTGAGACATTGAAAACATTCTTAGCACATTTAAATAGCCAACACCCAAAAATCCACTTTACTATGGAACCGGAAGCCAACAACTGTCTGCCCTTCCTGGATACACTCATCACACGTCTCCCAGATGGTTCCTTATCATTTTCAGTTTTCAGAAAACCCACACATACAGGCAGATACTTACACAAACAATCACACCATCATCCTTCTCAACAATATGGCATATTAAAAACGCTAACCCATAGAGCGAGAGCAATCTGTTCAAATGACAAGGCTCTTACTGCTGAACTGACTCACTTACGCCACACCTTCTTGGCCAACGGCTACAATCCACAAAAAATAAACAAAATACTAAACACTCCTAAGAAACCCCTCTCACCATCCACCACAGAGAACTACAACAAAACAGTCACCATCCCTTACATTAAAGGCACATCCGAAAAGATCTCAAGAATTCTCATTAAACATAAACTACGCACTACATTCAGACCATGTAGCAAATTAGCCACCCTCATCCACTCACCCAAGGACAGCATTCCTCCTTTATCACATCCAGGAGTCTACCAAGTACCCTGCTCATGCAATCAAGCCTACTACGGTCAAACAGGAAGAACTGTGAATATCCGCATCAGCGAACATAAACGATACGTCCGGAAATATCATTATGGGAAGTCGGGCCTAGCAGACCATGCTCTGGATACCCCTGCACACAGGATCAACTGGATAAACACAAAAGTACTACACAGAAACCCATATAAATCAGAGAGATTGTTCTTAGAGGCAACAGAAGCCCTAAAACACACTCCAAATCTCAACAAATATGGCTGTATTAACTTGCCGAAGATCTGGGAGACAGTCATATTAAGGAAAAACTAGCACTTTTCTAGGACTCTAGCAATATATGATAGCGTTTTTTTTTTTCCAGATAGAGGGCACCAAAATCAGGACTCTAGTCTTTGTGTTGCTGCTACAATTTTGTTAATGTACACCATGTTGTTTTAGTCTCGCGTATTGTGACAAACAGTGTTTTTGTGCTCTGAAGATGCTGGTTATAATACCAGCGAAATATCAGCATCAAGTTAATAAATCAATTATTTACTTAGTTTCTGTGTTCTATTATACCGTTAAAATAATAAACAACATGTTCGACGAAGACATAAGTCTGTCCACACGTTTAAGGACCAGTTACTGTTTCCCATGCACTGTCGACATCCAAGCTTTGCAGTTTCTCATGTTATGGCATTGCATCGATAGCATTCTTCTAAGTTTGTTGTACTCGCCAGGCATATATTTCCACATATATATCCCGTCTTAACTGAAAATCCCACACACATTTAGTCATCTCCCAGGTCAAGATCACATGATCACTCTTACCATTTGACAACAATGTTGAACATATTGGTTGGACAAATCCTCTGATGCAATTACTAAATTTAGCACTCTGAAATCCATTGTGCCTTCCATCTGTGCTGATTCATGTAATTATTTCTTAATAACTGTATAAATTTCATATATACCAATATACCAAATCTGTTCCCATATTTGAAGTCCCCATAATAATTGCTTGCTCTCTCTAATCATCGAGCCCATCTATAGAAAGAACCAACTGGATATTTTGTCCCTTTGGCCTGTATCTCACACTATGGGTTTGAGTGTACTATTTTCGCTGATCTCCAGCTGAATTCCTACTCGTTTTGGCCACAGTTCATCAGCTGTCATCAGAAATACCCTTCCCTCCATTCTTTTCTTTCTATCCTCCCATAATCATCATCATCCAATTCTTGACATATTCCTTCAAGGGATGCACAGGATATTATGATAACTACATGAAGAACGTACATCATTACTAACTTCTTATCAACAATTTTCCTCCAAATCAATCTGTTATCTGTCAAGACTCCAATATTATCAGATCTTATATTTCTATCTTCTAAGGCAATTTTTACTGTATCAATCCACCTATATCTTGGTCTTCCTCTGGATCTTTTTCTGCCAGTCTGTCAAAGAACACTTGTTTTGCTATTCTTTCCTCTCCTATTCTGTTTAAGTGGCCATACCACCTGAGATTAGCTTTGCTAACCCATTCCTGGATGATAACAATGTCAAGTTCTTTCCTAATATCCTCATTTTTAATATGATATTGCCATTGCTGCCCCTAATCTTTCTCAGGACTCTCATATCTGTGGTCTCTAGTATTTGGTCAAGTGTTTTATTTCTAACTCGGACCATAAGTTAACATTGGTTTGAACTCTGTCTTGTATACAGCTGTTTTAGCATTTTGACTAATTTCTCTCTTATTCCATATAAATTTATTCATTTGACTTCCTACCATACTGGCTTTGTTGATTTTTTTGTCTTCCATATTTAATTTACCATCTTCACTAAAAATTGAGCCCAAGTTGCTGAAATGTTTTACTTGTTCTATTGGTTCTCCATTCATGATGCAGTTGATTTTTCATTGTCTCTGTCTTGTTATTGCTGATTTTGATACCAAATTTATTATAACAGTTATTCAATTTAGTCAGGGAATCTTGGAACTCATACTGGATTTATTCATAAGTATAACATCATCTGCATAAAGTAAAGAGCTGAGATTAGCATCTCCAATTTTGATATTAGATTTAATACTGCTTTCTTTCATAATGTGATCCATATAGATAATGTACATCCTTGTTCTGACAACAGATTCAGTATCAAAACGTCCTTTGATTCTAACTGCTGACTTACATCTCAAACAAAGACTAAGTATTGCTTGATATAATGCCCCATTGACAACATATAACTGTAGTATTTAGAATAACTTTCCTATTGGCACCTTGTCATATGCCTTTTGCAGGTCTACAAAACTTAAACACAGATCTTTCTTATATTCCCACAATTTCTCAACTATTTGTTGTAAAGTCAAAATCTGATCCTGACAGTCTCTATATGGCCTGGATCCAACTTGTTCTTCACCAGGCTTCTCCTCTACAATCTGTCTCAACTGTTTCCCAAGTATACTTGCATAAATCTTACCAGGAATACTCAGTAGGGAAATAATACCTCTGTAATTATCACATTCACTTTTATTTCCATTTTTTATATGGGTACTATGAGAGCTCTACTCCAATCATGTGGAACTTGACCCTCTGTCTAGGCCTTCTGAACTATGCAGTGCAGCCACTGCAAGACTTTTATACCTCCATACTAGAGCATTTCTGGTTGAATATCATTGACTCAGCTGCCTTTCCACATTTAACTTGGGGAGGTCGCTGGCAAAATAATTGCAGCATAGGTCGTGTATATCTGAGAGATGCATTCATTACTAGTATGTGCTAAAATGATTAAAACTTAAAAAAAAAAAAACACTGCAAATATAATACATGATTGTTTATTTATTTTCAGTTACAATCTAGAAATTATTGAACAAAGAAACAAGGGGGAAAAAAAAACACAACTAAACCAATACTATACTGACATTGGAGTTTGTGGTATCTCTCAGATACAATTTACTATTAAATATCACTTTCGCATTCAACTCTCTCATTCTCATCATCGGACTCGTGTAACAAAATTGCTGAATCTCTTCAACATCTGATGGATTATTCAGTCAATATATTTTTACAGCCATTTTCAACCATATATTAAAAAAAAAACAACTAAACCAATACTATACTGACATCGGAGGTCTCAGTATCTCAAATGAAATATCACACACTTTCCATAACACGTGTTAAACCAAAACTGACCGCATAAACAGTGTGGAATATCACTTGTAATATATGCATGCGCAGCCATTCATGCCCTCCAAGCTATACACTGGATATGTGTAAGAATATTTATATTAAACAATTTCATGTATCTGTCAGATCAGTCACGACCTCCGCAGGGGTAAAGCTTCTGAACGCTTTTCCACTTCAAGTATGGATATGTATTCCTGATTGCAGGCTTGTTGAGTGTTTTTTTACCACTGTGCTGTCACTGCTTGTTTCATTTAGCAATTTTTTGAAGTAATTGCTCCAATACATCAAGGATATCTTTTTTTTTTTTCAGTTTTCATGTAATCTTTATCATCTCTAATTCCTTTTACAGCTCTCTTTCCTCCATTTCTGAGCTTTTTCAACAGCCTCCAGAATATTTTCCCACCTTCCTGATACTTATTTTCTATGTTCTTGCCAAAGTCTTCGCATGACTTTTTTTAGCTAGTTTTACGCAGTGCTTAGCTTTCTTATATTTGTCTCTGTATTCTCTATGAGCACATGCTGACTTATTTTCCAGGAACTTTCGATATGCTTTCTTCTTTTCCTTTACTACCTCTTTAACTTCCTATGTCCACCATGGAGTTCTGATGTTTCTATCCTTGCAGACAACCTCTCTGGCTGAATCAATCAATGTTTTCTTCAGGATTTGCCACTGAATCACCAAAGTTTGGTTCCTGTTCTCAAACTCTTTCATTTTTTCTTGAATAATATTTGTGTATTTTAGTCTACAGTTCACATCTGAGAGCTGCTCAACTTTTATTCACTTTAAAACTTTCTTACATGTTTTTCTTTTCAATATGAAATTCAGTTTTATCCTGCTCAAGACTAAATAGTGATCACTTCCAATTTCAAATCCTCTGTACACTCGGGTGTCCTGCACCAGTTAGAAAACATCACTATAAACAATAACATAGTCAACGAGACTTCTTATCCCTTGCCCCTTCTCTCCATGTGAATTTGTGCTCATTTTTATGTACAATATAGGTCCCAGTAGAGGGCTCAATACTGGGACCTATACTGTTTAACCTTTATATATTAATGACATTGTTAGTGGATTGCAGGGGGGATATTCAGTTGTTTGCAGATGATGTGAAGCTGGGAAGGGTTATTAGTAATAGTGTAGATGTGGTAGCCCTGCAAGAGGATTTGAATAAGCTAGACACATGAGCAAATGAATGGGGGTGTCAATTTAATGCAACAAAATGTAAAGTCTTGAGGTTTGGGACACATCGATGGGACACCGCATACTTTATGGGAGGAGTTAAACTGGCGGAAGTAGGGGAGACAAGCGATCTTCGGTTGATGATTGATAGAAACCTGAAATTTAGGGGACATATTGCAAAGGTGATGAAGGTAACGCAGAGGATTGCTGCAATAATGAGAAGAACACTGACCTACAGACATAAAAGAATTATCATTCCATTGTATAAGTCTCTGATCAGATCACACTTAAACTATTGTTCTCCAGGATTTCGTCCCCAGGATTTGAAGGGGATAAATTAACTGTTGAAAGGGTACAAAAATGGATAACAAAGATGGTTTTAGGACTGTACAATGTTAGTTACGAGGATTGGCTGAGGGAATGTGGACTGCAGAGTTTGGTGGATAGAAGGAGAGGTGATATGATTGAGACTTTTAAACTGTTGTGAGGTGGTTACAGGGGTTGACACTGGGGAGTTCTTTCGCTTGGTTGAACAGTGGGAAGAGTGATGACAAGAGGCCATCCCTGGAAGTTACGAAATGAAACTGTGAGGAAGAGGGTAAGGAGTGGTTTCTTTGCATGGAGGGTGGCTGAACCGTGAATGCATTGCCTGATAGAGTGGTGAGAGCGAGAACGGTCAATGATTTTAAGGAGTGGTATAACAGACTTTTGTCTTTCCTAGGAGGGACCTCTCACGATGAGTCTTTCGACTCCTTGGAGGCCTAAATAATAATAATAATAAAACGAGTTTGGAAAACAATGGCACACGTAGGTGATCCATCTTGGATTTGTCATAGTGCTAATGTAACTTGGAAATATTTTTCCTTTGTTATCAGTATAAGTTTGAGGATGAGAGAACAGAAATTTAAACAAAAAATAATGTAGGTATCAAAACTTCCAGGGCACCTATTCGGCATGATCAGGACTAGAAGTATATAAATTTCATATTATCCAAGTGATTTTTACTGTAGCCAAATGGGATATTACAGGTATTCAGTTTCTGGATTATATTGTCAGTACCCTGATCATCATCATCAGATTCCTGATATATCAGGAATTTTTTCAATAGTTGAGTTTTTCTTTGTTTAACCTTGTGATGTCGATTAGCATGACATTTGATGTTGCGCCATTTTGTTTTTGGTTAAGCCAATACAAAATACATTTTAATAAATTAAGTACCCAAATTATTATTATTATTAAGAGAGACCTCCAGACAGTCAGCAACTCATCAAGGGAGGCCATACTATTTGCACCAGCTGTTGTGCCTGTTCTTGAATCCATTCATGCTACTTGCACACACACACAACATCCAGTGGCAATCCATTGCAATCGTGCACCACTTTGTGAGAGAAAAATCTATCCCTAGCTCCTTCTTGACATCATTCATTCTCAACTTCCAAGGATGACCTCATGTCTTTTCTCCAGCCTTCATAAAATGAAAAATTCCGTCTACTGAAATTCTGTATAACCTTGTCAGAAGTTTGAAAGACTCAATCATATCACTCCTCTTTCTTTTGTTTGATAGTGTATGCAGTCTACAGATTCTCAATCTGTCTTCATAATCAGTATTCCACAATAATGTCACTTTTGACACTCTCTTTTGCACTCTCTCTCTCTCTCTCTCTCTCTCTCTCCTGTATCAGAATCACTGTGGAAACCAGAGACCGAATCTTACATAATAATCCAAGTGAAGTCTTATCAAGGCCTTGTAAAGAGATAAAATGACTTCCTTAACTTTACATGTTAAGATTAATTTCAGCATTGCAGTTATAACCCTTGAACTTCAACTTCCTGTTTACTAAAACTCCAAGATCCACAGCCTGACTAGTTTCTTCTAGTATAATCCCACCAGTATAATATGATATTGGATATCAAATCACACCAATTCCCACAATTCCAGCCTATTCAAATCATTCTTCAAGTACTGCACGTCTGATTACCCTACCTATCTTTGCATCATCAGCAAATAGCTATATATCTCCTGTCACATCCTTCTGAATATCATTAATGTACAGATTGAATAATCAGTGGACCAGAGACTGATCCTTGAGGCACATCACTGGTTACCTTCAATCTTGCATATACCCCTCCCCCCTCCTCCATATAAGATTTTTTGATATTTGTCAGTCAGCCATCCTCTCATCCATGTCAGTAGTTTATAATTCAATCCCATATTCTCCAATTTATGCAACAGTCTTCCATGCTGTATTTTGTCAAAAGCCTTAGCAAAATCCCCAAGTATCGTGGTGTATTCATCCCTCTTTGTCTAACTCAGTGGTAACATTATTATAGAATGTGAGCAAGTTGCTAAAACATGATCTTCCTTTTATTAAACCCTTGCTGTTCATTGAAAAGTGGAGATTCTGTGTCAACCCATTTCTGAATGTTAGTCCTAACCAATTCTTCCAATATCTTCACCACATGAGATACTGATTGGTCACTAGTTGGATATGTCAGTCTTTACACTACCCTTGTGCAATGGGATTATCATACATTCCTTCCATATCCTGCAGAATCTTCCCTGTATTGAGACTCAAATTATATAGCAGATCATCTGAACACATTTTTAGCAATCGTGCTGA
Source organism: Typopeltis vanoorti (assembly GCF_054136105.1). NCBI lineage: Eukaryota > Metazoa > Arthropoda > Arachnida > Uropygi > Thelyphonidae > Typopeltis > Typopeltis vanoorti. The sequence continues at coordinate 4,193,743 of NC_143553.1, forward strand.
TATCCCATCAGTTGCTATTATAGAAACTCACTCACTATAAAAAAAAAAAAAAACTAACGAAAAAGTCCTGATCACAGTTCCATAGACACAGTCCTGTTTTAAAAGAAATTCACTGTAGCAAATTACTATAACAGACTAATCATTTTATCTTCGAAAGTTTGTATAATGAGAGTTCATTGCAATTTCAACATCATGATCTTGTTTATTACTACTTACTTTTTCTTTCCTTTCCCAGTTTTTTTTTATTATATTAACAACAACTTTTTAAATGACCAGGTTTTGGCCTTTGCATAAACCAAAAGTATCATGGTGTATAATTTTTGCTCTGTTTTTAAATCATATTACTTTACATTAATTCCTTTACTATGTTTATTTAGAAAAAGTTAATAAAGTTTGCTCGACTGGACTACTTATATATAGAGGCTGTTGAGTTCAGCATCATTTGCCTCTAAAGCACATTTCCTTTTTTTTTTTCCCTTTAAGAAATTCCTGCTGCAATTGACACCTGCTCTGCATTATAGGATACTGAAGCAAAGTCAACAGACTATATACAGGGTGACCATATAATTAAAGAGGACATGTTCAGAGCCTGCAAGTTGTCTGGGATAAAAAAATCAGAACTCCCTGGTGGACACAAGAAGTTAAAGAGGCAATGAAGGAAAAGAAGAAAGCATATCAAAAGTTCTTGGCAAATAAGTCAGCTTTTACTCTTACAGAATACAGAGACAAATGTAAGAAAGCTAAACAGTGTGTAAAACTAGCTAAACAAAAGTCATGGGAGGACTTTGGCAAGAATATAGAAAATAAATATCAAGAAGGTGGCAAAATATTCTGGAGGTTGTTGAAGAAGCTTAGGAATGGAGGAAAGAGTGCTGTAAAAGGAGTTAGAGATGATAAAGGTGACATGAAAACAGGAGAAAAAGATATCCTTGAAGTATGGAGTAATTACTTTGAAAAACTGCTAAATGAAACAAGCAGTGATGACAGCACAGTGATAAAAAAACACTGACCAGGCATGCAGTCTGGAATACATATCCATACTTGAAGTAGAAAAAGCCATCAAAGGCTTGAAATGTGGAAAGGCAGCAGGAGTAGATGATATTCGACCAGAAATGCTTAAGTATGGTGGTATAAAAGTCTTACAGTGTCTGCACTGCATAGTTCAGAAAGCCTGGACAGAGGGATGAATTCCCGATGATTGGAGTAGAGCTCTCATAGTACCCATATATAAAAAGGGAAATAAAACTGAATGTGAGAATTACAGAGGTATTTCCCTACTGAGTGTTCCTGGCAAGATCTATGCCAGTATACTTGAGAAACGGTTGAGAAGAATTGTGGAGGAAAAGCTTGGTGAAGAACAAGCTGGATTCAGGCCAAATAGAGACTGTCAGGATCAGATCTTCACTTTACGACAAATAGTCGAGAAAGCATGGGAATATAACAAAGATCTGTATTTAAGTTTTGTCGATTTTGAAAAGGCATATGACAAGGTGCCAAGAGAGAAGCTATTCAATATGCTGCAGTTATATGGTGTCAATGGGGCATTATATCAAGCAATACTTAGTCTTTATTTGAGTTGTGAGTCAGCAGTTAGAATTGAAGGAAGTACAGGAAGATGGTTTAATGTTAAATCTGGTGTGAGACAAGGATGTACATTATCCCCTCTGTTATTCATTATCTATATGGATCACATTATGAAGGAAAGTGGTATTAAACCTGATATCAAAATTGGAGATGTTAATGTCAGCGCTTTGCTTTATGCGGATGATGTTATACTTCTAAATAAATCCGCTACAAGTCTGCAAGATTCTCTGACTAAATTGAATAGCTGTTGTAATAGATATGGTATGAAGGTCAGCAATAAAAAGACAAAGACAATGAAAATAGGCAGAATCATTGAAAATGTCAACTGTGTTGTGAATGGAGAACCTGTGGAACAAGTAAAACATTTCAGCTACTTAGGCACGATTTTTACTGAAGATGGTAAATTAAATATAGAAATAGACAACAGAATCAGCAAAGCTGGTGTGGTGGGAAGTCAATTGAATAAATTCATATGGAATAAGAGAAAAATTAGTCGGAACACTAAATTAGCTGTATACAAGACAGTGTTCAAGCCAGTTTTAACTTATAGATCTGGGTCAGAAGTAAAACACTTGACCAAAGACTAGGGACCGCAGATATGAGAGTCCTGAGAAAGATTAGAGGCATGAACAGATGGCATCACAATATCATATTAAAAATGAGGATATTAGGAAAGAACTTGACATTGTGGTATGGTGGTATGGTCACTTAAATGGAATGGGAGAGGAAAGATTAGCAAAACAAGTGTTCTATGCCAGGTTGGCAGGAAAACGACCCAGAGGAAGACCAAGATATAGGTGGATTGATACGGTACAAAGTGCCTTAGACGATAGAAATATAAGATCTGATAATGTTGGAGTCTTGACAAGTAACAGACTGATCTGGAGGAAAATTGTAAATAGGAAGTTAGTAATGATGTAAATTTTTCATGTAGTACTGTCATATCCTGTATACTCCTTGAGGGTACATGGCAGGAATTTGATGATGATGATGTTCAGAGCCCTGTAGTAAAAAAATGTATTGGACGAAATTCAACGAAACTTGGTCCATGTGCACTCTAGAACATGGCGTTTTTATTTACATAAGATAAAAGTAGTACAAAATTCTGCCACCAGGGGACATTTGGTACTATAAGTGCATGGTTTGGGATTAATTAAACAGTAATTGCTAGAAGAGAGACAACAAAGCAATTTTCATGTTTGTGTAACTTACAGATGTAGTTCATTATGACCTCCTTTTAGATGTTCTAAGAACTGCATTTTGTGAATGACATTTTCAGTAGCAGAACACAACATTTTGCATTGATTTGTTTCACATAGTGCATTATTTATCTTTCAGGGATGCTAAATCAGGAACATGTCCTTCATGCACCGTGCATTTCAGGTCACTCCCACAAGCAAAAGTCATAGGGGTTGAGATCAGCTGAACGAGGTGGCCATGCTGTGGGAAATGCATGACTAATCACTCTGTGTTCTGTGAAGTGTTTTCATAACATTTGTTGTACTGGCAATCCAATGTGAGGTGATGCTCCATCCTGCATGAACATGGTAGAGTCACGGCATCTTTGCTGCTGCAGTTACAGAACAACAAAGTTGTGCAGCATCTCTCGATACCTAACAACAGAAATCGTACAAGTCACTGGTCCTGTTGGTCAAAGTTCTAAAAAGTACAGACTGATAATAAATGATGCAATGAAACCAACCACACCACACTGTGACTTTCAGTGAGGGTAAAGGGGGTCTACTGGAACACGTGACGGTTATTCATAGCCAAAATGCAGCATGTGTGTGTGTGAGTTAACACTACTCTTCAGATAAAAATGTGCCTTGTCACTCCAGAAGATCTTCCATAGCCATGCAACATCCATCTCCATTCAAGCCAAGAACATCAGGGCAAACTGCAATCAAGTTTCCCCATCACCATGAAGCAAAGCTTGAGTATAGGAGATCTTTTAGTAGAAAACTCGCAGGATTTTCCACACGGTTGATTATGGCATGTCCTGTTGCCCTGATATTGCCCGAGTACTGCTGCACCCATATGTATTATTCATTCTGTGTTCCACGATGGCAGTTGCCACTTCGTCAACTTGTTGAGAAATAATCCATTTGCACCCTCGTCCTGGCCTTGCTGCTAAAGATTTGCTATTTTTATATCGCAAAATCATTTTTCTAAGATTTGTTATTGTCATTGGACATTTTCTTCTGTCCTTCAAACTCCGGAATTCTCGAAGCAGCATTACCATTACTGCATTGTTGATAGTAAAACTTGAGTAAAACTTAGCCATGCACGTTCTGGTAAGGTAAGATCCACAGCAGTTCAATCTTTTCAGAATGATGTGAATCTGTTTTGATCTTCCTTATATCTACCAACTCATCAGTAGAAATATTATCAAATATCACATGATTCTAACACCAATTGTCTGTTGGTGGAAGAATTTTGTAACCCCCCTCGGTTAATCAAAATCCCATGTTCCAGAATGCACTTACACTTAGTAATTTGGTTGAATTTTGTTCAATACATATTTTGTTACAGGGCTCTGAACACTTTCTCTTTAATTATGACCACCCTGTATATAAGTAACCTAGTTGTGAAGATACTTCACATACAAACTTTTTTTGCTTACACTTCCGTAAAGGATTAAACAAGAAAAAAAAAAATCTTAGCAAGTATAATTTACTCTGTAATCAAGTGAAAAATTTATACAAATGAATATAGTGAATTACTGCATTTATTAAGTACTTCCACATTATACAAAGATATAATATTAAGATTGTTTAAGATTTAATATTATTTGGTATTTGTGAATTTGAATATTTTAGCAAAGAAAAAAACTCATTTCATTTTTGTTTCGTAGAATGAATCTTTCATTCATGTTATTTTATCAAGTATTCTTATGTTTTTACATTGTAGCTTTGTGTGATTCTTGAACCAATGCAGGAACTCATGTCACGTCACAAAGCTTATGCTTTAAGTCCACGTGATTGTCTTAAAACCACACTTTTTCAGAAATGGCAGAGGATGGTAGCTCCACCGGGTGAGTGGTGTTTCTATATAAAAATTAAATAATTAGAAGTTTTATAAATGTATATAAATTTTACCAGTTGCTAAAAAAATTCTAATTTTTAATATTTATCTATATCAACACAATAATTTGTGTTTGTTTAAATTAAAAAAAAAAAAATAATTTTCAGCTATAAAGATATAATCAAGGCTCTATGAATCCATTCACTTGCTCACCACAGATGAGTTATCAGACACATGGCGAGTGAATTTTCAACCTCCTAAATGCATTCTTATTTTCTTAACATAATTAACACTTTTGTTCCCCCATTTTAAAACATCATCTCATTTATTATCAAGTTATTCTATCATGACAGCCTTCAATGAATGCAATAAAGCAGCTTAATTTACAATCAGGAGATAGTATCTTATACAATTAATTTAATAAGTTCTTTCCTTTGTAGATTGTTTGTCCCTTCCAGAAGTTTGTGCATGAAGGTAATCACAAAGATATGCTTTGCTGCTGTTTCCTAAACATGAAGTAATTCCAATCTGTGAAAACAGGCAGTGCTATTTATCTCTCACCCTCCGTTATAAAATTTAGCCTACCTTGCATCCATGGATCAATTTAAAAATAAATAGTCAACTATTCTGAAACAACATTTTATTTTGCATAACTTGCGAGTCATCACCATTCTCATAAAAATCAGAGATTATCTGATAATAAGACAAGTTTACATTCTTCTTATTCTCCCAGTACCCTCTTTAACCCTTAAGTAGGTATGCAGTTGTAATGTAGTATTAGGCTAAGCCAGACCTGCACAACATACGGCCCGTGGGCCACATGCAGCCCAAAATGCTATTTATTTTGGCCCATCTGCCTGATTGAAATTAATTAATCATACAGGGGAATATGAAATTAGACGATTTGAATTAAATTTTTACTAAGACTCTGCATGTTTACGTTCATGTGATTAATGTTGCAATCATGATTCTTTCAACTCGACAATAAAGGTCATTTGGAGTTATTCCCACTATCATATTTAATAACAAATTGTTACAATCGCTTTGAGGTTTTGTTAGCGCTAGTGTCGCTGCAGGGAAATTCAAAGTTACATCTCTGTGATGACGACTTGATGTCTATGAACGAGAACGAATTGTATTACACAAAGTTGGGCGTGCTTTGACTGGCTTTGGCAGTGTAGTGGTTGGTTGTAGCTGGAGCGATACATTACATAGCTGTTATCATAACCTGCATTATTGTGAGTTTTTCATAATTAGTTTTTTATAATTAATATTATCAATCTCAACACAATGAGCTTAAGTAAAAAGCATAAAATGGATTTGGAACAGCAAGCATTTAACCTTGAGTGGACAAACAAATATTTTTTACGTTGTTTAAGGACAAAATAGTGTGCATTGTTTGCCGGGAAAATATCGCTGTGCCAAAAGAGTACAATCTGAGACATCATTTTGAATCAAAACATCCTAACCTTGGCAAGTTGGATGCAAGTGAAGAGCAAATAAAAGCAGCAAAGTTATTGAAAGTCCTTAGAGGTGAGCAACAAGCCTTTAAAAAAGTGACATCTGATAATTTTAAGCTTATAAAGGTAAGCTTAAAAATATCACAAGAAATAGTTTGTGCTGGCAAATCATTTACTGAGGGAGAGTTGATAAAAAAAAAAAAAAAAGTGTCTGATGATTGCCATTTCCGAATTGTGTCCTGATAAGAAAAATAATTTTGAAAACATATATTAAAAGCTGTGCAGTACTGACGTGAAAGATACTGCACAGCTTTTAATATATGTAAAAGGCATTAATAAGAATTTTGAGGTGACAGAGGAGCTTGCTGGTTTGTGTTCAATGAAAGGAAGAATAACAGGAAAGGAGATGGCAGAAAATGTAAAGATGTGTGTGTAACTGAAAAACTATCCTTAAATTTCAAGAATTTAGTAGCAGTGTGCACTGATGCTGCCCCATCTATGTGTGGAAAGAATGGTGGTTCTGTAACATTTATTGAACAATATGCAAGTAAACCATTGACAAAATTTCACTGCCTAATTCATCAGCAGGTGTTATGTTCAAAGGTTTTGCAGTTTGATCATGTGATTAAAGTAGTATTTGCTCTGGTCAACTATATTCAAGCTCAGGGTTAACACAGAATGTTTCAGCGTTTATAGAAGAAAATGATCCAGAGTACAGGGATCTACCATACCACACTGATGTACGTTGGTTGAGCCACGTTAAAGTTTTGTCACATTTTGTCACTGTAAAAAATGAACTAATTGAATTTTTGGAATCTCAAGAAGGTATGGAAAAATTCCCAGAAATAATGAATGAAGAATGGAATCAAGATTTATTTTCCTCGTGTGACATTTTGGATCACTTTGAATGACCTTAACTTACAGCTTCAAGGAAAAAATAAGTTTGTTTTTCAGTTAATGTCTCTTATAAAGGCATTCAAAATGAAATTAAGTGTGTTTGAAAATCAACTTGCTAAGGGGGATATGTCACATTTCTTAACTTGTTGACAGAATATTCCATCAGAATATCATTCAATGGTGGGTGGAAAATATGAGAAGCACATGTCACTTCTAAGTGAGGAGTTTCAGAAAAGAATGCCATTGAGTAATGAAGACGAAGTCCCCATAAAAGTGATTGAGGATCCATTTTCTGTCGAAGTAGGAAATCTACCTGTCGAACTTCAGATGGAAGTTATTGATCTCCAGTGTACTGAAAACTATCGGGTCAAGCATAGGGAGAGTACTTTACAAGAGTTTTATTCTATTCTGGATCACGATAAATTTAAAAGTTTGTTGGATACTGTCTACCAGGTATTTTGCATGTTTGGGAGCACATATACTTGTGAACAAACATTTTCGGTCATGAACTTGAACAAAACTAAACAGCGTTCATCTTTAAGTGATATCAATTTAGAGGCCATATTAAGAACGGCCACTTCAAACATGACACCAAACTTTGATAAAAATAGTGGCAACAAAGAAATGCAATGTGTCACATTGTGACATTCAGTCACTGATATTTCACTGAGAATAAGTGTGATATTCTCAGTGAAATTATTAGTAAATTTTGTGTTTATGTTTAAGTGTTTTTTATTGAGAAATTTTGCAGCTATATCTGTTTATAAATAATTTTGATTATAATTTTAATTGTAACTCTCTAAAATATGTAAATATGCATATTAATTACTATTTACTGTAGACCTACTAACAAATTTACTTAGGTTTAGCTGCAGTGGACTAGTCTAAGATTCAAGGTCCGAAGTGATCTGGCCCTTGGTCAGGTGGTCCAAGTTGGGTTTGGACCTCAAAGACAATCACGTTGTGCAGGCCTGGGCTAAGCTTATTTTAACAATTCACATAAATTAGCTTAGTGTAATTATATACTTGAACATATTACATGATGAAAAGGCTTGCTAATAGCATTATTTATTATTATAATCAACAGATATCCATGGAGTCAAGAGACCCATTGTTAGGAGGTCCCACTTGTACATCATACCTTGACTTAAATGCATTCACTGTCCCTGCACTCACCACACTCTCAGGCATTGTATTCCAATCACCCACCACTCTCCATGCAAAAAATCTACTCCTCATCCCCTTGCCCAACACCCACCTTATACAGCTTCCAGGATGGCCTCTCATTCTCCCCTTTCTGCAGATATTCTATGAAAAATCTCCACCATGTTAATCTGGTAATTACTCCTTTACCAACTTATACATCATGTTCCCCTCCCCTCCCCACCCCACCCTCTTCCTTCTATCCACTAGGTTCTGTAATTTGCATTCTCTCAATCTGTCCTCATATTCCACATTCCAGAGGCCACAAACCAACTTAGTCATCACCTCTGAACCCGCCAACGTTTTCATCATCCTTTGAAAACCTGGTGACTAAATCTGTGCACAGTAATTCATGTGTAGCATGATTAAAGTCTTGTATGATGGAATCAAAGTTAGTCTGGTTCCATTGCTAGTTGACAATTTTCTGTTGTTTTCATAAACTTCATTATTTTTATTTCCTATTGAATTATTTTTATGGATAATTTATATAAATTCACCTTTTATTATGAACAACAAATAAAAGGAAAAGCAAACTGCACTTTTCAGTTTTGTGAAGTGAAAAACTGAAGGCGAAGGTAAGAGACCAGCAAATATTAAAAATACCAGAGAAATAGTTTTGTTCTGTCATTAATAAAAATAATTCAGATGATTTTTCCCTTGACAAATAGCTCAAGGAATTCAAGTTGAGTGTGTCAAAAAAACATTTTGTAATATATTTAAAAGTATCTTAGGGCTGCTGACAGAAACTAGATTACTACAAGATTTTTCAAGGCCTTTTTAAAGTGGATACATATAGGTTTCATATTACATTCAATTTTCACAAAAAATGCCATGACATAGACTTCGACAGAAATCACTTGAGTAACACCTATAGCTGCTTTCCAAAGAAAAGTGACTTCTAAAATATTTGAACATCTGAAGTACTTTTTAATGCAGCCTATTATAAAACTTAAATTCAATAAACCATTTAATGAATTCAAAATAAAACTTCATAGGCTCAGTTGTAGAACAGTATCAAAGTAGCATGAAATATAAATAATTTGTGTCAGTTATTGCTGAAATTATTAAACAAAAGTTTGTTAAGGAAGTTAAGTTAGTTACAATAATATTTTAAGAAAATATCAAGGAACTACAGAAATAGAATGTAAACATAAGAAGAATATTGGTGCAAATTAAAGGAAATAATATTAAAATCAGCCGAAAATACAATAGGTTACTCAGAAAGAAAAAAGAAGTAAAAAAGGATTGGATCTCAAATGAAGTAAAAAGGTTACGTGACCGATGGAAAAGCATCAAATTAAAACAGAACTATAACAGAAATGATATAGATTAACTAGAGAAATTAGAAAACTAGTTAAGAGACAAGAATAACTGGTTAGAAGAAAAATGCAAAAAGAGAAACTATCAAAAGAAAATAACCTCCATGGATTATATAAACAAATAAATCAAATTAGTAAGACTCAGACAACAAAAACGATAATGATCAAAAACAAAGAGCGACAGCTAATTGAAAATACGAGGGTTGTTTGAAAAGTTTGGTAAAAAAATAAGTTAAGCACATTTTTTTTTAAAAAAAAATCACTTTTATTTCTCAACATAGTCTCCATCAAGGTCTACACATTTGGTCCAGCGAGTTTCCAATTTTTTCATTTCATCTAAAAATTAGGATTTGTTAAATTGTGCAAAATAGTCATTAACAGCCTTGATAACATCCTCGTTCGAAGAAAATGTTTTACCACCGAGCAGAACTTTTAAGTTTGAGAACAAAAAGAATTCACATGGGGCCAAGTTCGGAGAATGCGGTGGGTATGGAACCAACTTAAACCTCAATTCGTGCAGTTTAGCCATTGTGATGGTCGATGTGTGGGAAGTTGCATTGTTGACGAAAGAGCACTTTTTTGTGCGCCAATCTTGGCTGTTTTTTCTTCAGTTCTTCTTTAAAACGGTCCAATAAAGATGTATAATTCTTGGGAATCCCAAAAAACAGTGGCCATCATCTTCCCAGCTGACAAAATTGTCTTCACTTTTTTTTGGTGCTCTTTCACTGAGCATTGTCCACTGTTTCGACTGCTGCTTAGACTCAGGTGTGTAGTGGTGGATCCGAGTTTCCCCTGCAGTCAGAAATTGATGCAAAAAATTCTGCAAATTGCGATTAAACATCGCCAAATACCGTGTTAAAATGTCTTTTCACATGCGTTTTTGATCGACAGTCAACAAGGGCAGCACCCATCGTGCACACAACTTTTTCATGTGCAATTTTTTATGCAGATATTATACACCCATTCAGTTGAGATGCCTGCGATCTCAGCAGTCTCGCGCAATTTCACTCAGCAGTCTTCCATAACAATACCATGGTTTTTTGTCAGTCATTTCCTTTGTAGTGACCTCAGTTGGACGTCTGGAGCACGCTTCATCTTCAATGGACTTATGACCACGTTTAAACTCATTTATCCAAAAATAAATTTAATGCCGGGGCACAGTCCCCATGTACTTCGTCTAACTCGGCTTTGATCTGCACAGCCGTCCACTTCTTCAAATATAAGTGTTTTATCACTGCATGAAACTTGTTTTTCTCAATTTTTATGAAAAATGCGAACACGGTTATTTTAAATGTTTGCCTGATGAGAACTAAGTGTCGCACATGGCTAAAATTTTGCCAGGAGTCATGAAAAAGATGATACGTGCCGACACTGGTATGAATGAACAAATTGTGTCACCATCTATTGGAAATCTACCAAACTTTTCAAACAACCCTCATAAAACAAAAAGAATGCCCAGATGTGAAGAATACTTTAGACTTATATAATAAAAACAGCTCTCAGGATATTATTATTATTCCAGCCACTGAAATGGAAGGGGAAACGAATATCTTTACCAAAGAAATAATAGCACACATCTTATAAACTTAAAACTAGGTAAGCACCTGGCATTGATCAAACACGAAGGTGATCTGAAGAATTCTCAGCCTAACAATGAAAAAACATTTTTGTTTTTTAATTTTTATTTTAATTAAATTTTTATTTTTCAACATAATCTCCCTCAAGACTAATACATTTATTCCAACTCCATTATCCCGTCCCTATAGTGGTTCTCAGTAAGATCTGCAAAATGCCCCTCTACAGCTGCAATGACCTCTTGATTTGAAGATAAACGCTGACCATCTAGGAAGAGTTTTAGTTTTGGGAAGAGATAGAAGTCAGAGGGAGTCAGAGTAAATCTGGGGAATAGAGTGGATGTTCCAACAGATCCCTTAATTTTCCCACTGCCAAAACACCTTTGTGGGCAGGTGCATTGTCCTGATGAAAGATGATTTTTTTCTTCTGCAGATCGGGTCTTTTCTCATGAAATTTTTCGTCTAGTTTGGTTAAAAGATCGGAATATTCCCAGGTTATTGTTTTACCCTTTTAAAGATAATTAATAAACAAAATGTCTTTAGCATCCCAAAACACCGATGCCACGATATTGTCTTCTTTGTCTAGCTGTCTAGCTTCTGTCCACTATTTTGACTGCTGTTTGGAATCTGGTGTGTAATGGTGAATCCAAGTCTGATCTACAGTAATAAATTGATGCACAAAATCAGTTTTATTCTTGTTAAAACGCTCCAAGCACTGTTCAGAGATTTTCATGCGAGTGCGTTTTTAATCTGCTGTGAGCAAACGAGGCACCCATCTTGTGCAAAGCTTTTTCATTTGCAATTCTTCATGCAAAATATATCCTACATGTTCTTTTGAAATGCCTATTGTCTCAGCAATTTCATGCACTTTGACTCGCCGGTCATCCTATACCATATCGTGCACTTGATCAATGATTTCTGGTGTTGTTATACTTTTTGGACGTCCTTCACGGTGATCATCTTCAAGGCTGGTACGGCCATTTTTAAACTCTCGGTAGCCCATTTCTTAATTGTCGAAAACAAAGAAAAGGAGTGCTTATAAACTTTTATGAACTTCAAATGAATTTCTTTTGGTGTTAAACCTTCTTTTACAAAGAATTTTATAACCGCACGATACTCAGTTTTATCCATTTCAAGGGATACAGACAACACTTTTGCTTCAGACAGCTGTGTAAAACAAACTACTTGATAGAATGACTTGCAATTTGACATGGATGCTTATGACAGATGCACCAACTTATAAAAAAAAAGATCTTGCTGATAGTGTTGCCATCTATGGCCGAGGCCGAGAACTTTTCAGACCACCCTCATACATGCAGAATTTTTAAAAGCAGGAAAGGAACAACTTTTAGAACTATTAAAAATGTTATTTAAAAGGACCTACAAAAATGAAGCAATATCAATTGATTGGACCAAATCAGTTATAACTCCTATATACAAAAAATGAGATAAAACAGAATGCAATAATTACAGACACATTAGCCTCCTCAGTATTCCAAGTAAGGTCTTTATGAAAATACTCCAAAAACAAATTAAAACATATATAGAATTAGCATTAGGAGAAGGGCTAGTAGGTTTCAGACTAGGATGAAGCACAATTGATCAATTATTTACTTTCTGTTAAGACAGCTAACAGAAAAGACTAGAGTACAGCCAGAGTTGCTATATAAATTTCATAGACTTTCGTTGGGCATTTGATTCAGTCCATAGAAGAGAACTATGGGAAACTATGAAAGAATTTGGAATTCCAAACGAAACTATAAGAATAATAAAGAATCTATACGAGAAATCTGAAAGTGCAGTACGAGTGGAGGATACCTTAACCAACTGGTTCCGCACAGAGAGTGGAGTAAGACAGGGATGCAGTCTGTCACCAGACCAGTTCAGTCTTATATTGGAAGAAGCAACCAGTAAGGCCTTAAACCAAGAAGACTCCAGAATCAAAATATATGGGGAAAATATAACAAATTTAAAATTTGCAGATCAAATTTCTGATGAAATAAAGGAAGGATGTATAAAATTTGGATTAAACCTAAATATAGACAAAACAAAAAATTATGCAAATAGGAAAAAGAAACATCAATCTGAAAATTGAAGTTGATAGTAAGAATCTAGAGCAGGTAGCAAACTTCACCTACCTTGGAAGAGTAATTGAGTATAATGGGGAAATTGCAAAAGATATAAACAGATGAATCACTCAAGCATCCCAAACTTTTGGACGACTAAATAAAATATAGAAGTCAAGAGACATCAAACGTGTAACAAAAGTAAGAATTTATGAGAGAGAGTTCTGTATGAAAGTGAATGCTAGAATCTCAAAAAAGCTGAAGAGAAAAAATTATTAACTACTGAAATGGGTTAGCTAAGATTACTTGGAGTATCTCTGCTGGCTAGACTAAGAAATGAAGACATAAGGAAACGACTAAAACAAGAAATAACAATAATAGCCAAAATCCAAGAAAGAAGACTGTGATGGTTTAGCCATGTGACCAGAATGGGAACAGAAAGATTACCAACTAAAGCCCTATATACAACAATGGAAGGTGAAAGATGCAAAGCGTGACCCAGAATTAGATGGATAGACAAAATAAAAGAGGATCTGAAAACCAAATCACAACAAGTGACACCAAACTGGACAGAATTGTTCAGACTCTCCAGGGACAGACAGAAGTGGAAAGAGTTCATTCAGCCTCATCATCATTCACATGGATGATGGAAGAGAGAGGAAGAAGTAATTAAGGAAACCAGACTCCAGTAGTGAGTCTTCTTCTAGATACTTCTGCAAATATTTCAAAAGAGGAGAAACTCATCCATTATCTGAAATTATTAAGATTAACAGAGACCTCCAGCGAATAAGGGACTCATCAAGGGAGGCCCCATACTACATTCACCAGCTATCAGTTTGAATTAGATTTGATTTTTTTATGCTTCAAAGACTCAAAGGTCATACTACACCAGGACACAGGTCAGAACAGTACATATGGTAATTGGTTAGTATGACAATCACAAACATCCATGTTCTTGGCAGGATTCGAACCCACAGCATCTTGGCTGGAGAGTAGATACGCTAACCACTTGGCCAACCAGGCGAACAGCAGCAGCTATCAGTCATACTTATTCTAGAATTCACTCACACTGCTTGCACACACACACAACATCAATTGGCAATCCATTCCAATCATGCACCACTCTGAGAGAAAAATCTCACCACCCCCTTTCTTAGCAGCATTCATTCTCAGCTTCCAAGGATGCCCTCTTGTCCTTTCTCCTCCCCCCCTCAGTAAAATGAAAAATTTCATCAACTGAAATCTTGCATGACCCTTTTAGAAGCTTCTGTCTCAATCATACGATCTTTTTCCTGTTTGCTATTGTCTGCAGTCCACAAATTCTCAATCTGTCTTCATAATCAGTATTCCACAGACCTAATATCATTTTTAACACTCTCCTTTGCATTTTCTTCACTGTATCAGAACAGAAAACAGGAGACTAGACCTGTACACAGTAGTCCAAGTGAGCTCTTATCAAGGCCTTGTGAAGAGGCAAAAACAGCATTCTTATCTTTACATGTGAAAGTTCGTTTAGGCATTGCAATTATCTTTTAAGTTGTATATACAATCTTTGCTACATGGCTCCTGAACTTCAACTTCTTACTAACACTCTGACTAGAAGAAACTGATCCTATTCTGATCAGTTTCTTCTGATATAATCCTACCAGTGTAATATGACATTGGATATTGAATCATGCCAAAGTGCATGATTTTACATTTACTGACATTGAACTGATATCCATTTTCCCATGCTCACAATTCCAGCCTATTCAAATCATTCTGCAAGTATTGCATATCGGCAGCATTTCTGATTACTCTACCTATCTTTGCATCATCAGCAAATAGCTGTATGTTGCCTGTCAAATCCTTCCCAGTATTATTAATGTACAGATTGAATAACAGTGGACCAAGGACTGATCTTTGTGTTACACCAATATGCAAACTCACATCCCCTAAATACCACTTTTTGATATCTGTAAGTCAGCCATCCTCTTATCCATGCTAATATTTTATAATCCAAACCCATATTCTCCAATTATGAAACAGTCTTTCATGCTGCTGTTTTCTGTCAAAAGCCTTAGCAAAATCCAAAAGTATCATGCCGTATCCACTCCCCATGTCTAACTCATTGGTAACATTATTAAAGAATATGATCAAGTTGCTAAAACCTGACCTTTCTTTAGTTAACCTGTGCTGTTCATTGCAAAGCAGAGATTTCCTGTCAACCCATCTCTGAATGGGAGTTCTAACCAAAAAGTTCCAAAATATTCATTACTATTCCTGAGATACTGATTGATTGTTAGATACGTTGGTCTTTGTACCTCCCTTGTACAACAGGATTACCATACATTCTTTTCATTCCTGTGAAATCTTCCCTGTACAGACTCCAGACTGTTCAAAGGAATAGCCAGTTCAGCTGAACACTCTTTTAGCACCCACACTGATATTCCATCAGTCTCTGTTGCTGAATTCTTATTCAGTTTGTGCAACAGCTCTAATACCTCTCCTTTATACATGTGAGTTTCTTCTTCCAGTGAAGAAGTAACAATGAACTGAATGTTGCATGCACCAGGTTGATAGCTTTTAGCAAAATGGACACTCATTAGTTGAACAACCTCTTCTGCATCTGTTACCCTCAAACCATCTGTATTCAGAAGAGTTGTTCTTTCATGTTCATTCTTTCTTTTACTTGCAGAATATCTATAGAATTCTTGTGGATTGTCTTTAGCTGGCAGAGCCAGTTTCTTTTCATACTTAGACTTAGCTTTCCATACAGCAGTTCTAGCTTGCTGCTTATAATTTTCATAATGGACATCATCCTTATACATGGTATTCCTGCAACATCATCATTTTCTTATGAATCTCTTGCTTAATTTGATTATACATCCATTTGACTCCTACCCTATTTATTCTTTGAACTCTTGGACATTCTGATATTGCATCATTTAAGTATTTTTTAAGTGCTTCCCATTCATTGTTGATATTCTTTCCATCCAGTGTATAGCTAAAAATTGGAAGAGGCATTTGTTTACATTATTACTTTCAAAAATTCAATTGCAGTGTATTTTTGATAGATTAGAGAGTGAAAAGAACAAATCTTTCTTGCAAGACTGGTAACTGGAAATCTCTTTAACTAAAATTAAAGAGAAACATGTCAGATCTTGAAAATTATTGCATATAATTTGAATTTGGCTGTTGAAAATTTTATTAAAGCTGTTCCATTTCTTTCTGAATGAAACTGTGTGCGTGCACACATCTTTTATCACAGTTCATACTATGGGTGAGTAAAACTTTTTTATGTCCAGTAGATTTAAGTTGTATTTTTGGAGCCCTGCATATAATAGTGTCTTTTAATTTAATAGCAAATACATTTATTGTGCTTACTTGGTTTATATTTTTGTGTACATGTATAAAAAAGAGTGGAAGGTGTGAGGAGAAGAACATGAAGTCATCACTGAAAGTTGTGAAAAAGGGTGTGAGAAGTGGAATTTTTGCCTGGAGAGTATTGGGTGAGTGGAACACACATGTACTCCCTCTGCATTATTGACAATTAGCATACTTAGTATTCAGAATGTATTATCTTCATTCACTTCGAACATTTCACCACTCGTTATCCTTGTAGTAATAAGGCTTGTAGTACCAGGATGGAACACTCTAATAAAATGATCATTAAATAGCTCAACTATGTCATCTGCATTGGTCTCCTGAATCCAATCTCCATCCAGCAAGGTAATTCATGTACTATCATTTTTCCTCTTACTTGCCAAATAGCAAAAAAACTCCTTGAGATTCTTCTTGAATTGCAGCACTAGTTTCTTCTCATGTTCTAATTAATCTCTCCTTACAATACTTTTTACTTTACTGGCCTTAGCCTTATATTCTTCATGTAACTATTCTTCACTTTGCTATGTGTCTCCCATAATCTCTTTTTAATCTACAATTCCTCTTTTATTTCTGTTGTTATTTAACTCCACATTGCTTTATCTTCTTCACTCGAGGTATACAATTACTGCCAGCTATTTTTTCTTAAGATCTCTCATGCACTACTGACCCACTCTTTGTTCAGATTTTTTCATCCATTGCACTGCTGTAAGATAGTTTCTAAACCTATGATAGTTGTCTGCCTTATAATTCCACATACATTCCTTCTGCCTTGACATCTCTACATGCCTATCACCATCTATGTTGCCTGCTCTATAGCACTATCCGACTAAGTATCTTGACTTATAAACTGGAAGGAAGGAATGAAGAAAAACTAAACTTAAAAGAACTAATATAAAAAGCAATAGAAGAAAAACTAAAACAATTATAAACAAAAATGGATAGAACATGTAAACCGAATGGCCAACACCCGATATCCTAAACAAATACTGAAATATAAGCCAATTGGAAAGAGAAGACAGAGTAGATAGACCTCAAAGAAGGATACTGGATGGATAATGAGACCGAAACAGACCAATATGGTCTATACCTGTAATTAGCATTATGACGATGATGATGATAAACATGTGGAAATGACGATGATGTGAAACAGATGTTTATCATCATCATCGTCATTTCCACTGTGATTTAATGTTATTTCCACTGTGATTTTCCACACCAAGACTACAAAATTTATCTCTGATCACGAGTAACACTCCACCACCACATTTACCTTCCCTATCTTGATGAAGTATTATATCCTTCTATTTCTGTTCCTGTTAGAACATCCTCCTTGGTTAACTAAGTTTCCCTGATACCATTAGTCTTTGGAGAAACTGAGTCAGTCAGTGCCACAAACTCATTCCCTTTATTCCTAATGCTACTAGCATTTGTATACAGAAAAACTGTTGTATTGCCAGTGTTCTTATAGCAATTATTATTCTCCTCGTGTACACCGTCTCATTTCTCAAGCTGCTATCCCCAACATGAGGCACACAGCTCTCTTCTATTAAATGTACTTCTCACATCCACATATTCCAGACCTCTCTTCCTACACATTCTTGCTATGATCTCAATCATTATCACCACCTCATCATCACCACCTCATCTTATAGCAATTATTATTCTCCTCGTGTACACCGTCTCATTTCTCAAGCTGCTATCCCCAACATGAGGCACACAGCTCTCTTCTATTAAATGTACTTCTCACATCCACATATTCCAGACCTCTCTTCCTACACATTCTTGCTATGATCTCAATCATTATCACCACCTCATCATACTGGGCAAGCTCACTATATTTCCTTAGACACATTTCTTCTGCACTATTTCTCCTGCTTGCCTGATTGGCTGAGTGGTTAGCGTATCTGCGCTCCAACCAAAAGGCTGTGGGTTAGAATCCCGCTATGGGATGGATGTTTGTGATTGTCTATGAAAATACCAGTGGTAGTGATCAGTAGATGATGTGGTGGAGATGGAGAGTTAGAGTAGGTCCTCTCCCTAGATGATAAACAACTCCTTTGGACTCCTTGGAGGTGTCACGTAATAATATTGTTGACTTCAACCACAAATATCATACCACCTCTCAGGTTGTTCGTATTAACCATTACTATCATCCTTTCTACATTTTCATCCCCCATTACTGCCATTGTTACACTTACTGTCATTCTACCAGGTTTCTGTTTCTCTCTAGTTGAGTGCCAGGCAAGCATCCCTCTGGCACTCAACTCTGTACATCCTGAATCATTGAATTTCCATACATGACACTCTGATCAAATTCATTGACACTTCTTTCACTGCATTGCTTACTCTTACTACTTCTAATCTCTCTCTGTCTCTCTCACACCTGATTTCCCTTCTCCTTCTCATTTCTCTTTTCCTTGCTTCCACACACTCTCAACTTTCTGAAATTTCCTGTCTTCACTTGTCTCGCCCATTCTCTTGTTTTCCTCTCTACCTTGCTCTCTGATGTCCTTCTCTCACTAACCAACCTCTCCAGTTTTCTAATATCAATATCTCATTCAATCTCCTCAACCCAGTCTTTATTCCTTCAGTCTCCTTTCTCAGCAGTTCTGTTTCTCTCTCCACACATCACTTTCAATTGATATTTTCTCTCTCTCTCTCTCTCTCTCTCACGCACACACAGAGCCATCAGACAGGCCATCTCCACCTGCCACACTGTTAAATTCAAATGCATGTCTCACATTCTCTCCAACATGCTGTTAGTATGCACAAATTGAATTTCATCCATTTCTGAAGTGCTATCTCCACTGCCGCTAAATTTTGAGATCAAGATACTTATATCTCCCAGTGCCTTTCACCACCTACATTTCATCCATACATACACATTCCCATCTCACACCTGCCACATTTTTAAACAACAGGAAGCATACATGCTGCATTCAAGCAGACTATGCATGCAACATGTAAATCATCAACTGAACTACAATAATGTAGTCTTTAAATGGTGTGGGGGTTTGGCAGTATGTTATAACTGGCAGATACCATGTTAAACACAATTGATACAATTGGATACAATACTGTGACAAGAAAATCCTAACAAAAGACCACACAATCATACAAAAAAAAATGCTGGTTCAATTTCAATAGCACAAACTTATAAACCAATTTTGGTAACGAATTAAACACAAGAATATCTTTCTTTACTGCTAATACTTCAGCCATGTATCTATCTTCATGTGCTAGCTGTAGAGACATTGATACTCGGTTGATGCATATATATGTTTTCTGATGTATATCTATTTTTTTTTTTTTGTAAAACATTTTTAAAATCTTGATTGTATCCTAAAAGCTAAGCCTAATTCCTGGTATGATGCTTGAAAGTTAATGATCACCACTGTCAGCACTAAGATAACATTTTTTAGTTATCCCAAACTAATGGGAAAACGGCATGCAAGTAAGCATGACATTCCCATTAGTTTAAACATTTCCAATTTTTTTTTTATTGCTTTATTAAATATAACTGAAAGATGTTGAAAATAACATATGGTGGTTTTTAAATTTACTGTCAGATACAAAACATATTATTCCTCAACCTACTATTATCACATGAAACTAAACTTTTACAAAAATCTAAATAAAATATAAAAGTATTCCAGGCATTATCCACCAGTTATAGATCCTTTGCAAGGAGGAGCATGTTTCACTTTAATTAATTTATTTTTTCTCTTCAAATTTCACATGGTAGATAAAGTAAATACCTTACACTTATAAATCATCATATGATATAAAATATTATTATTATTACCCCAAGACCTCATGGAGTCAAAGACTCATCTGGGAGGTCCTTTTATCACACACACACACAGCTCATCATACTGTGCTTTGAACACATTCAAACTCCTTGCGAATGCCACACTCTCAGACAAGGCATTCCAATCACTTACAACTCTGCATGAAAAAAACTTGCCTCTCATTTCCCTGCTCACACTCTCTTTATACAGTTTCCAGGGATGACCTCTGGTTCTCCCCGAATCTCCCACTATTTTCGTAGAACTTCTCCAGCATTGATCCTATAACAACCCCTGACCAAAATATTTCAATCAGTATTGTTTATTTTGCTGAAATGACTATAATTGCAAAAGTCCAACTGTTGTGACTTACAGCTTAGCTCAGATATCCTCACAAGAGTGAAAACAATAGAAAATTTTCTAGTTCAATCTTGTAAATAGGCTTAGCTTTGTTGGATTTCAAGCCAGCATTCTCAGAGCACAGCTACTTTTCAGTCTACACTGAGGAATGAGTAAGTGAAATTATTCAAATTGTAATGGAGAGATGACCTAAAGTTTGAATTTGGCATCCTTCTAATGTTTCATAAAAGAAGTTATTACAGTTGTGTTGAAGTTGATATTAAGATAACTACCTCCCAAATTTTTAGCAGCTTAATGGAGCTACTTTATGGAGGGATTCAAGGCTATCTGGTGAAAATATGTGCTGTTAGTAAGCACCCCCCCCCCCTGGAAGATTGGTGATTTTTGTTGATTTATTGGTGTGTTTTTATTATATTGTTGTAGCTTTTTAGTGTGTTTATTGTATAACAGCATTTAATAACATAATTGTAGAAATATTATTAGTTTTTACTACTCTTAAGAATGGAGCCAAAAACTTGTCACAGCAGGGTGGTGTCTAAATCTCCAGTTAAAGTTGTTACTACTGTGGAGAATGTTTGTCCTAATGTGTGTTGCTGCAGTGATGATGATAATTTTTCTGAGAATAATCTAACATTGAATATACCCCGATTAAAAGAAATTATTAGAAAGTCAACCAGAGAATTAGAAAAAAATGGAAAATAAGAAATTAGAAAATAAGAAAAAAGATCTGAACAATAAGTGGCAGGAAAGCACTGAACTTGCTAATCATAATATCAATAACAACAAGGTAAGTCAATTAAAATCTAAATAAAAAAGAGGTGATATGATATGGTGATTCAATCTTAAAATTTGGGCTTGCCGAGGGAGTCACTATTTCTAGTTTCCTGTGGGCAAAAATTAAAGATATGACAAATATAATTGAAAAACAGAAAAGTAAAAGTAAAAGAGATGGTAGTTCTGGTAGGAACTAATAATTTAAGTCTCAACAATAGTATGAGAGAGGATATGAAAGGTCTGTTGGAAGAAGCATGAAAGAAATGTGAGCGAGGAAAAATTGTAGGTTCAATACCTTGATATGACACTATTGAATTAAGGAAGAGGGCAATAATAGCAAATGATTACATGCACAGGCTGTGTAGAAGAAATCGATGCTAGTGTCTGATGGGAGAAAAGACTTGAATAAAAGGAACGGCCTGCACTTGAATTCATTTGGCGTCAGGAGCCTGGAAAAATTACTTATTGGTATGATATCTAATGCAGAAAGTCAGGGAAATTAGATCAGATGTGATAATTATATTTCCCTGGGGAGGGAAAAGATAAAGTTCTACAAGGCCAAATAGATTGCAAAATCTAATTATAAGAATATAATAAATTTAGTTTAATCCTTTATCCAAAGTGTAAGCAAAGAAAGTTTGTACCTGAAGTATCTTCAGGACTGAGGCAACTCGTGGTGAAGGTGGACCAAGCTCTCATCACTCCTTGTCTTAGTATCTCCCATAATGCAAAGCACATCTCCTTGCGGACATGTATAATGCTATGCATTACGGGAAGGGCCACTACCCAGACCGGTTTCGACCTTTATTGAGGTCTCATCAGTGGGAGCGAGATCTAGAGGTGGTGATACTAAGGTTGAAGCAATGGAGTAGCCATATTTACGTATACAAGTTGCCAAAAGGTGTTTTACCTTATTATTAAAATACTCTGGATTTAGAGAAAGAATTAGCTAGGCCTTTCAATTGTTTGTATAACTTGAGTCTCAGCTCAGGAATGATACCACAGGAATGTATGTTAGTTCCATTGTACAAGGGTGGTGCAAAAACTGATATATCTAACTACCGACCTTTTAGTGACTCTGGTGTGGTAGTGAAGATTTTAGAGAAATTGCCAAGTACTCGCATACAGAAATGGATAGACAAGCAAGCTATACTCTCAAGGAGCAGCATGGGTTTACTAAAGGAAGGTCATGTTTAACAATTTGCTCATATTTTATAATAATTTTACAGCCGAGTTGGATATAAATAAATTGATACACAATGACCATGTTGAATTTTGCTAAGGCATTTGATATGATGCAACATGAAAGGCTGTTGCATAACCTGGAGAATATGAGATTGGAATATAAACTCTTGACTTAGATCAGTATGGGGTTGACAGACAGATATCAAAAAGTGGTATACAGTGGGTGTGAATCTGCTAGATTTAGGATGACCAGTGCTGTACCTCAAGCTTCAGTCCTTGGGCCATTGTTGTTCAAGCTATACATTAATGACCTTGGGAGGGGTCTAACAGGTGATGTGCAATTGTTTCCCAGTGATGTGAAGATATGCAGGTCAATCATTGATGCTACTGATATCTTTTTCTTCTTTCTTAGCCTTTGTCGGTTGGTCTGCTGGATGAAGGTCTACCCCTTTTTTGACCACTTATTTCTATCTTCCATTTCTTGTCAAAGTTTCTAAGGTTATCATCTCATCTAATCCTTGCCTTTCCTCTGTTTCTTCTTCTGGTTAGTATTGAGTTTGTAAGCTTCTTGGTCCAGCATCCATCTTCTCTTCTCATTACATGACCTGCCCACTTCCATTTTCTGGTCTTAATATGAGTTAGAATGTCATTTATCTTGGTTTGCCCTCTAATCCAAGAATTTCTTATTTTATCTTGTAAAGAGATCCCTAGAATGTTTCTTTCAAATTTTCTTTGAGAAATCTTCAATTTGTTTTCCAGTCTTTTTGTTAGGTTCCAGGTCTCACTACCATAAGCCCATGACTGGTAATAAGCATTGATCAATTACTTTCCTTTTTAAGCACAGCGGGATGCCTCTCTTAAGAATGGAACTTGGTTTTCCAAAAGCTGTCCATGCCAACTGTATTCATCTATTGATTTCTGATTTAATGCCTTTATCTAAATCAGAGAGCTGTCTTAGATAGACAAATTGATGTACAATATCTAATTGATTATTTCCCAGGGTGATGGATGATTTTATTGCTGACTTGTTGAATATTACTTTAGTTTTCCCAGTATTCATTTTTAGCCCTTTTTTCAGGCTTTCTGTATTAATTTGGTCTATCATGCCTTGGAGATCTTTAGCTGTTTTGGCTATTATCAAGATATCATCTGCATATCTTAAGTGTGAGAGGTATTTCCCATTTATCTTTATACCTTTATTGTTCCAATTTAAGTTTTCAAGATTTCTTCTAGTACTGCATTGAACAGTTTTGGTGACAGTTGCCTAACCCCTCTTCTGATGTTGAATTTAGATTTCTTATTCCATAGCTTTATGGTTACAGTAGAATTGTTATCGATATGTTTTAGAAGTTCAGTATACTGATATCTAGCACTTGCAAAATGATTTGAATAGGCTGGAAATTGCGCAAAAGAAAAAATGGCTGTCAGTTTAATGTTAGTAAGCATAAAGTTATGCACTTTGGCGTGATTATAGTTCCAGCAGCATATTATATTAGTGCGGTTATGCTAAAAGAAACTGAAGAAGCAAGGGATCTTGGCATATTGGCAGATAGGAATTTGAAGTTCAAAGGTTTACATAGCAAAAGTTTTAAATACAACTCAGAAGATAATTGCAATGCTGAAGCAAGCCTTGACATGTAGGGATAAGGAAGTCATGTTGACTCTTTATAAGGCATTGATATGACCAAACTGTTCAGTGGATTATTGTGCGCAGATTTGGTCTCCTGTGGAAAGGGTACAAAGAAGAGTCAGTGGCGTATTTAGATATTTCTCGCTCCTAGGCCCACAGAAAGTGCCGCACTTAAGACCTGCCCATAGGCAGGTCATGAGGGGTGTAACTTTCTTCTGGGTGGTGTCATTTTCAATTTTGGACAAAGTGGAATATGTCCGAAAATTCTTGAGGATTGGAAGGAAATAATTTCCTTCCATCCCTCATGCAGACTCAGACAGGCATCACCACGAGCTGACCAACGAGTAGGCGAAGGGCATTTGATTACTTTTGCAGAAGTTTCCAGGTGGTTTCTTAGAACACGCAACTGATGTGTTGAAGATGTGAAAAATACATACAGTTTCTGAAGGACATCAAAAAATGCGGAAGAGGACCAACAGGATTTGGCAGCGCAAGTACCCAGCGCACAGTGTGAATTCTGCCAATGGATTTATTTCAAGAATTCTTGCTTGCAGTCCTGTGTACTTGTCTGACATGTTACTAGCATTATCATATGTCTGCCCTCTGCAATTTGCTACATCAATTCCAAGCTCTTTTAGTGAAATCAAAACCACCTCTTATAGCTCTTTAGATTTTTGACTTACGTTAGGGATGAAACGCTCCATTGGAGTTCCATGTTCTTTCATATATCGTACAATGAAGGACAGCTGATCAACGTGAGACAAGTCTGGTGTTGAGTCAACACTTATGGACTAGTACTTAGCTATTTTAATCATGACTTATTTTTCACGGCATTAACAACACCACACACACTTTTATCACAAAGATGTTTTATTAACGCTTATATTTCACTGATTTTCAACTCAGCATCATCAGAGCACAACACACTTGTATACGCGACAGTGAGTGAGTGAAACAATATAATTGCAAAAGACAAAAGATCTAAAGTACTATTTTTGGTGCCCTCTAACGAAAAGAAAAAAAAAAAACAACAGCAGCTATCCAGGAGTTTTTCTTAGGATAACCGTCTCCCAAATTTTTGGCAAATTAATGCAACCATGTTTGTTAAGGTTGGGAGAATTCTTCAAAGTCATTGCTAACTCAAAAAATAATCTTTCAGATCTATAACGACTCCTAAATAGCACATTCGTTTTCCTCCATCTAATCCTGCGTGAAGGAGTGTCCAAAGCATGGTCTGCCAGTCCCGACTTTCCATACTAATAGTAGTGAATGTATCTTTCATGTTCTTCTAGGCGGATGTTCACTGATCTTCCTGTTTGCCCATAATAGGCCAAGTCGCAGTCACAAGGAATTTTACACTCCTGGGTGTGCTAAAGGGTGAAGTTTATCCTTAGGCGAGCGGATCAGAGTTGCCAGCTTGACATGAGGTTTGAAAGTGGTGCGAAGGCCATGTTTCAACAATACTTTGTTTTGTTTCAACAATATCTTTTCCGATGTACCTCTGATATAGGGAATAAAAATGGTCATGTTGTATTCTTGTGTATTAGGGGAGGGCAGAGTAATGGGCCTATGTAGTATTTTATCTATTTTGTAGGGATTGTAGCCGTTGGCTAAGAACTTAAAGGCGCAGGTATTGAAGTTCAGTGGTCAGAGCTGTATCGTTAGAACAAATGGCTCTGTGCGTAAGTGTTTTTAAAATGCCGTACTGTTGGACTGGATGATGATGTGATTGTTTATGTAGGTATCTTCCTGTGTGTGTGTGTGTGTAGGCTTTCTGTAAATAGAAAAAGATAGTGATCCATCTGAAAGGCGGGTGACTAATGTGTCAAGAAATGGTAAACAGTTATTTGATTCTTTTTCTACTGTGAATTTTTGGGTGTTGGCTGTTTAGGTAGGTGACAAAAGCACGTAAAGTGCCTTGTCCATGGGGCCAGATGGCAAACACATTATCTACATAGCATAACCACACTTGTGGCTTGTATGTAGCTGTGGTAAGTACTTTGTTTTCAAAGTGTTCCATGTAAAAATTTGCTAATGGGGAAGAGAGGAGGGAACCCATAGCAGTACCATTAATCTGTTTGTAGAATTTTCCTCCTGATGTAAAGTAACCTGCATTCGTGATAAATTGAAATAATTCAAAAATATCTAGGGGAAATTTAGACTTGATTAAATCAAGAGTGTCTATAAGTGGTACATTGGTAAATAAAGAGATGACATCAAAACTAACCATTATGTCTGAATCTTTTAGGATTAGATTTTTAACCAGTGTTTTGAAATAGATTGAATTTTTTACAAAAGTAGAGGAGTTGCCAGTAAGGGGGACAAGCGACTTGGCTAAATGCCGGGCCAGTTTATATGTGGGACTATCTATACTATTGACTATGGGGCGTAGGGGGATATTAGTTTTGTGGATTTTTGGTAATCGATAAATATGGGGTGGTTTAACATGAATTGGTTTTATTTTCCTGATGATTTCTTTGGTCCATGATGTCACTTTTTTCAGTAATTTTCGGACTTTTTTCTTTTGAGACATCATAGGGTCTCGATGTATAATTTGATATGCGGAACTGTCACATATGAGATCTTGCATTTTTCTGTTATACTCTTCTTTATTCATGATAACTGTTGCATTTCCTTTATCGGCTTTTGTAATAATAATATTATTATGTAACTTTTTTAGGGCAGTTATTTGCTTACGTGGCATATTGCTTTTTGGAGGCTTAGCCTTGTTTAGAATACTTGCTATATCTAGTCGCACGTTATTGGCAATTGCTGGCGGAAGATCATGAATACCCCGTTCTACTTTCATCATAATTTCTAGTTTAGGAATTTGTTTGGGCGTGACGGCAAAGTTATGTCCTAGACTGAGAGCGTTCTTGGCTTCTTCAGTGAGTGTTTCCGACGATAGGTTTACGACCACATGGTCTCGTCGAAGTTGCAGTTGGGACTTTGTATGGTGGTGCTGTTGTAGGAGTTCATATTTCTTTAGGTATTTGCTTTTTACTTTTGTGAATTCTTTTTTTGCTGCAACTTCGGAGATGTGCTGTAGGACAGTCCGTATTTCAGGATTTAACACATTGATTAGTTCTTGTTGTAGAGCTGTGATAGAGCTGTTTAGCTTACTAAGCTCTATGCGAGTAGCGGTGATTTGTTCTCGATGAAGCGCTAAACTCACCCGTCAGTAAATATGATGTGCCTTTGCCGATTGTAACTTTTCTTTGAATTTCAGAAAAGATGGAATGATATCGTTGTCGCGGCATCGTTTAAGGAAGGTATATTTCTTATATTCCACGTATATTCCTTATATGTGGCAATGGAAAGATAGGAAATGAAACTTTTTCCTTTTTCCCACTTTTTCTATGTACTCAGCAAGAAAGGGATCAAATTCACTAATCCCTATTGCCTTTGTGTCAAGTTACTGACAACAATACAGTAGCTTTCCATGCACGTCTCTCAGTCTGTATAGTTATGCAGAATCTGATTACATGCCAGTATGCTTGCAGACTAAACTTACAATAAGAAAAAGAAAAATATTTCTCTACTTGTGAGTAGATGGAGCATATAAGGAACATGTTATAATTACAAAAATGAGAGCCTGAAAATTTCTGCCGCCCCTCAAAATTTGCCGCTCTAGGCCCTGGCCTATACCTAAATACACCACTGAGAAGAGTTACAAAGATTATATCCTGCTTGTGGGATTTAGATTATGAGGACAGATTGCTAGTGTGTGAATTGCAGACTGGTTAACAGGAGAAAGAAGGGTGGAGGTTTATAAACTTTTCAATGGGTGTTATAGGATATTGGCTAATTTTTTTTTTTTTTTTTGTTGTTGTATTGAAGATCCATGGAAACTAAGTTTTTTTGCAGTCAAGAAAGGGGTAAGTGCTAGGTTTTTCTCTCACAGAGCAGTGACTATGTGGAATAGTTTGCCTTTAGGGGGGTAGCAAGTGCTTCTAGTGTGAATGAATTCACTAGAAGGCCTGACAGTTGGTGTGAGTGATTTATGGTCCCTCTTGATAAGTTCTTGACTCCCTGGAAATGTCAGATAATAATACCAATTGAGGTTAGGAGAATGCTTCATAGCACATTGGATTTTCTTCCATCTAATATTTTTTGAAGGGATATCTAAAGTGTGGTTTGCCATCCTGACTTGCCATAAAGATTGTAGCAAATGTATTCTTGTGTTCTCTGAGGCAGATGGTAATGGATCTTCCTATTTAATATAGGAAGGGCACTACATAGACACCAAGATGTGCTTAACAGTAGAGTTTATCCTTAGGAGAGTGGATCAGAGTTGATAATTTGATGTGCAGTTTCAATTTAGTGTTGAAGTTATATTTCATTAGTACTTTGGTTGTCATTTCAGATATATCCCAGAGGTATGGAATTAGAATAGCGGAGCTTTGCTGTTGTGTGTTTGGAGAGGGAAGAGGACATGTTTCTGTTTTGTAGGAGCTATAGCCATCGGATAAAAAAGGTGTGGCTAAGATAAGTTTAGTGGCAAGGAATGCATCACTAGAACAAATAGTTCTCAGCTCTTTGAATGAGTGTTTTAAGGATACCAGGGCTAGCTGATGATTTGACTGTGTGTGTGTTTTGGCTTCCCACGAATATAAGAAGTTAGTGAACCATAAGAAAGACAAATGATGTCTAAAAGGGCAAACAGTTATTTGATTCATTTTTTTTTTTTTACATGAGATGTTGGCTGTTTAGGTGGGTTACAAAGGAATCCAAGTGGCTTGCTGATTGGTCCAAATGCCTGTACATCATTTACATAGTAAAGGTTTGATAGCAGCTGTACTAAGTGCTTTGTTCTCAAAAATGCCAAAAGGGGGAAGGAAGGTTGTTACTGTACAATTCTTCATTATAGTACCATTAATTTTTGTGTGCCTAACTGTTCATTGTTGCTTTCACAGTTGACTTAAAATATATTTTTGAATGATGATGCATAACCATCATCAAATCATCCATCTATCCAATTCTTGTCCATCTTTAGATGAGCTGAGTCCCATAATTAAGTTTTAGGCAATGTAATGCAGCTGGATTGCATTACATTCCTCTGCTGTATTATTCTAAGAATAGTATTTTATGTCTGTAGATATGTGTGGTCAGTTTTTCTGTTTTGATTGTTGAAAAAAAAAAAAAGAAATTTTGGGAGGAAAAAACCCTCTACCTCCAAATCTGCCTAATAATGCCAGTTGTTGGTAATCACTAGTCCAACAGGTTAGTTGGCCTTGTGGTTATCATACCCACTCAACAGGCTGCAGTTTCAAATCCCACTGTGGACATAGATGTTTGTGATTGTGAAGATAGGAAATGAATTTTATTACCACTGCCTTGGTTATTGGATACATAAGGTGTCTTGAAAGAACTGTGTTTGGTCTCTAGAGCAAGATTTCTGGACTATCTAAACAATATATTTAAACTATGAAAAAATAAAAAATATATATAAAATTGATCAAATAGAAAAAAAAAATTAGCCCACCCACAGTACAAAATGTACTATAGGTTTGCAAACAACCTTTTGTTGGTGGTAGCAACATAAAAAAAAGAAAAGAGAGACCAGCTAGCTCACCTTTAATCAAAAAATTGTTAAATATTCTTTACGTTATAGATGTAATTTGAACCTAAGTCTTTCTAATGAGCTTTGTTGAAACCAGCTGAGCTACAGAGGCCATCAAAATATGTGATCAAAAATCAATAGTAGTTGTAAATAGATCCCACTGATACCAAAGTTTTGTTGTAATAATGAGAATATGAACCAAGATTTTAGTACTTGATGATGATTCTTGATATGTTTGAATATCAGATACATAACTTTTTATATGAAAGCTGAGAAAATTGTTCACTAAACAACACACGTACTAACCACAGTGATAACTTTTAATACGTAAATATTGCATCCCAAGTATCTTGGGACATCATCAGTACAGTAATTCAAACAATACTAGGAATAACACAGTTGGGGCGCATGATTACAATGGAATCTCAATATGTGTGCAGTAACGTATTATAGAAGTAAATTAAAAATATAACTGGGGGGGAAAAAAAATTAACATACATAAAGATTATTTTACACAATTTTCTATGACAATTTCCCATACTTTAGGAATAGTAAAAATGTTGTTGCGGTTTAAATTTGGTCTGTGTAGTAGCACTTCAGCACTTTCTTTATATAAACGTTCATGTTTATATAAAGATCTATGTAAGAGTTTCGAAGTTTCCCAATGGATCCTATGGTCTGATTTTGGAGACTGCAAATACGTCGTCGACATATCGTAGCCAAATTTTTGGTTTGGGTTCAAAAGTGAAAAAGTTTTTCCAGGTGTTCTAGAAACAGATGCAGTAACTGGATGTAATAACAAATTTGAATAATTCAACTATATCAGACGGAAATTTTTGAGTTAATAATTCTACTGTTTCTTTATGGGGGAATGTTCTTGAAGAGGGAGACAATGTCGAAGCTAATTAACAAGTCAGTTTTTAACAGTTGAATGTCTTTTATTTTTGTGTGAAACTCTGTGGAATTTTTGATTGAGGAGGCTGAGTGGCCTATGTGAGAACGGAGAAGGTTAGATAAGAATCTTGATAACTTGTAAGTCGGACTGCTAATAGAATCTATGATGGGTCTGAGTGGAACATTAATTTTGTGAAGCTTGGGTAGGCCATTTATTACCAAACTTAGCAAATCTGTTTCTAGAACACCTGAAAAAAAAAAAAAAATTCACTTTTGAACTCAAA
The DNA here is from genome assembly GCF_054136105.1 of Typopeltis vanoorti. Classification (NCBI taxonomy): domain Eukaryota; kingdom Metazoa; phylum Arthropoda; class Arachnida; order Uropygi; family Thelyphonidae; genus Typopeltis; species Typopeltis vanoorti. The sequence goes on from NC_143553.1 coordinate 4,224,714, forward strand.
CCAGAAATTTGGCTACGATATGTCGACGACGTCTTTACAGTCTGGGATCATCCCAAACAGGAATTACAACTGTTTCTAGATAAAATAAACCTTCTTCTCCCTTGCATCAACTTTATGCTAGAAAAAGAATCTCCACAGGGTATCTATCTCCTTTCTGGATTTACACATTCAAAGAAAAGAAGACAATTCCATCGCCACGTCTGTCTATCGCAAGCCTACATTTTCAGGTCGCTACATTCACAATTCTTCCGCACATCATCCATCTCAGAAATTTGGCATCATTAAATCACTAGTTCCAAGAGCACACAAATTCTGCTCCTCCTTTGAAGAATCTCTAAACGGAGAACTAGAAATAATCAAAAATACAGCCATACTAAATGGATATAATCTTAAAACAACTCAAAAAATCATCAGTCACTTCCCCACACATCAACCTAGACAAGAAGTCCATAGGATTCCCATACCTTACATCAAAGGCATCTCCGAGCACCTTTCAAAAATTATGAAGAAATACAACTTTGCCACTACTTACAAACCCATCAACCAAATCTATAATTTGTTACCTTCTTCTAAGGACATACTCTCACCTCTGATGTTACCTAGCGTTTATGAGATCCCATGCTCCTACAAATTGTCTTACTTTGGACAGACAGGTAGATCTGTTCATCAACACGTCTTGGAACATCAAGACCACATTCATCTTTTCAAGCCGCAGAAATCTGGTCTCTCTTAACACGGAGTTGAAAATCCAAACCATAGGATCCATTGGGAAAAGTTGAAACTCTTACTTAGATCTTTATATAAACATGAACGTTTATATAAAGAAAGTGCTGAAGCCCTACTACACAGACCAAATTTAAACTGCAACGACGTTCTTACTATTCCTGAAGTATGGAAAATTGTCATACAAAATTGTGTACAATAATCTTTGTGTTATTTTTAAAAAAAATTTTTTTGTTCAGTTATATTTTTAATTTACTTCTATAACACGTTACTGCACACATATTGAGATTCCATTGTAATCATGCGCCCTAACTGTATGTTATTCCTAATATTGTTTGAACTACTGTACTGATGATGTTCCAAGATACTTGGGATGAAATATTTACTTATTAAAAGTTATCACCTTATGTTAAAGATACCAAGCTATTTTAAACTTGGTTTTAATCCATTTCCCAAGTAAGCAAACAGACAAGTAAGTCAAATTTGTCCTGCAAGTAGTTGAAGTCTGGGTGATCTGCAACGTAGTGCAAGTCTTGGGCAACTCATGGTAAAGGTGGAATAAGCTCTGATCACTATTCTTAATATTTACCCTTAATGCAGAGCTCTCCTTGAGGAGATGTGTGATGTTTTGCATTAAACACAAAGGGCCATTACCTAGACTGGTTTCGATCTTTATTGAGGTCTCATCACTATTTTATTAAACCAACTCTCTCTCTCTCTCTCTCTGTCTCTCTCTCTCTCTCTCTCTATATATATATATATATATACATACATACATATTACCGTATATACAGAGTGTCCCTGAATTCATGGCTCAAACGTGAGGGGATGGTAGTACACACCGAAACCACCTATAAGCATCATAGAATATGCGGCCCCAAACACAGCCCGGTGTCGGTGAGACCTCAATAAAGGTCGAAACTGGTCTGGGTAGTGGCCCCTTGCCTTTAATGCATAGCATCATACATCTCCTCAAGGAGATGTGCTTTGCATTAAGGGTAAATATTAAGAGTAGTGATCAGAGCTTATTCCATCTTTACCACGAGTTGTCTAAGACTTGCACTACTTGCAGGCGCAAACTTGACTTACTTGTCTGTTTGCTTACTTGGGAAATGGATTAAAACCAGGTTTAAAATAGCTTGGTATCTTTAACATATGTTATACCCAAGGTAAAAAACTTTCTACATCAATCTCTCATCCTGAGATTTTTATTTAATAAGGTCAAAGCACCTTATGGTAACTTGTTCTGGTAAAATACTTATTGCCTCTGTATTACTTAACCTTTGTATTTCTAAGCCTGGCTCCCACTGATGAGACCTCAATAAAGGTCGAAGATTAAAACCAGGTTTAAAATAGCTTGGTATGTTTAACATATATTATACCCAAGGTAAAAAAACTGTCTACAATTATCACTGTGGTTAGGACATGTGTTTTTTAGTGATGAATTCACCACAGGTTTCATTATATAAAAATGAGAAAATTGTTGTTACAATGTTTTTGTCATGTACTAACAGCAGGTAAATTTTAAACTATCACTGAGTGAGGAAAGAAAGGAGAAGCTCTCGTGTTTAAAAATAAATCTTCTGAAATGCAGGCATTTTCAAGGTGAATGATGTGGGCAAACATCAGAATAGTAAATAATTTAACAAGACTTTTGCCTATGGTTCCCATAGATGGTTCTACTAGAGAAGAAATGGAGAAAATTTTTGACATAATTTGACGAAAAGATAATGCTGGTTATTGTTGAATACCTAAACAACAGAGTTGGAAATGAATACCAAATATATAGAAATGTTTGATAACTGAGAAAAGAACAAAACTTATAATAATGCTAAACACCTGCTAGATATCTGTTCAGGATATGGTTATTACCAATATGAAGTTCCAAGATGTCACAAATTCACACACAGATAGAGAGAGAGGGGACAAAAGAAATTTTTAAAAAAATCTCATGAACTATGTAGTTTATAGTGATATCTTCTTCTTCATACTTCTTCAGGACATAAGAACATTCAGGAAATTTAAATTAGAGATGATCACCATTTACTTTTGAGCCGAATAAAAATGAATTACATATTGATAAGAAAAATATGTACAAAAGTTTTAAAAAGAATCAAAGTTAAGCAGCTTTCAGAGGTGAACTATAAACTCAATATGCAAATATGATGATGATGATAATAATAATAATTATTATTATTATTATTATTATTATTGCACAAGCACCTCATGGAGTCTGTAGACTCATCATGGGGATGCCAAAACTATCAACACAGTATTTATCATACCTCTTCTTGAAACCATTAACAAATAAAGCACTCACAGTTGACTCAGACAACCCATTCCATTCATTCACTACTCTCCAAGCAAAAAATCTAGTAATTATGCTCTTGACAACCACACTCTAACCCAGCTTCCCGGGATGACCTCTGCCCCCTCTAGCCAAGTGCTGAAACATTTCCCCTTCATTAATCCTATAATAGACTTTAAGTAACTTAAATGTTTCTATCATATCTCCCATTTTATGCCTATCGACCAACTTCTGCAACCCACAATATATCCTCATAAGGAGCATTCCACAGACAGCATACAATCTTGGTAAATTGCTTCTGGATCCTCTCCAACAGTTTCTCATCCCCAATAAACTCAGGAGACTAGACTTGAGCACAGTAATCCAGATGTGTGTGTGTTATCAAGGCTTTATGAAGAGATATGCATTCTAAATTTCAACTCTCTGTCTTCCACTACCCACAAATCTCTGGTTTTTTTGTCAATATACTGGAGTATATTTCTCTCAATGTGATACACAGCTTGTAATCTTTGTATCCCAAAATGTATCTCACATTTTTGACATCTTTTGTGTTGGCCTATTGAAATCACCTTGCAAGCTCTCTTCATCACCTTAACTATTACCCAACCTAACTTTGCATCATCAGCAAACAATTGAATATCTCCCTTCAAATTATTTTCTCTATAATTTATGTACAAATTGAGCAGCAGTGGTCCAAGCACAGAGCCCTGCGGTACACCACTAGCACCTACCTTCTGCTAGATTCTGCTGCACCATATACTACTTTTTGGTATCTGTCCATCAGCCACCCTTCTATCCATATTGCCGGTTTCATATACAATCCTATTTGTTGCAGTTTGCATAGTAGAGTTCTATATGGTATCCTGTCAAACATCTTTGCAAAATCTAGCTGTTTCGTAGTGTAGCATTCCCTTTATCCAACTCAGCAGTCACTCTGTTATAAAAAGTTAATAGAGTACTAAGGCATAACCGACCCTTCATAAAGCCATGCTGCCCCTCATATAGTATCATATTCTGATGGCAAAGTATGCAACTAGATTATACTTAGCAAAGTTCTGCCATGTGAACGTCTTTACAAAGTTAACAACTATGGTGTAATAATTTGCTTTTTCATATTCCATTGTCACTTTATTATAAAAAGTGAGCAAATTACTAAGGTAAGATCTATCATTCATAAAACCATGCTGTTTTTCTTGATTCTGCTTCTTACCACCTTCTCCAAAACCTTAACCTACTCCCAAGACATGGATTGTTGTGTAATTTGCTGCTCTGTCTTGGAGGTTCATTGATTATTATTATTACAACAATGGCTATCTCTCTGGAATCAAGACTCATTGTGGGAGATACATGCTAACCATTATTCATACGGTACCTATCAAACCTCTCCTTAAACTCATTCACTGTTGGGACACTCACACAAGGGATCTCTGGCAGTTCATCCCATTCATTCACCACTCTCCAAGCAAGGAATCTATTCTCCACACCTTTACTAACCACACTTTTAAACAACTTTTGGGATGATTCCTTGTTCTCTCTCTCTCTACTTGTCATGTATTCAAAAAAATTTGTTTTCACATCCACTCTCCTCTGCCTGTCAACTAAACTCTACAATCCACATACCTTCAATCTATCCTCATAGATTGAAGGTGTATGGAATGTTCCATAGACCAATCACCAATTTGGGTCATTTGGGTGTGAACCCTCTCTGCTGATCCCCAAGAAATGCAGGTAACCAAATCTATTAAGATGCAAAGTCATAGCCTTATAAAGAGGGATAATCATATCCCTATCTTTACTTATCAGTGTGTTCATCATCCATGTAATCCTTTGCATTGTTTTGGCAGCAACTTTTGCAATATGTCCTCTGAACTTTGTGTCTGTCCATCATCATCCCCAAATTCCAACCTCATCAATTTCCTGAAATCCAGTATACCATTAATGTGATACAAAGTATGTAATCTTTTCATCTCAAATCCATTACCTTACATACTGAAACATTAAACTAATAACTATTGTGTTGAATTTTTTCTTGATAATTATTCATAAGACTATTACACTTTTTTTATAATCTTTGTCAAGTAGCTTTATTTTATCCTCCTACATGTTTCGCCAATCTTTTTCTATTGGCATCCTCAGGGAATACAAACTAGTAAGCTAAATGAAGGTTACAGACTAGGTTATAACTGATAGTTCTAATTCATACAAAAAATTGGTATTGTGCGTGACAATGTGCGTGTCTCGTTAACGTGATTTATTCGTTATGGTTCATTACGTAATTGTTATGAAAGTTCATTTCTTTGATGTTTAATGATCTGATAAAAGTTTTCCAAATTTCTGGTAAAATTTGACCTTGATTCTTGTTTAGGTTTTCAGTTTTACGGATGACTGTAGCTGCTTCTTTAAAGGTTCTTGAATGGTAGTTATCTTCTATGTATGGCATAAGGCTCTTATCCCACTCAATGTGATGGTTAGTAGAGGCAAAGTGACATGAAAGGCCTGAAATGTCTTGTCTGTTATTTCTGACATATCCTATGTGTTCTTTCTTTCTCGTTTCAAAGCTTCTAAAGGTCTGACCTACGTAACTAATACCACATGAGCAAGGTATATTATATACTCCAGAGTACTTGTAGAATGGGTGAGGATCTTTCGGTGATCTTAAAAATTTCCGAATAGTGTTGATTGGTTTGAATGCCACTCTGATCTTATGTGGTTTTGAAAGGTTAGCTAATTTTTTGGAAAGGTTGCTGACAAAAGGAATCGTAATTGTACTGATGTATTGGACGTCATCACGTTGTCGATGTGGTATATCAGTAAAGAGAATCTTGTTATAGAGTCTTTTTGGGTAACCATTTAAAGAAAGTTCTCTGGATATTGTGGTTAATTCCGTTAGTAGGTCATCCTTGTCTGCCGTATACTGTATAGCTCTTTTCTTGAGACTATGGATAATGCTAAGTTTCTGAGCTATGTGATGAGCTGAGTTGAAATGGAGGTAACGTCCAGTATTTGTAGGTTTTCTGTATACAGATAGGTTGATACTATTATTGGATTGTTTCTTTATTAAAATGTCAAGGAATGGCAGTTTTTTTATCTTTTTCCATTTCTAATGTGAATTTGATGGTATTGTGGAAACTATTGATTTGGTTGAGGTAATTTGGAAAACTTTTATCAGATCATTAAACATCAAAGAAATGAACTTTCATAACAATTACGTAATGAACCATAACGAATAAATCACGTTAACGAGACACGCACATTGTCACGCACAATACCAATTTTTTGTATGAATTAGAACTATCAGTTATAACCTAGTCTGTAACCTTCATTTTAGCTTACTAGTTTGTATTCCCTGAGGATGCCAATAGAAAAAGATTGGCAAAACATGTAGGAGGATAAAATAAAGCTACTTGACAAAGATTATAAAAAAAGTGTAATAGTCTTAATAACTATTGTGTTCGCCCAGGCTGCCAATTTATTTAAATCATTCTGCAGGATATCTAAATTCTTTATAAACTATCACCCTCCCCAGTTTTGCATCATTAACAAATAACTGAATATCCCCCTGTAACTTGTACCTTTTATTCTTAATATACAAATTAAAGTAATCTCCCTAGTATGGAGTTGTTGAAGCACTCTGCCAGTCACCCTCATTCACTTTGATTCTGTCCACCATATACTTATCTCTGATGTGCATCTGCCAGCCCCCCACCCTCATCCATGCCAACAGCTTCATATTTATTTCCATTTGCTCGAACTAATGTAATAACTTTCTATGCAGTATTCTGTGAAATATGCCTTTGCAAAGTCCAGTATCATGGAGTAATCATTGCCTTTATCCAATTCTGCTGTCACTTTATTATAAATGCAAATAAATTTCTAAGTTAACGTTCACTTTGCAACCAAACTATTTTGCACACCCTACATATTGATTCATTTACAATAGTTGTCCTCCTTGGTTTGCATCTGCCTACTGTAGCAGTAGACTCAACAGCCATACTTACTGGAAGTTTTTCCACTTGGTTATACTACAAATTAAAGATACCAAGATATATATACTTGGTTTAATCCTTTTCCAAGTGTAAGCAAACAAATTATTGCTCAGGTAAGATCTATAATTCACAAAACATGCTGTTTTTCTTGAATTATGCTTTTTACCACTTTCTCCAAAACCTTAACCACTACTCCCTTTGTTTGCGCCTGAAATATAATTAGAACTATGGAAACTCATATATATATATTTCAGGCACAAACTTTGTTTGCTTACACTTGGAAAAGGATTAAACCAAGTATATAATTTCTTGGTATCTTTAATTTATAGTATAACCAAGTGGAAAAACTTCCAACAGCCATCTCTAATGCAGAGAATTTTAATAATAAGATGTGATACCTTTAGGTAACTCATATATGAAAATATGACTTCTGCATTACTTCAACTTTTCCAAGTGTAATTTTACTTACACTTGGAAAAGGATTAAACCAAGTATATAATTTCTTGGTATCTTTAAGCCATACTTATGCCACTAATAGTTATTGATTATTGCCAGATATAGCGTATGAAACCTCGCCTACCAGACAGGACCAGTCATAAATGTAGTGAGTAGAACTACACTATATTCTGATATTTTGACCAAAGCACATGATTTCTGATCCCATTTAACTTAAATTCTATGCTACTTACTTATCCTTCTCATGCCCCAAGGTACATAAGGCTAAGATCTGTTTCTTTCAGATATCTCTATCCCGATCCACCAGTTTCAGCTTCTCTCCATCTCTTCCAACCAGCCAGTCTTCTTTCCTTTTCTATCATTCTCTGAAAAGCTAATTTAGGCCTTCTGGGATCCATCTCAAAGCCACTTTAAGAATTTCTCCTTATTGTCCATTCTTAGTATGTGTTCAGTCCATTTCCATCTCCTTTTTTTATTTCATTTTTTTTTTATTTGTTATACATTGAGGCCAAAATATTTTTAATATTTTACACAAACATTTGGTTGGAAAACTATTTAATTTAGCTTCCTGTTTTTTTGGTCAGCTTCCATGTCTCTGATCTATAGTAATATGGCCTTAACATGGCTATTGAAGATCTTTATTTTGGTTTTATTATAGTATTTTGAAGATTTCAATAAATTATTTAATTTTCTAAAAGCAGTATTAACTTTCGTCAGTCTTGGCATTATATCCATGTCGGTTCCACCTTTAGTATCTACATCTATTATCTTCCAAGTAGGTAAAATTCATCATCATCATCAAATTCCTGACATGTACCCTCAAGGGGTGTACAGGATATGATAGTACTACATGAAAAATTTACATCACTACTAACTTCCTATCTACAATTTTCCTCCAAATCAGTCTGTCACTTGTCAAGACTCCAATATTAACATTATCAGATATTATATTTGTATCATCTAAGGCATACTGTACCGTATCAATCCACCTATATCTTGGTCTTCCTCTGTGTCATTTTCCTGCCAACCTGGCAGAGAACACTTGTTTTGCTAATCTTTCCTCGCCCATTCTGTTTAAGTGACCATACCACCTGAGATTAGCACTGCTAATGCATTCCTGGATGCTGACAATGTCAAGTTCTTTCCTAATATCCACATTTTTAATTTGATATTGCCATTGATGCCGTCTGTTCATGCCTGTAATCTTTCTCAGGACTCTCATATCTGCGGTCTCTAGTCTTTGGTTAAGTGTTTTAATTCTGACCCAGCTCTCAGATCCACAAGTTAAAACTGGTATGAACACTGTCTTGTATACAGCTAATTTAGTGTTCTGACTAATTTCTCTCTTATTCCATATGAATTTATTCAATTGACTTCCTACCATACCAGCTTTGTTGATTCTGTTGTCTATTTCCATTTTTAATTTACCGTTTTTACTAAAAATCGTGCCTAAGTAGCTGAAATGTTTTACTTGTTCCACAGGTTCACTGTTGACAACACAGTTGACATTTTCAACAATTCTACCTATTTTCATTCTCTTTGTCTTTCTAATGCTCACATTCATACCATATCTATTACAATAGTTATTCAATTTAGTCAGGGACTCTTGCAGACTTGTAGTAGATTTATTTAGAAGTATAACATCGTCCGCATAAAGCAAAGAGCTGACATTAACATCTCCAATTCTGAAACCATGTTTAATACCACTTTCCTTCATAATGTGATCCATATAGATAATGAATAACAGAGGGGATAATATACATCCTCGTCTCACACCAGATTTAACATTAAACCATCTTCCTGTACTTCCTTCAATTCTAACTGCTGTCTTACAACTCAAATACAGACTAAGTATTGCTTGATATATTGCCCCATTGACACCATATAACTGTAGTGTATTGAATAGCTTCTCTCTTGGCACCTTGTCATATGCTTTTTCCAGATCGACAAAACTTAAATACAGATCTTTGTTATATTCCCATGCTTTCTCAACTATTTGTCGTAAAGTGAAGATCTGATCCTGACAGCCTCTATTTTGCCTGAATCCAGCTTGTTCTTCACCAAGCTTTTCTTCCACAATTCTTCTCAACCGTTTCTCAAGTATGCTTGCATAGATCTTGCCAGGAACACTCAGTAGGGAAATACCTCTGTAATTCTCACATTCAGTTTTATTTCCCTTTTTATATATGGGTACTATTAGAGCTCTATTCCAATCAACGGGAATTTGTCCCGCTGTCCAGGCTTTCTGAACTATGCAGTGCAGCCACTGTAAGACTTTTATACCACCATATTTCAGCATTTCTGGTCGAATATCATCTACTCCTGCTGCCTTTTCACATTTCAAGCCTTTGATGGCTTTTTCTACTTCAAGTATGGATATGTATTCCTGACTGTATGCCTGTTGTGTGTTTTTTACCACTGTGCTATCACTGCTTGTTTCATTTAGCAATTTTTCGAAGTAATTACTCCATACTTCAAGGATATCTTTTTATCCTGTTTTTCATGTAACCTTTATCATCTCTAACTCTTTTTACAGCACTCTTTCGTCCATTGCTAAGCTTCTTCAACAACCTCCAGAATATCTTACCACCTTCTTGATATTTATTTTCTATGTTCTTGCCAAAGTCTTCCCATGACTTTTGTTTGGCTAGTTTTACACACTGTTTAGCTTTCTTACATTTGTCTCTGTATTCTTAAAGAGCACAAGCTGACTTATTTGCCAGGAACTTTTGATATGCTTTCTTCTTTTCCTTCACTGCCTCTTTAACCTCCTGTGTCCACCATGGAGTTCTGATTTTTCTATCCTTGCAGACAACCTCACCACATGCCTCTCTTCAATCAGGGTTTTCTTCAAGGCTTGCCACTGAATCTCCAAGGTTTGGTTCCTGTTCTCAAACTCTTTAATTTTTTCTTCAATAATCTTTGTGTATTTTAGTCTACAGTTCACATCTGAGAGCTTCTCAACTTTTATTCGCTTTAAAACTTTCTTACATGTTATTCTTTTCAATATAAAATTCAATTTTATCCTGCTCAAGACTAAATAATGATCACTTCCAATTTCAAATCCTCTGTACACTCTGGTGTCCAGCACTAGGGAGAAAACATCACTATCAACAATAACATAGTCAATGAGACTTTTCTTATTTCTTGCCTCTTCTCTCCATGTGAATTTGTGCACATTTTTATGTTGGAACATGGTGTTAGTAATAACCAGTCCATGACCTGGGCAGAAATCTAACAGGTATTTGCCATTATTATTGGCTTTGCACTTTTCTCCAAATTTTTCCAAAATATTTTTGTTTGTCTGACAATCATTTCCTACTCTGCTATTTAGATCCCCAACAAGGACCAACTTTTCCTTTTTCATTGTGTCAGTTGCTTTTTCTAAAGCATCAAAAAATTCCTCCACTTCTACCTTAGTAGAACCTTCTGTGGGACCATAGGCACAAATAAATCTCATTGTCCAATTCCCCATTCTGATATTTGCCCACATCACTCTACTTGAGACTGCTTGCCATTCAATAAGATTAGCCTCGTATTTTGTGTTGAAAACTATGGCTACTCCTTCTTTTCCTTGATTGTCATTTCCATTTTGTATTTATTGTTCAGAAAGATCTCACCAGTTTTTCTTTTTTATTTCAGTCACCCCTATTATGTCGATCTGGTACTTATCTAAATCCTCAGCTAGCTCTATTTCTTTGCCATTCATGCTTCTTATGTTGATAGTACTGATCTTTAGCTCTTGTTATGTTGAGTTCGGGTGTGCTTTCAGATTTGTTCCAGTAACTGACTTTTCGCTGTTTCCCTGGCTGTTTGCCCTGGTTCCCTGGCGAAAAGAATGGAGGTCTTGTTTAACTGGGTGATGCCCCAGCCGGCATGAAATTTTGTCATGTTGTACCATCATTTTGTATTTTGGTTTAAGCCAATAAGAATAAAATTTGGTCGGCTAAATCCCAAATTGCCAGACCATCCTCGTTTGTTCAGTATTCAGGTAGATACCCAGCAGGGTGAACCATGAGAAGGTGAGGATTGGACATTAGGTCAGAAGCCCCGGTCGGTTCTTCGCATTCCTTTAGAGGCTATGTGGAGGTCTCCTCTCAGTTATACAGCTTTGACCCTTAAGCACCCCAGGTAAAATTCTTAGCTTTATAGCATCGTGATTGATTTTAATCTCTTTGTGTTATTTGCTGTTTAGTTTAGCACTTTTGTTTTAGTCATATTTATTTTAAAGACCTACCATTTCAGCTGTTTTGTACAGATTTTGTTCCGATTTTGTTTGTATATCATTGTATTTTGATTATATCAAAATTATGTCATCAGTATAATCTAGATCCTCTGTGACATATGACTCCATTAATTCCTCTTTTTGCACCTGTAAATTTTCTCATAATCCAATCAATGACTATTAAACAATAATCCAGACATTACACAACCTTGTCTTACACCAGATCTTATCTCAAACAATTTAAATGTCATTTGCTATGCAATAACACAACTTTTACTTTCCTTAAAGATTTCTTTGATTATCAAATATTTATCAGGAATTCCATAATTTTTAATAATTAACCATAATGTTTCTCTCTCAATACTGTCAAATCTCTTAGCAAAATCAATGAAATTTAGGTATACTGGGCTTCTAAATTCTGTGCTTTGTTCAGTGATGCTCCTTGAAGTAAAAATGTGATGCACAATACTTCCACCTGTTCTAAGCAGCTTGTTCCTGCCTTAATATTTTCTCTATTTCATTTTTAATTCTATTTATAAATATTCTACAGAAAATTTTTGCAAGTAATGAGAGTAAGTTAATCCCCCTCCAATTCTCACATCTAGTGAGATCTCCTTTCTTAGGGATTATAATTATCGTTGTCTCTTTTCACTGTTTAGATATCTTTTCAGTCTCTAGCATATTGCTAAAGATCAGTTGCAGTTTATCAGCAGCAGTTTCTTTAGTTGTCCTAAGAAGCTGCTGCTGATAAGGTAATAGTAATATTCATATGGAGTTTCTGCCCTTTTTTCCCTGTCCCTTTGGAGGGAGGGGGACAGGTTGAGCCCTCCTAATAAGGGATTAAATATATATATTTGTTATGACTGTAAATCCATGTGTGTTCACAGAGCTGGTTTGCCTGTTCTGAGGGACAAAAAACCCGAGTTTCCAGGTGCAAAAACCCTCTACCTCTGTCATCTTTAGTCAAAACAGACCAGATTAAGGTTCCTGATGTCATGAATGGGAATCGAACCCAGGTATTTCTGACCAAAGGGCTTTGTCTATACCGACTGAGCTACAGAGGCTCTATATGTTCTATTCCTGAGAGGAATTGCTTAGCAAAATTTTTAGGCAAGAAATTCTGATCGGAGTTTAAACATTCTGTTTTTTTCCTAAACTGAGCTACAGTTCTCATGCTGATAAGGTAGTGCTTATTTATGCATTACCTTATATGTAATTTATATAAAACTACTTTATATTTATCTCAATGTTACTGTACATCCACTGCTCTACATGCTATATTCCAGCTCTGGCTGTATATCTAAAAAAATAAATAAATAATAATAATAAAATAAAATGAATAGGGTCTTTATGTGACGTATTATTTATAGATACCTTACGTTGTCCTATCAGGTGCACCACTGTATTACAGAGCTAGGTGGAGTAATAATGGCTATAAGAAGGCCTGCAATACAATGGTTTTTCTTGTATACAAATGGTAGAAGCATTAGGAATAAAGGGAATGAGTTTGTGACATTGATTGACTCAGTCTCTCTAAAGGTTGTTAGTATCAGTGAAACTTGATTAAATGAGAAAGATGTTCTAACAAGGATAGAAATTGAAGGGTATAGCATATTTTGGTCAGTATAGGAAAGGTAAATGTGGTGGTGGAGTGTTACTCATGATAAAATGATGAATTGTACACTCTCAGGGGGAAGAATCTCAGTGGAAATAACACTAATGGCTTTGAGAGTATATGATGTGAGATGGATATTTATAGGACAAGATATTTAGTGGGATGTTGATATAGACCAGGGAATATAGGTGATGATGAGCAGAAAAGATTTAAGCAAATTAGTTTGGCAAGTGCAAATCAAGTGATCATCATGGGACCTTCAACTATAGTGATATAAACTGGGCAGAGTAGACAACATGCAGAAATAAGGGAACTGAATTTTTGGATTTCTTGAGTGAGAACTCTTTTAGGAGAGAAAACAATCTAGTGTTCTCGATTTAGTCATAGCATCAGAGGATCTGATCGTGACTGAAATTGCATACTTGCTCTCCCTTGGTGAGAGTGAGCATGTAGTCCTCACTTGAAGGATGAATAGGCATGAGGAGGTAGCAAAACAGAAGCAAGTTATGTGGAATTATAAGGTAGGTAGGTGACTATCATAAACTTAGAAAAACCAGCATGCAGCAGTTGCTGTAGATGAAAGAATTTAAAGAAAGAGAAGTTGTTTGAAACATAAGAAAAAATAGTTGACAGTAATGACAGATTGTATACTTTGAGTGGTGAAGATAAAGCAATTTGAAATCAAACGGATAACAAAAAGGAATAAAAGGGGTTTGCAGAAGAAAAAGATATTATACAAGATATATAAAGAAAGAGGAAGAGAAAAGGTGTATGAGGAATATGCTATCTGATCAAAAGTATCCAGACACCTACTCCTAACTATAATCAGACTTTCCCTGTGACACACTTTCCAATAGTGGACATTAATATGGAGTGGGTCCACCCTTTGCTTCTATGACAGCTCTAACTCTGCCAGGGAGACTTTCTACCAGGTGTCAGAACGTCTCTGGAGGAATGGCAGCTCATTCTTTCTGAAGAGCTGTAGCCAGAAGAGCAATTCGTGATGTGGGTCGTTAGGGTTTGGAGCAAAGTCGGCATTCTAATTCATCCCATTGGTGTTCTGTGGGATTCAGGTCAGGGCTCTGGGCTGGCTAATCCATTTCTAAAATGTTATTGTCCACAAACTATTCACTCACAGACCTTGCTTTATGGCAGGTAGCATTATCATGCTGATACAGACAGTAGTCATCACCAAATTGATATTCTACTACACAGTACAGAATGGGTCGAAATGACCTTGTACCCTTCCGCATTTAGATTTCCGTGTAGTGTGAAAATCACCATGAAAATCACCCTGATACTGTAATGCCACCTCTTCTAAATTTCACTATTGGCACTACACGCACTTGCAGGAATCATTCTCCTGGCATTCTCCACACCCAGACCCCTCCCATTGGACTGCTACATGGTAAAGCATGATTCGTCACTTCAAATCACATTTCCAGTTGTCCAATGTCCAGTGGAGTCACTTTACCATGTCTGGACAGTTCATTGGTAACAATTCATCGCAGGAAAATTGATCGCCAACAATTTATCGCAGAGAAAATTCATTGAAAGGACTATTCATCATAGAGACTATTCATCACTGAAAATTTAATTGTGGGAAAAATTAATCACATGAAAATTCATCGTTGGAAATTTAATTGTGGGGAAAATTAATTGCATGAAAATTCATCGCGGATATATGTGAAAAAACAATTTTTTTTTTTTTAATTTATAAAGTTATTCATATTCTTTTTTACTACAGGCGCTGTAGATGAAATATTAATTGTTACAGAACTGGGATGGGATGGTCATGAGAAACTTAAATTTATTTGAGTTTGTTATCTGCTAAAACACATTAAAACAAGTGTTGTGCACCTAGAAGGCATGAATGTTGTGATGGTTCTCTTTCTGTTTTTATTTTATTCCTTCAAAATTGTACTATTAGCCACTTCGAAGGAGCAGTTATTATTCTGTTGTTATAAACAACTTAAAAATTTCTCTTCAAGAGGAACTGGAATCAGTACAATCAGGCATCTCTCTATATCAATATTTATAGTCCTGAAAAGGACTGTTTTTATGATAATGAAAGGAACACTTTTTATTTTATACTGTTCAGAATTGAGCAGTATGAGTAAAAAAATAGTATGGACCAACCTGAAACAAAAAGGTGAATGCACAGGCACAAAATTTTCAACATAAAAAATTATGGACAAATCCTCTTAAGTAATCAAGAGTTTCCCTGTGATAGTTTGGAAAGGGAGGGGGGGGGATAGCCATCAAAGACAAAATACAATTTTAATTCTATTATGGAAATTTTAGAAATAAAATTTAATTTTGATGTATGCACCTACACATGTTTCGAATGATAAACTGTAGGGAAAGTATCGCTACTTCAAAATTGCCACATAATATCAAAATTAGCAGAAAATATGTACATAATAGTTTACTTCATAATAGCCATTCATTTCAATATGTAATGTGCAATTTCAGGAATCCAAGAAAGTTGAAGTGCAAAGAACTACAGATTACGTTATAAATATTATACATTATGTGATATGATTCAAGATTTACGTATGATTATCTATAAGGTAATATCATAAAAGAGCATATCTTCATGCAAACTAATTTTCTAACTAAGATTATGAATAAAAAATAAAGAAAACAATTTGTAAGAGATGGAGGCTGTTATTTATTTTAAGATTCAGATTTTTATGAATTTTTAAAAGAATTGTTTGACAGAAATAATTATCTTGAATCAAGTTCTGGGAGAATAAAATGTATTGGCGACTAAGATGATTAGCAACAAAAAAAAAAAAAAAAAAAAAAACCAGTAGTGGCATTGTTCTCCAGAGTGATACAATCTTAAGTGAAGAAATATGAAAGGATCTCTAATTATACAATAAAACAAGTAGCAAAATTAAATGTAACTTATAGATAACATAATTTAGATTCCAGTTACAGAGCAAATGGCAAGCAACTATTTTTAGCAATAGGTAACTGAATGTAGCTACGTACGCAAGGTAATCTGGTTAAGTGTTCTCGTTAGCGTGAAGGATTATCGCACCTTCTAATGGATATGACATTCAAATGCACTTGATATCAGTGTTTTCTCAATGGGTGGTCTGACTCTTATCCAGGATTTGCTGGACGTATATATATGTCCTGGCCAGCTGGGAGGTTAACTCTTTGGGGGTCGCGGTTGAAAAAATTGCAGCTTAGGTTGTGTGTATCCGAGAGATACATTCATTACTAGCATGTGCTGAAATGCAATAAAACTTAAAAAAAAAACACATTACAAATATAATACATGATGGTTTATTTATTTTTGTTATAATCTAGAAATTATTGAAAAAAAAAAGAAACAAATGACAAAAAACAACTGAACCAATACATCGGAGTTTGCGGTATCTCTCAGATACAATTTACTATCAAATATCACTTTTACATTCGCTGAATCTCTTCAACATCTGATGGATTATCCTGTCGATATATTTTCCCAGCCATTTTCAATAGTAAATAAACAAATAAAAAAAAAATAACCAATACTATACTGACATCAGAGTTCGCAGTATCTCTCAGATACAATTTACTATCAAATATCACACACCTCTACATAACATGTCAAAAAAACTGACTTCAATTTTCTAGCGAATAATGCTTTCCGCAAATTTTTTCTGCGATGAATTTTCCCTGTGATAATTCCTCTCGATGAATTTTCCCGCAATGAATTGTCCGTGAACCACTCTTTACACCAAGCAGGTGGCGCCTACCGTTCATAGGAAAAATGTTTGATTATGAGCAGCTGCTCGACCATGGAACTCCATTCCTCTTAACTCTCGTTGCACGGTCATGATGCTGGTTGGATAGTTAGTAGCACTGCAGAACTCCTGGGTGATTGTTTCACTCCACGTCTGGCGATTTCCATGAACCACCTTCTTCAATGCTCGACGGTCCCTGTCTGTCATGAAACGGCCTACCTGACCATGGTTTTGTTGTGGTTGTGCCTTCATATTTCCACTTCACAATCATGTCACCAACTGTTGACTCGGGCAACTTGAGGAGGGTTGAAATGTCTCTGACAGGTTTCTTACTGATGTGGCAACCAATAACTAGTCCACATTCAAAGTCACAGAGTTCCTTTGACCTACGCATTCTGCTCGTACTTCTTATTGCTGAACAACGCACAGCTCCATGCCTCCTTTTATACTGGTAAGTGAAGTCGTGGTGACATCTAGACGTCAATTTACAAATTACAGAGGCTTGTCTAGATACTTTTGATCAGATAGTATATAAGGCTCAGATTAGGAAAGTGACTAGTATTATAAAGAAAGAAAAATTAGAATAAGAGAGGAGACTGACACTGCAATCCAAGGAGAATTAAAAGGAGTTTTTTTGCTATGTGGTGAGTAGGAGGAAAAATGATAGTGGATGGACTATCTTGCTAGGTTTTTTTATGTTTAACCCATACACAAGAGGTTGGTTGATCAACTTGTAATACATTAGTGCCATATATGGGTAGTGGGTTGGGAAAGGAGGAACTTGGTTATGTTTGATTTGAAAGACTGTATATTGTATTCCGAGGGAAACACAACAGGGGGAAAACTATTTCACAATCAGTTGCAGGGATGAAGGAAGAGGGAAAAAACTTGTTCTATTTGTTTCAAGGTGCACTGTGAAGGGATATTGAGCAGCAGCTGCACATGTTTCAACGAGCTTAGTACTAAGTGGGGGAATTATTGATGTTATTTCAGATGAAGATTTCCCATGGAAATATTTGTAGAATATACATATTGCATCTGTGTGAAATTGGGGGAGTGAGTTGGTAAGAGATGGGTCATTAATAAGTCTAATTGCTCTCCTCTGTATTGAGTCAAGCATTTTGAGGGTGCTTTTAGGGACCCCACCCCATATGTGAGAGCAGTATTCAATAGCTGAACAGATTTGTGATTTGTATAATGTTAACAGCTGATCAGGGGTGAAGTAACGTCTTGAGCGAAAGAGAAAAAGAGCTGGAGATGAGAATCAGGTGACCATAGCAGTAACATAGTTGAGCCTTAGAATGATAATGAGTGGTGAAGCTTTAGAAGTGATTGAAGGCAGTGCATTTCAATAGAGTACCCTAAATGTCAATAAGACGGGACTAGATGGAATTTCACCACGTGTTTTAAGAGAATGTGCTATGAAAATGACTGTGCCATTAACTTGGCTTTTTAATGAGTCTTGCAATGGGGCAGGTTCCTGGAGAGTGGAAGATGGGTGATATAGTACTTCATCATATTGTAGTGCAGCTTGTTTCTTTGTATATATATATGTGTATACTCCAGATGATTACCTTAATGTGAAGGCTTTAACGTCTGTACGTTCACCAACCTCTCAGGCAATGCATTCCATGCTACTACCTAGTACATGCAAAAAACTTGCTTCTTACCCTTTCACTCACCACCTTGTCCTTGTTCCATTCCTCGTTCTACCATATGAAAAATCTCATCAGTGTTAATGATAGTAACCCTTCAATGGCTTAAATGTTTTGATCATATCTCCCCTTTACCTTCTATCCACTGAACTCCGCAGTCCACATCATCCCTTCAGTCTATCCTCATAATCAATCTTGTACAATCCTGACATCATTTTTTTTATCTGTCTCTGCATTGGCTCCAAGGTTACCTCATTCCCTTCAAATCTGGATGAACAGATCTGAGCACAGAAATCCAGATGTGGTCTGATCAAAGATTTGTACAATGGGACCAATACACTTTTATCCCTTGTGGTCAATGTTCTCCTCAGCATTGTTGCAATTCTCTGAGATGTCTTCAAACCCACAACCTTTGCAATTTGTCCCTGGAACTTTAAATTGCTATCCACAATCACTCCAACATTCCTTGCTTCCTCCATTTCTTCCAGTATACCTCCATCAAGTGAGTATAAATCATCTGTTCTCTTGATCCCAAATTTTAAAACCTTACATTAGTAAGGTTTTAAAATTTTTAAAAGTTGCATTAACTGACATCTCCATGCCTTTTCCTGCCCTTCCTGTTTATTTAAATCCTCTTCAAGAGCCTAAGCATCAGCACTATTACTAATAATCTTTCCAAGCTTCACATCATTTACAAACAACTGAATATCTTCCTGTAGTCCTGTGACAATATCGTTGATATAAAGATTGAACAGCAATGGTCCCAGTACTGAATCCTGTAGAACTCCACTTGTCGCCTTCTTACTCTCTTATACTGCTCTCCCATATATAACTTTCTGATATCTATCAGAGAGCTAATCACCAATCCAATAATTTGATACCCAAACCCATATGATGCAACTTAAAAATCAACTTGCCATGTGGTACCCTGTCAAGTACCTGAGAAAAATTAAAAAAAAAAAAAAGGATGATGTGTATGCCTTACCTTTATCCACTGCTCTCGTTACTAAAGCAAGGGTGCCCTTTAACATATCCATGCTGTCCTGCATAAATAATGTTACCCTCATCTGCTCAATTCTGTATATGAGTTCTTACCAATTTCCCCAAAATCTTAACAACTACAGAAGAAATACAAAGAGGACTATAGTTTGATACCTCCATTCTATCACCACCCAATCTTACTATCTTACCCTCCTTTCACTCTCCAGGAACCTGCCCCATTGCAAGACTCATTAAACTGCCAAGTTAATGGCACAGTCAGTTCCATAGCACATTCTCTTAAAACATGGCAAAATTTCATCTAGTTTCCATGTCTTATTGACATTTAGTGTACTTGATGTTTAGAATACATCATCTTCATTCACTTCTAATGCTTAACCATTCATTATCCTTCTAGGAATAAAACATGTAGTACCAGGATGGGACACTCTAATAAAGTGATCATTAAATAGCTCAACTATGTCATCTGCTTTGGTCACCCAAATCCTATCTCCACCCAGCAAGATAATTCTTCTACTGTAATGTTTTCTCCTATTTGCCACATAGTGAAAAAATGTCCTTGGGATTCTCCTTTGATTGCAGTGCCAGTCTCCTTTCATATTCTAATTTTTCTTGCCTTACAATATTAGTCAGTTTCCTAGTCTGAGCCTTATATTCCTCATGCAATTGTGCTGTACCTCTCTCTTTGTATGCCTTCCATAATCTCTTTTTCTTCTGCAATTCCCCTTTAATTCCTTTTGTCATCAATTTAACCCGAAATTCCTTTATCTTGTTCACTCGAGGTATACAGTCTCTCATTACTCTCAATAATTCATTCTTACTTAACTCCCATGCACAAACTACCCCTCTTCCTTTAAATTGTTTGATCTATTGTACTGCTGCAGGCTGGTTTCTAAGTCTGTGATAGTCACCTGCCTTATAATTTCACATAACTTCTTTCTGTTTTGATACTGTCCCATGCTTATTCATCCTCCAAGTCAGGACTAAGTGCTCAATCTCACAAACAGGGTGGGCAAGTTTGTCATCTCAGTCACAATCAGATCCTCTGATGCTATGACCAAATCCAGAACTCTCGATCCTCATTTTTCCTCCACCACATGCTGCTCCTAGGCAGCATGTCCCTCAGGAAATCCAAAAATTCAGTTCCCTTATTTCTGCATGCTGTCTACTCTGTCTAGTTTATATCACTATCGTTGAAGTCTTTCATAACAATCACTTGCTTTGCGTTTGCCAAACTAATTTGTCTAAATATTTCCTGCTCATCACCATCTATATTCCCTGGTGTGTAACAACATCCCACTAAATATTTTGGCCTATAAACATGCATCACACACCACATACTCTCAAAGCCATTAGTTTTATTTCCACTGAGATTCTCCACCTTGAGAGCACACAATTCGTCTCTTTATCATGAGTAACACTCCACCACCACATTTACCTTACCTATCCTGCCCAAAATATGCTATACCCTTCAATTTCTATCCTTGTTAGAACATCCTCCTTAGTTAATCAAGTTTCTTGTGAGTATATTTTTTTTGGCCACTAAATTAATTTTAGAATAAGATTACACTGGTTTTTTTTTTTTACCAATAAATTTAATGATAAATTATGCCAACAGGTTTCACCAACTGGGCTGTTTGGCTTCTTCATGGCATATAAACAGTAAAGACAACTCAAAGTCGCTAGTACATAGAACAAACGTATAAAATATAACAAAATTAAAAAGACTCATATGGAGCAGATGTTTCATTATTCTAAAATTAATTAATCAAGTTTCACTGATATTAACAACCTTTGGAGAGATTGAGTTAATCAATGCCCCAAACTCATTCCTTTTATTCCTAATGCTCCTACTATTTGTATACAGAAAAACCAGGATATTGCCAGCATTCTTATAGCCATTATTACTCCCCTCTTACTCCACCTGGCTGTGTAATTTAGTGTACATCCCTCTCATTTCTCAAGCCACTATTCCTATATGAGGCCATCCCTGCAACATTCCACCTGTGCAATTCTAGTTTCCCTGTCCTGACACACTCATTTTCCCAGAAAACAACACTCTCTCTCTCTCCATATGCTTACACTCTTCTGCATTCAAATACAGTACATCTCTTTCTCTCTCCCTCTTGAATACACCTTCCTTATATCCTCAAACATACTACATGCATCCTTATATTCCAGACCTCTTTTTCTGCATATTCTCACTGTCATTTTATTCGTTATCATGGCTCTTCTCCTCCACTCTGTATTATCATACTGGGACAACATGCCCATCGGACACATTTGTGCTGTACTATGTCTAACATCACCCTTAAATCTTGTGCTACACGACTACATCTCAAGCCATTCATCCCAACCATTACTGTCATCTCCCCCACACTTTCAACCTTTTCATTGCCATTGCCACACACACACTATCATTCCACCAGGCAAGCACTCCTCTGTCACTCTACTCTGCACACCCCAAATCATCAAATCTCAATACATGACATTCTGAATAGATTCATTCTTCCTCTCTCGCTGGCATCCCTGACTTTGGTGGCTTCTAATCTTTCCCTCCTTGTTCACACTCCGTCCTCCCTCTCACCTCTCTATCCCTTTCTTTCATGCAGTCTCATCTTTTTTGCAATTTCCTCTCTTCCACTGTGTTTCCCATTCTCTTTCATGCTCTCTGATGCTGTTCTCTTACACTTACTCTCACACTAGCCAACCTCTCTGTCCTTCCAAGATCTTCATTCATCCTCCTCAGCTCAGTTTTCATTCCTTTGATCTCCTTTCTCAGCAGTTCTTTTTCTCTCTCAACACATTCTGCTTTCGATTGCCATTCACACATGCAATCATGCCATCAGACAAACCATCTCTATCCACTAAACTACCAAGGCTAAATCTATATGTAAATCTTTAACATTCTCTCTATTCTTCAACTATTGGCATCCACAAACTGAAAATTGCCCTTTTCTGAACTGCTCTCTCTGCTGCCACTGAATCCTAAGATCGAGACACTCATGTCTTCCAGCTCCACTGCCTGCATTTCACATACACATTCCCATCTCACAACTGCTACATTCTTAAACAACATAATGCATACATACCACATGCGTAGCAAGCTATAAAATCATCGATTATGTTACAAATAATATAGTCTTAAATTGGAGACTAGGGCTAGTACACTTGGAGACAATACAGAGATTGTAGATTGAGCTCATAGAATCATTACTAAATACCACATAATTATACAAAAAAAAAAAAAAAAAATTGTCAATTCGAATGGCACAAAACTTAAAATCCAATATTGTCACAAAAAAAAACACATTCATTCCTTTCCTTACCTACTAATACTTCTTTTTTAATAGCTCACATTACTCATCTATTTTTATTTTTCATATCAAATTTCTTACAGCAGTTATGCAGTTTAGTTGAGGAATCCTACTGGCTTGTACTGATTTATTTAAGAGTATAACATCATCTGCATAAAGAGCTGAGACTAACATCTCCAATTTTGTTATCAGGTTTAATGCCACCTCAAAATGTGATTCATATAAATAACGAATAACAGTGGAAGATGTGTGCACCATTGCCTCATGCTGGATTTTACGTCAAACAATATTCCTGTACTCTCTTCATTTCTGTTTGTTGACTTACAACTTAGACTATGTGTTGCTCATTACATTATCTTGTTTTTACCACATTAATGTAATGTTTTGAACAGCATTTTTCTTGGCACCCTGTGATATGCCTTTTCCAGATCTACAAAAATTTAATAAAGATCTTGTTATCATCTTATTTCTTAATTTTAAAAATCTGTATCTGGCCTGAACATTGTTGTTCTTTTTTTGGTTCTCCCCCCACAGTTTTTGCTAAGCCACATATGCTTGCGTGGATCTTTCCTCAAACACTGTGTAGAATTTGCAATCCAGTGAATTATGCAGTATACCCACTGTAAAAACGTTCATATTTGAGCATTTCTGTTTGATTATTTTCTGTCCAGCATTCTTTCAGGTTTTTGATTGCTTTTTTCTACCCAAAGTATTGATGTGTGCATTTCTCTTGAATATTTTTATCACTGTTTATCGCTACATCACTTCATGTTTCAATTAGCAGTCTTTCAAAATTATAACAGATCTGGAACATTTTCAGTTTTTGTGTCGCCTTTATCATCTTTGATTCCTTTTAGAATTTTCTTTCTTTCATTTCTAAGCTTTTTTTAATAGTCTCCAGAACATGTTGTCACCTTCAGAATAATTATCTTTTTACTAGTCTCCCATAACTTTTGTTTAACTACTAAATTAACACACTGTTATATCTTGCATTTTTCTCTGGATTCTCTCAGAGCATGTTTCTTTGATTTACTGTTTCTCAGAGCACATATTTCTTTTGAATATACTTGCTAGGAATGTTTGATGTGCTTTCTTCTTTTCTGTGGCTGCCTATTTAACTTCCCGAGTCCACCATGGAATTCTGATTTTTCTAGCTTTGAATCACTATATGCCTCTCTGGCTGAGTCAGTTATTGTTTTTCAGTCTTTCACTGTGTTACTAATATTTGATTATTGTTTTCAAACTCTCATTTTTTTCCCCCAATAATATTTTCATATTTGTATCTACAGTTTAGTTTTTTAATCCTGAACTAGTTTGAAGCTCCTAATTGTGTTAATTGTGAGTTTAGTAATAAGTTTATTATATATATATATATGAGTGTCCTGCTTAGTCAGCCTCGTTAGATGAGAATCTTGTAATTTTATGATTAAGGAATATGTGTGCTAATATAAATCAAAATGGCCATATTTATTTTTAGTTAAAAAAAAACCATCCTTCAGATTATATTGAAAGTAAGAAGTGATTTATATTTATTTCTTCTATTGTAATTCTAATGGTAATGTTGGTAGTGGATTGGATCAATAAGATGCAGTCACTAAATAAAGAATAAATAGAACTCGGACCACCAATATAAAAGAATTAGAAAAGTATATATTAAAGCCTATAATATAATGTAAATAGCTAAAAACATGTGAAAGATAAAAATGATTGGAAAACTTATTATGAAATAAAATGATTATTAGAAAAAGAAATAAATGATATTTATTTTCTGAGTTTTAAACATATGCTTATTCTTTTATTTGACTACTACTTCCACTTGATTCAACTATATATTTGGTTTAATCCTTTATCCAAGTGTAAGCAAACAAAGTTTGCGCCTGAAGTATTTTCAGGACTGGGGCAACTCGTGGCAAAGGTGGTATAAGTTCTCATCACTTGTCTTAGTATCCCATAATACAAAGCACATCTTCTTGCGGACATATATGATGCTATGCATTAAGGTCACTACTCAGACTGGTTTCGACCTTTATTGAGGTGTATTTAAGTAAAGACCTCTCTAAAAATTAGACGATCCTGAAAGATCGCCCAACTCAGCTTTGTTTCACTCAGTGACAGGCTCACCCTGTCACCAAGAAGAACTTCTTAGTGTTGGCTCTACCCAGTGGCAGGCTCACCCCATCACCAGACAGAGCCATAATCTCAGCAGTGGCTCTACTCAGAAACAGGCAAAAACTTACCTCAAGCAGAGCCTCTCATATATATCCAGCATAGGAGGCAGACCCAGAGGCAGTTTGACCTTTATTGAGGTCTCATCAGTGGGAACTAGACCCACAGGTGGTGATCTTAAGGTGGAAGTAATGAAGAAGTCATATTTCCATATGCCAGTTGCCAAAAGGTGCCACACCTTATTATTAAAATTCTCTTGATTAGAGATAAGTTGATGGAAGTTTTTCACTTGGCTATGCTACTAATTATATATTTGGTTTAATCCTTTATCCAAGTGTAAGTAAACAAAGTTTGCGCTTGAAGTTTGCATCCATCAACTTATCTCTAATCCAGAGAATTTTAATAATAAGGTGTGACATCTTTTGGCAACTGGCATATGGAAATATGACTTCTCCATTACTTCCACCTTAATATCACCACCTCTGGGTATGTCTTCCGCTGATGAGACTTCAATAAAGGTCAAAACTGGTCTGGATAGTGACCCTTCCTTCAATGCATAGCATTATACATGTCTGCAAGGAGATGTGCTTTGTATTATGGGATACTAAGGCAAGTGATGAGAACTTATACCACCTTTGCCATGAGTTGCCCCAGTCCTGAAAATACTTCAGGCACAAACTTTGTTTTCTTACATTTAATAAAGGATTAAACCAAATATATAATTGGTGGCATAGCCAAGTGAAAAAACTTCCATTCCACTTGATCTAATCCACCTCTCTGTGCCATCAGTTTTTAGCTCATGTCATAGAAGAAGAAAGAATAAATCACATTTGTTTTTATCTTCAGTTTAGTCATAAGGTATTTTTTACATCATAATTATCATCAAATTCCTGATGCATACCCTTGGGAGGGGGGGGGATAATTATGATAGGACTACATGAAAAAGTTACACCATTACTAACTTACAATCAACAATTTTCCTCCAAATTAATTGACCTCTCAAGACTTCAACATTATCATATCTTATATTTCTGTCTTTTACTGGTATTTTTTTTACTGTTAATCAATATGGCTATTTTCTAATTTTATTAGCAAATTAAATTCGCTTATATATAATAGAGGACACATAGTGGAATTGTTCAATGAACACTTTATTGGAGTATTTCATCCTGGAGGAGTCAATTTGAATACTAGAGGGATAGGACAGGTTCGAGGTTTAGAGGTGCAGGAGGAGAGTGTGTTCCACATACTGAGTACTCTGGATGTTAGTAAAGCTGTGGGACTGGATGGTATTTCACCATGAGTTTTGAGAGAATGTGCTAAGGAACTGATAGGGCCTTTGACTTGGCTTTTCAATGAAAGTCTGGCTGCGGGAAAGGTGCCCATGGAATGGAAGGTAGGTAAGATAGTGCCATTGCATAACGGTGGCAGCAGACTGGAAGTGTCTAATTTTGGCCAGTTTGTGTGTCATCAGTAGTTAGTAAGATCTTGGAGAAAGTAGTGAGGGACTGTATACAGCGTTGGGCAGATGAGGGTAATGTTATCTGTGAGAGTCAACATGGATTTGTGAAGGGGGTGCTCTTGTTTTAGCAATATGCTAGCCTTTTATGATAAAATTACAAGAGTATTAGATGAGGGAAAGGCATATACTGCCATTTTCCTAGACTTAGCAAAGGTTTGACAGGGTTCTACATGATAAGCTGATATTCAAGTTGCAGCACATGGGTCTGAATGTCAGACTGGTCAACTGGATTCAGGATTGGCTGCCCGTTAGGTATCAGAGAGTTGTGTATGTTGGAGCAATATCAAAATCAAAGAGGCAGAAGGTTACAAGTGGGGTTCCATAGGGCTCAGTACTGGGACCTATATTGTTTAACCTTTATATCAATGACATTGTCCGTGGATTGCAAGGGGATATTCAGTCGTTTGCGGATGATGCGAAGCTGGGAAACGTTATTAGTAACAGTGCAGATGTGGTAGCCCTGCAAGAGGATTTGAATAAGCTAGATAGATGGGCAAAATTTAATGCAGCAAAATGTAAGGTCTTGAGGTTTGGGACACATCGATGGGACGCTGTACTCTATGGGAGGAGTTAAACTGGCAGAAGTAAGGGAGACAAGAGATCTGGGGTTGATGATTGATAGAAACCTGAAATTTAGGGGACGTATTGAAGGTAGTGAAGGTAACACACAGGATTGCTGCAATAATGAGAAGGACACTGACCTGCAGAGATAAAATGGTTACCATTCCGTTATAAGACTGATTAGACCAAACTTAGACTATTGTTCTCAGATCTGGTCCCCAGGATTTGAAGGGGTTAAATTAACTGTGGAAAGGGTACAAAGATGGTGTCAGGACTGTATGATGTTAGTTATGAAAATCGGTTGAGGGAATGTGGACTGCAGAGTTTGGTGGATATAAGAAGGAGAGGTGATATGATTGAGACTTTTAAACTGTTGAGAGGTGGTTACAGGGTTGACACTAGGGAGTTCTTTCGCTTGGTTGAACAGTGGGAAGGAGTGATGACAAGGGGCCATCCCTGGAAGTTATGAAAGGAAACTATGAGAAAGAGAGTGAGGAGTGGTTTCTTTGTATGGAGGGTGGTTGAACCATGGAATGCATTGCCTGATGGAGTGGTGAGAGCGAGAACGGTCAATGCGTTTAAAGAGTGGTATGATAGACTTTGTATTTCCTAGTTGGGACCTTGATGAGTCTTGATAGACTTGTGTTTCATATTAGCACAAATATTCCATAATTTCTGTTCCTCGTTCATAAAATTATAAGATTTCAGTCAATGAGGTTGACTAAGCAAAGTGCTCCTGTGTATAATAAGCTTGCTATTAAACTTGCCTGAATACATTTTTTGCTAATTCCCAAGTTATCAGGTCATTCTTATTTGTGTGGTATACAGGTGGATATCTAATAACACAGTATACTGTGAGAAAGTGCAGATTAGATATTATGTTAAAAGCAGTGATCAATTCTTTGCATTCCTCACAGTTTTTGTGTATATCTGCACCCAGTTATCTAGTTCTTATCCTTAAACGATTTCTGATGTTTTAGTAATTATAGTTTAATGTAGCTATAACTACAGTATATAATTTATATTAAAGTTACAGCTTAATTATAAGCTTAATTCATTAACACCTTGCACACCTTTTGTAGTATTGTTAGCTTGCCTATTCGGTATATGTAAAAAAAAAAAAAAAATCTTTGATTAAAAAAAAAAGTGTGCTTTCAATGCAGTTGTTTTATATATTCTAATTAAGTGCTCAAATAATTTATGTAGGTGATTTTTTTTAATCTCACCTACAGATGGTAGTAAACCTATTGTATTTCTTTTGGACTTGGGCGGCTATGGATTAAATACTCCAGGAACTCTGCTCTTGAGACCAAATGTGGAACTTTTTCAAGCCATTTTACACCTTTGAACATTGTAGTTGAGGTTGTTTCACATGGGGCAACAAAAACATCAATAGACATCCTTCCTATTGTGGATTTGAATCCATATCCTATTATTTGGAGAGCAGAAATGCTATCCTCAGCTTTGATTATGCATTGCTATAATTACTAAGTAACTACAAAATCATTTGGAGTTACTTAGTAATATAAATAATTATATTTTTTTCTGTATTTTGGTGGAAAAAATTAAATAGAAAAAAAAAATTATCATTTTATTTGTTATATGTTGAGCTAGTTATTTGAAAATAAATTTATTCAGTTTGATATGCTATTCACAAAACAAGTATGATTTTTTTTTATTGTTCAGCTAAGTAAAAAAAAAAAAATTACTTTTAATGGAATATAATGTTTGATATCTCTTAGATATTTTTATGATTTGAAACAAGTTTCATATATTAAAACGCAGGTTAAAATTTAAAGAACAAGGCTGAAATTTAGTATTTTGAATTATTAGTTTAATAAAGAATCTTGGGAATCTGTTGCTAGAGGAAGGGAAATTTTGGCTTACCTGATTGGTTAATCCCACTAGGTGCTACCCACCATGGCCCACCAAACGACCTTAAATCTGCTCAAGAAGTAGGTATGTGAAAAGCTGCTACCATACTTCCATTTTCTGTAATATAAATATTTATACTGAATGAAAAAAAAATTACTAACAGTTATATGTATTAAATTCATTTAATTAAAAATATTTTTGCATGATCAGTTTGGTGGGTAACATGGTTTGGGAATTAGGATGTTATAAAATGCCCATAGTTAAAATAAGTTTTCACAGAAATTTAGATGTAAGATACAGTAGACTCATCACTATAGCAACTTCATGGGGATCACAGGAATAGTTTGCTACAGTGAATAATTTGCTATGGTAATTTCTTTTAACTGACAGAGTGGGTTTTGATCAAAGTTCAGAAGTTTGCTGTAATGAACAAGTTTGTTATAATGGTGTTTGCTGTAGTGAGAGTCAACTGTATTTGGATTTTAATTATAATAAAATTTTTCACACCATATATTAACTTAGTAAATTTAGATCTCAATTATGAGAGCCATTTTAGCTAATATACAGGTCTTTGATGTAGAGTAATCTGTAATGGGCATAATCTGTTTGACTGAACAACAGAAATATATATACAGTAAAACCCGTTTTTGCATTCCTGCAATTTACGTTTTCCTGCCATTTACGTCATTTTCCGTTGGTCCTGTCTTAAGGTCTATTTTTACAATATATTATTTTCCTGCCATTAACAACTTGATGTGGACATTATTTCCTGTGATTTGCATTTTTTTCTCTGGTGGCAATACTGATTTTCGAATCGATTTCTGTTCCCAGATGGCGTTGCTTTCAGCTGTAGTTTTGTTTCCACCATTACAATGACCTGCATGCTCGCAGCAGTAATGTAGTGATGAGTGATACCCTGATTTTTCAATCACAGTACAAATTGATATTGCAGAATTTCTGCTACGTAATTTAGCGTATGAAAGTTGCTTTCAAGTTGCGGTGGTGGATTATCCATGTTAGTAACATGGAGAAAAAAAGACAGAAAATGTTTTTCAGTAGAAGAAAAGATGGCAATACTGCAATGTGTAGATTGGCATGCCGGAACGCATGTGCATTTAGCAAAAGATCTTGGCCTCTCCTTGTCCACTTTGAACACAATAGTAAAAAAACAGGGTCAAGCATTGAACTCAATGCAAAACAATCTGGCGCTATGTCAAAAAAAAACGAAAAGCAAAAACAATCAATAATTAAAGATTTTTTTTAAATACATAAACGTAAGTAATTGTAAATTCATTTATTTTCAGTTATTAAATTTTGTAATCGAGTATGTAGACTCACATACTAGCGGTAAGTCATCTTTTAGCCTTTTTAAATGTTTTTTTACATTTCCTTCTATTTATACTCTTTTCCATCAGTCCCCTGAAAAGTGTAAAAAAAGGGGTTTTACTGTATATATATATATGTTACATAAGTATTTTAGGTGTGCTAAGGTTTTTTTTTTATTTTTATTAATTTCATATATTTTTATTTTATTTTATTTTTTGGCATAATTGAAACCCTGCTTTAGAGACCAGACATAGAGCTTTTTCAAGCCACTTCAGGTCTCCAATATGTTGGGGTGGTGGGCTCACAACAGGCAGTGAAATTCATCTCCCACCTTCTTGGCAATCATAAACATCTGTGCCTACCACATGATTCAGACTTGCAGCCTTTTGTTTGAGAGTGGATGTACTAACCATTTGACTAACTAAGACAGCAAATTATCTTTAAAGACTTGAAATAATATCTTGACATGTCACTCTTGACGTTTTCAGTGCTTTTAATTGAAACGGGCATAGAAGCCTACTTTCCAAGCTGATGTTTTCAGGTTTCTGTACTTATACTGTACTCAAAGCCTGGAAACTATTATTCTGACTCACCAATGAAACAAAAATCTCAGTAATCAGATGCTAGCCTGGTTTGCTCTACTGCAATTTTTTTAAATTATATAAATAACAATGACATATCCAACACAAAAATATTTTTATTTAATTCAAATAATTCATGTAAGGTAAGAAAACATATAAACTATGAAACAAATACATAGTTTAAAATTATAAAAATTACAAATTGTATGTAAACTTCATTGCACATAATGCATAAATATTTTAGGCAAAATAAATAAAGTGCATATATTAATCTTTCATAGCACAAGGATTTGAGGATCGGTTAAAAACATTGGTTTTGTCATGTAATCACCTTGTGCATTACTATAAAACAGTAGAGTAATTCTGTCTTTGAAAACTTGGAATCCAGGAGCTGATCTTTATTTTCCGAAATATAGGTGCGTTTTTGCATTTTTTCCCAATATCACCAGGATTCATCTGCATTAAACACCTTGTCTGCACTATAAATGTTTATAAACTTTGAGAGCTTTTTGTTGAATAAGATTTCCATCCAAAGAAATTTTCTTTTGAGTGCAATCTTCTATCTATCCAAATCATTAGAGATGTCTCCATTTTTTCCATCGCTTTGCACTTATTGTTGACCCAGTAATAAACACTTTTTCAGATTTTATGTTCATTTTGTTTGATTGTTCGAATTGTTGATTCATTTAATTTTAAAGTCCTTGCAACAACTCCTTGTTTTTCTCCAATTATCAGCCGATCCATGATTTTAATTTCTTCTTTGAGAGAAATTAATTTTCTTTTCAATGTTGGTTTTTCCCTTTCATCGCAGTTTGTGACCATTGCTATAAAATTAATTTTTTTACATAAAAAATACATTGCATATTAATTATGTATGTAACTCACCAGACAATAAAGTGCTCAGCTTGAGATTAACACACTTATGATTTTTAGTGCGCTTTCCTGGCATAAAATGAAGACAAGTTTCAACAAAAAACACTTTATACGTTAAACAATTAACATACATGCGTGCTAAAGGAATGTTTCCCCTAATATAAATTGACTACTTATAACTACCTGTGCAATATGAGCAGACACAAATTTAACGAAGATAAAATTTGATTTTCAAGTCGTACAGTGAAAAACATGAAAAGTTAAAGGGTTACTACAATTTGTAGGCCGCGTTATATCGAAACCTCATTGTATAAGTACCATGTTATACGAGGGTTACCTGTATTTAATACTGTGTCTGGTTAGTTCATAAGCTTTTGTAAATATTATGGCCAATTTTTATTTGCTATCACTTATGTTTATCAGTCTGTGAAGAAAACTTTCATACATTTTATTAATGATACAAGACCATTTATTATTTTTTTTAATTAATGATACTGTTTTCTCTTCTAACATCTTCTAATAAGCACCTTCCATAGTGCAGTTGGAAGAATGATGGTATGTTGTGCCCTTCTATTGGAAAAGGCTTAATTTCGATTCTCGTCATGACAAGAGAAATCTCTATATGGGTTTTTTTCAATTGAAGGTGAGTTAGCCAATCCTATATGGAGGTAGCAGGGTTTTTCCTCCCAGAAACTCAGGTTTTTCATCCCGCATACAGACCAATCGGCCTTGAGAACACACTTGATTTACAGACAAAAATACTAGCAGTGGTGGACATTAGATGGCATTGGTGTAGGTGATGATGGTAGTGGTGGTTCGCTGTAGTTGGAGGATTAAGTGGAGACAGAGAGTTGTAAAGTAGGTATCCTCCCCTGATGAGCCTTTGAACTTCTTGAGGTATCATGTAACAATAATAACACTTGTGTCTGAATTGCTTTTATGGGTGTTTGTGTGGGGGGAGGAAACACACTTTCTTTTTTGCCATTATAAACAAATGTTGAAAATACATACACACCTAAACATATAAATGTGTACATTATCTTAGTGCATTGCTAAATTTTGATCGACTCTGAAACATTGTCAAACAGGGCTAGTGATTAGTGTTGCCAAATGAAAATTACTAAAAACAGCTAAATCTTAAAAAATAAAAATTTGAAGCTAAAATTTTAAAAGTAGTAGCTGATACTTTTAAGTTACTTACTTTATTCGAGTTGAAGTGATACTTGCATATAAGTGGCTAAATACATCTTCCATGTGGTCTTCTGCGCTTAATTCACCCACGTTTTCACTTAGATTTTCAGCTTTATTATACGTGGCCATCGTTCCAATATTACTCAGTGTAGATGCTGGTCAATGATAGTCCACACATACTGACACCAACCATGTACAGCACTTGTTGTTACGCCTGAGGCCATACTTGACTGACAAAATAGCTGTCAGCATTGGCAGTTCCATCTTGTTTCTTAATTTAGTTTTAACTACATTCATGGAACTAAAGATTCGTTCAATTTCCACATTAGAATTTGGCAGTATTAATAAATTTATTGCACGCTAAGCAATTTCTTTAAATGGATTCATTCCAGATGCATCTTTATATTCTTGTACTTCAGTCCAGAATAGCTCAGTGTTTTCTATATTTGTCAATTTATTTTAGTGGATAGTATTGTACTGGTATTCAACAGCAGCACCATCTTTTTCTGTTTTCAGCATTATTTCTAAGATGGGAGTAACAGGTTCTTTTATATGTTTTATGGTATTGTCAACAGAAAAAGAAGACATCATTCTTAAAATATTAAACTTTTCAGGCAACCTTTGCTTAAGCTGTTTGAAGAGACAAAGAAGAAACTGTCTTGCTATACTTCTAAGATTTTTCTCATCGTTTTGTGTTATTTTCTTTTGTATTATCAACTCTGAAAATTTTCTTTTAACCAAGATTTGGATTGGGATCCAAATAGTCATCAATCTCTGACTCTAGAGGGTCAACTGTGGATGATGGTAGTACTAACATATTAGCAATAGTGTGAATCAAACGAGAAAGGTCCTCAAATAATTCATCTTATCCGCACTGTTAGATTCGAAAATTTTGTTAACTTGCTGAACTTGAACTAGATCAGGATGCAAAAATAAAAGGTACAACAGATTCCTTTCATCTTTGTACATCTCCCACAAAATTTGAGCGTTGTAAAATTTCTCAGTCACACTCACGTCTTTGAAGTGAGTTTTTAATTCCAACCACTGGCTGAGAATTCTGTCTACTGCAAGTTCAATGGAGAGCCACCTTGTCACACATTTGCTTACAATTTTCAGAGGAGCATCATTTTCGTTGATAGTTTGATACAGCTCTTTGTATGCTGCTTATCTTGAAGAAGAATGTGAAAACCACTTATACGTTTCGGCAACTAAATATTCTAATTTTCTTGGGAGAGATTCTGCACAAGTGTGTCATTGCTAGTTGTAACGAATGGCATACACATCTAATTAAAATTAAGGAGGGAATATATGCCTTCAGTTGTTCATAAATGCCATTATTGACACCAACCATAACACTGCCGTTGTCTGTACCAATTGCAGTGAGATTTTTAATCTCCAGTTTATTGGTCAAGAGCTCTTTTTTCAGTGCAGCCACAATACCACTAGCGTCACGTTTTTCTAGAACCACCATGCTCAGAAATGTATGCATAATTTTTTGAATTTCTTGCTATAATAAATGATGGCCATTCCTAGAATCTTATTCACTGTGATATCATTCGATTCATCTATTAGCAAGCTGAAATTTTCATCTCCAATGTCTGCAATTAGATTTCTTCAAAATGCTCAAGAATATTCTAAATAATATTCTTGAGCATTTTGAATATTCTAAGTATATTCTTGAGAATATACTTAGAATATTCTTTACAATTGCAGAACACTTAGTTCGGTGCATTTTTACCTTTGGCATAATTTGACTGTCTGGAATGATATTTTTGCAAAGATCTACTAGATGATTGCAACTGTTGAATGATGAGTGACAACAAAGAAATAATGCTAACCTACCTTCAAAGTTTGCATTCTCATCAGACTTTTTCACAAGCATATTTGTAATAGGAACAGACTTATATGGAACTGCAGCAAGATGTTTCTTAGTTTCGCTATGCTTTACAAGCTGACAATATTTAGCAGCTATATCACATATGCAAAACTTACAGTGGCCTTTTGTAGCATCACCAGGAACTTCACACAATCATTTACTAAACATTCCCATTTGCCACTCCCTCCTAAATTTTTCCTTGTAAGCTTTATTTTTCTCTTTGCTCATTTTTGAAGAAGGGTATACAACTCTTTACTGCAATGAATTACAACCAGTCTTTGAAAACTCTCCCACTCGCTATCGTAACTACCAACCAGAACACTGTGCAAAGACTAACTTGTAGCGGTTCTATCAATTTTAAGTGACAAAATGGCAGACTGTTTTGCCACGTGACTGATTGACGTCATCATGCATTTGAAACATATACGATGCTCGCACCAAATGTACAATACAATTCCTTATCAAATGCGAACATCTGGAAAACTTTTAAAACAATTTCTGTAACAGTAAGTTATAAAAACAACTAAAAAGAGCTGAAACTAGTTCTGAAGGAGCTAGATTTGGAGATTAAAATATCTGGAGCTAGGGAAGAAAAAGAGGAGCTAGATCTAGCTCCAAAAGAGCTAAATTGGCAACACTGCTAGTGATGTCATTTGACAGGGTGGAAACTCAAGAAATAATCAAACATTTAGGTTTGAATCAATAAAAAGAAATATTTTGGGAAAATAAATGCTCTTTTAACTTTCTTAGTTTTAATATCCACTATTAATGCTCAGATTCTGCATATGACATTACTGGGTGAGAAATAAGGTAATTGCTGTCTGTTGTGTAACTATTTTGTGTCCGTATTGTATCCTCTCATTGGTCGTATTCCATTATGAATGATATTAATCAACAAAACAGGCATTTGTAATGATCAGCATTCCCCAATCGATGCAGTAAGCAAGGTAAATATACACAAATTATTAGACACAAAGAAACTATATACAATACAGTGTTGTGCATTTAGAAAGTCTGTTTTCTGAGAAGAAACAGAGTCAAGAAATTAATGTAATTAATGATCATAGTCTACTTGTGAAGCAGGATAGCACAAATAAGCAGATTATACGACAGGAGGAAGATGGATATGAGGTTGAAGATGTGGTTGCAGCAGCACAAGATGATGGAATGCATAAAGGTGAGGATGAGACAGGTAGGAATGGAAATTAAAGTCAGGATCAGGGAGAGGAGGATGTGATACAGCAGCTAGAATAGAGAATGTTGGTGCTGGTAGAATGGCCTCAAACACAGGGATTGTTATGTTTATACATAAATGTAAGGAGTATTAGAAACAAGAGAGCCGAGTTTGTTGCATTCATTGAGTCAGTATGCCCATAGATCATTGGAACAAGTGAAACTTGGTTGTCTGAGGAGGATGTGATGTTGGGAATAGAATTAGAAAGATATATAATTTTCACAGAAGGATAGAAAGAGAAGGTGGAGTGCTGTTAATGATTGCAGAGGAATTGTGTCTGCAAAATGTGGAAGTTGAAATAAACAGGTTAGTATATCTGATAGGATGCTTTTATAGGCCAAGGAATGCAGAGAATACCAATTGTGAAATGTTTAGGCAAATCCTGATGGGAAACTTCAATTACAGGAATATAGAATGGAAGGAGAAGATAGCAACATGAACAAGGACAGTTAAGCTTGTGGCATTTCTGCGAGATAAATATCTTAAGCAGCATGTGATTGAAGCAACTAGAGGCTTTAATGTTTTGGATTTGGTGATAACTTCACAAGATGTTGTTGTTAATAAAGTGTTGACACTGCCACTGGTTGGTGAGAGTGATCACGAGATATTTGTTTGAGAAGTGATAAAACAAGAAAAGGTCACTGCCAAAAATGGATGCATGTGGAAGTATAAAGCAGTTGATTATAGGAAGCTCTGTAGTCAGTAGCATCAGTATGTTGGGGATGAGCTGAGCGGAAAAGATGTTGACAATGCATGAACCTCACAAGTCGGTATCTGACAAAAGCAATGTATGACTGTATACCAACAGTTAAATGAGTAAATAGATTAGTAGATCAAATATGCCTTGTTAAATTAGTAGATTAAAAGATGAAATGGATCAACAGTGAAATCAAGCGAGCTGTGCTGGAAAAGAAAATGTTATGGAGGAGGTACAAGGCAGTTGGTGGTGATCGGATCCATGAAGAGTATAAAGTACAGGCTAGAAAGGTGATGAGCATGGTAAAGAAAAAGTGCGGTATGAGAGGAGATTGGATGGTCAGGCCAAGGTTAACTCAAAGGAATTTTTCCATTACATGGTAAGCAAAAGGAAGAATAATTATGGTAGATTAACACTGATTGATAGTCATGTCAGCAGAATAACAGCTGCAAAGCATATAGTGGAATTATCGAACACATATCACTATATGATATAGTGTATATCACTATATCACAAAGCATATAGTGATATACACTTTATCAGTGTACATAAATGACACTGACATAAAGGATACCATGCAATGGTATCATTTATGTCAGTGTAAATGGGATTGGATGATATATCACCATGCATTCTTAAGGAATGTGCACCATAGTTGGTTTGCCCTTGATATGATTATTTAATGAAAGTCTTGCAGTGCATAGGGATCCTAAGGAGTATAAAGAAGACAAAATAGTACCACTCCACAAGCATGGTTCTAAGACAGAAGTCTCTAACTATAGGCCAGTCTGAACTGCAGTTGTGGTCATGTTTGGAGGGATTGAGAAGGAAGAGAATACAGAATTGGGTTGATGGACATAGCATACTTTATGATGGTCAGCATAGATTTGTAAAGGGTAGGTCCTGTTTGAGTAATTTACTTGTGTTTTATGATAAGATAACAAGTGTGTTAGATAAGGGAGAATCATATATAGTTATATTCTTGGACTTAGCAAAAGCGTTTGATAGATTACCACCTGATAAGTTGGTGTACAAGCTGCAGAGAATGGAATAGATAGTATGTTGGTTAGATAGATCTGAGATTGACTCTCTGAAAAATACCAGCAGGTTGTGTTTGATGGAGCAGTGTCTCAAAAAATGAGGGTGTCCAGTGCCCTGCCCCAGAGTTCTGTTATTGGATCCCCTGCTGTTTAACTTGTTTGTTATATATAACTTCTTTGTTATATATTATGTGGACTGACTGGGGGTTTTCAGTTGTTTGCTAATGATGAAGAGTTGGGAAAAATTATAAGTAACATTGCTGGTGTTAATTCCCTTCAGGAAGATTTGAATAGACTTTTTACTTGGACAAAGGAGTGGAGTTGTAGTTTTAATATCAATAACTGCAAGGTGTTGCATTTTGGAGTGCAGAAATGTAAGACTGTGTACTATATCGATGGTGCCATAATGCAGGAAGTGAATGAGATTAGAGAATTGGGGTGACGGTTGACAGTAGACTGAAGTTTATAGGGCATATTGCTAGTGTTGCAAAGGTTGCACATCATAGTGCTTCTATGATGAGAAGTACTCTAACATGTAGTGATAAGGAAGGAGTTTTTCCACTGTATAACACACTGGCCAGACCGCACTTGAACTATTGTGCTCAGATCTGGTCACCTGGTTTTCAATGTGATATGGAGACATTGGAGAGGGTCCAGAATCAAGTGACTAAGACAATCTTGGGGCTTTGGAATGCTGGCTATGAAAAAGAGGTTGAAGAAATGTGGATTGTAGAGTTTGATGGATAGGAGGAAGAGAGGTGATGTGATAGAGACGTTTAAGTTAGTGAGAGGATTTTATCAGATTAATCCAGAGGAGATTATCAAAAGAGTAGAAGGTGAGATGGGAAGAACCAGAGGTCATTCCTGGAAGTTATGTAAAAGTGTGGTAAAGAATGGTGTGAGGAGTAGATTTTGTTTTTCAATAAGGAATTACCGTGAGTAGGCATAGGCATATTTAAATAATTATAATTCCGGAATTAACTCACGTAAAATATTATACATTATACAGAATGTGTTGTTAATGCAAGGAGTGTTAAAGACTTTAAGATTCTCTATGATAAATATGTTGTCAGTTGATTGGACCTCCCACGATGAGTCTTTCGACTCCATGAAGGGTGTAATAATAATAATAAAAGGATGTAGTGAAGAGCGGTATGAGAAGTAGATATTTTACATAGAGAATTATCACTGAATGGAACACATTACCAGAATGTGTTGTTAATACAAGGAGTCTTAAGGATTTTAAGATTCTATGTGATAAATATATTGTAATTTGAATGAACTTCTCACGTGAGTCTGCCGACTCCATGTTTAATAGTAATAATATAAAACGGAATGAGCATTACATAACTGAAATGGACAGTTAAACTGAAAAACATTTTTTTTTTTTTTTTTACTCATCAACTAAAAATTGTCACTTGTCACTGATGAGCAGACCAGCACATTTTTTAAGCCCTGGCTATGCTGTTCCTCCTCTTGTATCCATAGTTTAGGTGATAAAAAGGAACTGCACTCAGTTCTTCATTTCATACCTTGTACTGCTTGAATGATCCAAACTTCACAACCATCCATAATCATTGTTTTGAACAGTGATCTCTTTACTATTCTCCAGTGGGTTGAAAACAACACAGTGAACTTCATTTGCTATATAAACACAGTTTTGTCTTATTTCTCTCAAGAAAGATTTCACTTCACTTCCCCTTTACCTCCAATTAAATATTTTCTTCATAGACTAATTAAAAAAAAT
Source organism: Typopeltis vanoorti (assembly GCF_054136105.1). Lineage (NCBI taxonomy): Eukaryota > Metazoa > Arthropoda > Arachnida > Uropygi > Thelyphonidae > Typopeltis > Typopeltis vanoorti. The sequence continues at coordinate 4,264,430 of NC_143553.1, forward strand.
ACATGAAATCTGGTTTTATCTCCCTCAAGCATTCTAATTAATTTTGATGCAGTCTTCTTTTTTACAAATATACCATTGACATATTATTAATATTCCTCCACACATTATTATTTTGTTTCACCATCATATCTCGTCAGAAAACACAGACTAATTGAAGGAATAATAATGGGTTCTACAATCTTTCATACCCTTACCGATTATTATATGGAACATTTTTGAGAAGTAGATTCCGAGCAGTTGTACATCTTATCCTTTATATTCACATTCTTATGGTTTGAAATTCCTTAGTGTCAGAATTGCAAGCCCTCCTCTAAAAGATTAATATAAAAGAATCTAGTTTGGCTTAAATGAAACCCACTCATAGTCTTCCAATTCTAGATTTGTTCATTTTAAGACAACCAAATAATTCTGGTACACCACTGATTTTCTGGAATCAGAGACAAAATTACGAAATTTTTTTTAATATTAATTTTGTTTCAAATCACTTAATTTTAAATTTGGGCCTTAACTGTAATGTTATTTTATTGTAACGACCTGCTAGGTGACATTCCAACATGTGCAGCTCTGAAAATAGGATTAGAATTCCTTATACTAACTCACCGTGTATTTATGACCTGTTTCTGGTTGAAATATTTGAAGTAATAAAAGTATTATATCCTTGTGAATGTGTGTCTAATAAATGTTATGTCATTAGTGCCATTAAAAATAAATAAATAAAATAGAACCTTGTAGTTAGAATTAAATAGAGAAATGGACTTCCAGTTCTTGATTGAAGTATGATCTCCATTAGGTTTTAGCATGCTAATGCCATTTCTAGCTACAAATTCACGTGGTATGTAACCTGTAGGTAGAAAAGAATTAGAGTATAACCAGAATAGGAAGAACAGAATCCTATGCTTCAAAGTAAATTTCTTTCCTAGATTATCTGGTCCTCGCTATTTTCTTTTCTGGCATTCTTTATAGGCCATAATAACTTCTATCCAAGCCCATCTTTGATATGAATAGAAAATGCATTAATATTCCGGGAGTTAAAATTTTCCATGGTGCTATTTTCTTCAGATTTTCATAGTGTTTCTCTAATAAACATACTCATCTTCTATCCAACCCCATCTGTTCCAATTTAACTAGAACTTTCTCATGTGGCAATCTACTGAAAGCCTTTGCAAAATTTAAATATACTACTATATATGCATCCACCTTTTCCAATGTATTTTTTATCTTATTATAATAAGTAAGCAGATTGCTAAAACATGATCTTCCTTTAGCAAAACCATTCTATCCATTAATGAGAACTCTACTGCTGTCCACCGGGTTCTGAATCTTTTTCCTCACTAGCTTCTCCAACACTTTGACCACAACTCCAGACAAGCAGATTGGCCTATAATTCAAAGTCTTATTCTTATCATCCCCCTTTATGAAGCAGAACAAGTTTGCCATCTTTCCACTCCTTTGTAACTTAAGATTCATGTTAAAAATGTACTTTAAAGCTGTTAACTCCCTGGTACATTCACTCAAGACACATGGTGATATAATCAAGTTCCAAGGCCTTGTTGAGATCAAGTTTACACAATTCCTCATATAACTTCTCCTCACTCAGCATCAGTGGTTCCTCCCCATTCCCACTGCTCTCAAGTTTTGCATTATGAATTGCTAATTTTTCACCTCAATGTTAATGAACTGTTCAATTAACACCTCTACTATATCCTCCTCAGTGTTTATCATTCTTCCATTATCTGACTAACAGCATCCTCCCATAATTATTCTTCTACTGGCCACATATTGAAAAACTCCCTACGATTTCTTTAAGCATCATTCACTAACTGTTGCTCATATCGCATTTTTGCTAACCTTACTAAATGAGTCATCTTCCTTCCTTGCTTGCTCTTTGCTCCTAATATAACTGATTATCTCTACTCATCTTGTGCTGCCTCCAAAATGCATTTTCCTTCCAGATTGTACACTTCACTTCTTCAGTCATCCATTTTATAACTACCTTATTTAATCTCCTGACCTTTGGAATACACTTAGTCATTGCCTCTGCCAGATAATTCCTGAGTAGAGACCAAGCAGCATTGATTTCCTTCCTATGTCTCATTTCATGATATTGCTGCAAGCTGCCTCCTAAGTTTGCCATAATCACCTGCTTTATGGTTCCACATATAACTCTTTCTTACAGAAGTCGTGATATGGCTGGCCACCGTACAAGTGATCACTTTATGTCACTTTCACCAACTGGAGGAAGATGTGACGCTTCATTTACAAGATTTTCTGATATTTTCTAATTAAATCCAAGAACCTCGATTCATGTGTGGTTTATGTTATGTACTGCTTAAGATAGCTATCCCTTAAAAACTGAAGAAATCCATTATATTTGGTTCCTTATGCCATCTCTTCATGCCAGTCTATATTACCATAATTGATTCTTTCTTTTAAGGTTACACGGTGGTCGGCATTCATAGTTAAGAATTTATGGAGATACAACGCATGTGTTAGAATAATTACTTTACTTAATATTAGGAAAGTAACATTAGATGTTTCGACCTCTGTATTGAGGTCATCATCAGGAAAATACATATGTATGAGATACAAGCTTCCCTCAGGCTGTCTCTCCTTCTCAGTCTACCACAAACCTACACACACACACACCAGCTAATACATACACAAAAATTCATACAACAATCCAACACAAAAAACTAGGAGTCATAAGCACCCTCAAACACAGAGCACTAACAATTTTGCTCAAATGAACAAAACAAGCCCTAAATCAAAAATTTGAAATCATTAACCATACATTTGTAAAAAAATGGCTACAATAAAAAGACAGTTCACAAGATCCTCCATGAAAATACCACTAAAAACAAAAAAGATTACAAGAATGCCATAGCCATACCCTATGTTGGAGGCATTTCAGAAAAAATAGACAGAACACTACATAAATACAACATGAAGACTACCTTCAAACCCTAGACAAAATTAAAAAATTTACTCAGTTCTTCCAAAGATCCTCTTTCCTGGCCTACCCAGAGGTTTACAAAATCCAATGTACATGTAACTTACCCTACATAGGAGAAACAGGACACATGATCTTAATCAGAAAAGACGAACACAAACCACACATTAAATACCTCCATTATGGTAAAACTGGCCTATCAGACCCCCACACTCCAAACATACCATAGAATTGACAGGAAAGGCACCATGTCCCTACACTGCACCAAAACCTGGTTTCAGAAATAATTCAAGGAAGCCTGTGGAGTGCTAAAACAACCCAAACCTGAACAAAAATGACAGATTAATCATTCCAAAATGTGGAGGACCCATCTGCAACCCTTATAGCAACCGAAACAGCCCAGAAGAAAATCTCAATATGAGAGGACTTTAGAAATGTTTAATGTAGTTCTGTTTTTAATTAATTTTTTTTTAAAAATATTTTGTTTATTTTTTATTTAATGTAATTTAATTTTAATTTTTAATTTATTTTTAGATTTATCGTTTTTTTAAATTTAATTTTTTTTAATCTATAATTTTTTAAATTTAATTATTAATTTAGTTTTTCCACAAGAGGTCAAGCTAGGTAGAAGATTAATAAGCAGTTAGATTCATTTTACCTTGTAAAGTGCAGTGGCATGTAGCTTGTATCTCATACATATGTATTTTCCTGATGATGACCTCAATACAGAGGTCGAAACGTCGAATGTTACTTTCCTAATATTAAGTAAAGTAATTATTAAGTAAAGTAACACGTGTGTTGTGTCTCCATAAATTCTGAACTATGGATTACCATAATTGAAATTGCCCATAATGATCACCCTTTTCTTATTAGAGCAATTTGTGTAAACATTTCCTTCTCACTGCCTTCCACATTATCAGGTCTATAGCAACACTCGACTAAACATTTCATCCTGTCCACCTCACCTCACACCATACGGCTTTAAAACCACTATCAATATTTGCTTCTTGCATCTCCACCCTAGATGGAGACAACTCCTCTGCCATCATAGTAACACTTCTTTCTTTTTGCTTTCTGTGTCTTGAAGAAAGTCTACATATCTGTCCATCTCTATTCCAGTGAGATTGTCATCCTCATTCAACCATGTATTACTTATACCAACAATTTTTGGGGGCAAATGACTCTAACACTGCTACAATTTCAGTCCCCTTGTTTTGGATGCTTCTAGCATTTGTAAACATACATGCTAGCTCATTTCTGTTTCGATAACAAGTCCCACTAACCCCACTTCTTGGACATGACTCCTCTACACCCTACCGTGTTCATTCCTGTCTATCATCATTGATATTGCATCCCTCCACAGATCTACATATCACTCCCATATCCTTTACCGTCTTCATCCTTTCTTGCACATTCGCACATCTCCTAAAACCTTCATCTACACTTTTCACACAGTTTCCCCTTGTCCACACCTCCCATATTTCCCTGTCCACTCTGTGTTCCTTCTCTCTTATCCTCTTAAGTCACCTCTCTGTTCACAAACTTGCTCAAACATATCAGGTCTTACATTCACTTCAGTCATTCTCTCTTGCAGGAACAGTTTTCTCCAACTGACTCACACCAAATCCATTCAAATGTAGCCTATCTCTTTTATACAGCTCTATCCACCCCTCAAACTCATCCCACACATTTGTCCAAACATTTCCTTCTCTCTGCCATTCACATTACCAGATCTATAGCAACATCCTACTCATACTGTCCACCTCCACTTCACACCACACCATTCATAATCCTCTCTTGCCTTCTCAACTCATCATTATCATCACCTGGGCAACAAGCTGTTTACCTACCACACTTATCTTTCACTCTCCTTAATGGCCTCATGACATCCCTCCTAACATTCTTCTTGTTACTAGTCGAATCATTCATGCATAACTACCCCTACCAACTCTTTTGCTCGCATACTCCTCTTATCCAATGCTTCAACCACCCTGCTCATTCTACCTCTTGAAATACAGAACTTGTGCACCCTTTCACTCACCACACCTCTTATCATCAAATCTCTGTACATTGCCACTCTCAAATCATTTGATATTTCTTTCATCCCATTCTTCCTCACATTTAAACACAAATCCATAATTCTCCTCAGTTCATATCCCATATGTTTACTTTTAATCTCTTGAATCATCTTTACCAACTCTAATTTCATATCTTCAATTAGTTTTTCAATACCATTTATGCAGATCACATTTTCACTATCGTGCACGTTCGCTGTCTTACTGCTCATTGCCCCTAACTTGTTGCCAACTCTCTCACTGTATACCACTGCTAACCCACTGCCACATATGCATACTGTCTTACCAATCAACATTGCTAACTCATCACCACTTTCACCTGATGTCTTACCATTACCATTCGAGCACTTAGCTGTACCGTCAACTCCACTTACTCCCGTAGCTACATCCACGATCTTTTGCCTGATACTATTTATGTTCAATGATATCCTATAATCCATAAGTATGCTGCACTTCTTACACACCAAAACTCTCTCATCTCTCCTATTTTTCCTCTCCACTTAATATTTCTTCAATCTCTCCCCAAGAATACATACTGCATTTATGTCATCTCATCATTTTTGAAAAATCCATGCCACTTGCATTTGTCTTTCACACCATCCTATGTTTCACCGGCATTTTATTCGCACTCAAAGCTGCACACAAGAAACACAAAGAAATTTAATAAATACAGAATTATGACTACATTGAATACTGCCTACTGATCACAGCTATCATACAACAATATTTAAAAACTAATTATCGTTAATGCCACACATAACTGCAAATTTTAAATTTATCTTTTCACAGCAATCTCAACAAACACCTCTCTCCAGCTTTGATGTAGGTTTTTTTTCACTAGAGGTCAGGCCAGTAGAACAACAGTTGATCAAATCATTATCACTTTGGCATACTGTTTGAAATGTAATGTAATTTAGCTTGTGTTTGTGTGTGTGCTCTAGATGATGACCTTAAAATGAAGGTTGAAACGGCATGACATTAAAGTAACCATTCTTAACATGGTTGCAGTCTCCATAATTTACTGAAATGAATGCTGATCACTGTGTAACACTAAAGGAAAAGAGTTTAATCTTGTCAGATCTTATATTTTTGTCTCCTGTGGCACTTCTAACTGCATCAATCCACCTAGATCATGGTCTTCATCTATGTCCTTGTCCTGCCATCTGGCCATTAAACATCTGTTTTACTATCCCTTCCTCTTCCATTCTGTGTAAATGATTAGATTATACCTACTCACACATTCTTCAATTCTAGCATTGTCAATGTCCTTATTAATATTTTTGCTTTTAAGATGATTCTGCTATTGATGTCATCTGTTTACACCTGTCAGAATACTCACATCTTTAGTCTTTGATCAAATGTATTATTTCTAACTGAACTCTTAGATCCATAAGTTAAAAATTGGTTTGAACACCATCTTGTATACTGCTCATACTTTAGTGATTTGGTTAATTTTTCTCTTATTCAATATAAATTTATTCAAGTGGCTCCCCACCATAACATCTCAGCTTATATCATTGTCAGTTTCCATATTCATATTGCTATTTTTTTTTATAGACATTGTGCTTAAATAGCTGAAATAGTTTACTTGTACTATAGGTTTACCCATTTAGGTATTTACATTTTGGTATTTTTATTGCTAATCTTGATGACAAATTTAGTTACAGCTATTATTCAGTATAGTTAAAGAATCTTGGAGACTTGCACTGGATGTGTTTAGTAGTTCAAAATCATCTGCATGAAGGAATGAGCAAAGTTTGATATCTCTGAGTCTGATATCAGATGCCATGCTACTTTCTTTCATAATGCAATCCATGGAGATTTATCAATCTACCTAGATCTTGATTTTCTTCTAGGTCTTCTTCCTTCCATCTGGCATATCAAACACTTGTTTTGCCATCCTTCTCTCTATCTCTCTTCAGTTCTGTTTAAGTAACTGTAATACTTAAGATTAACTCTGTTCACACATTCTTGAATGCTAACGTTGTCAAGTTCCTTTTTAATATCTTCATTTTTAATATATTTTGGTATTGATGTCATCTGTTTAGATCCTTAATCTTTCTCAGAACTCTGATTTGTGATTGTCTGTGAAAATACTATGGTGGTGATCAGTGGTAAATGGTGTTCATGTAGATGATGAAGGTAGTTGCAGTTGGTGGAGAGTTGTAGAGTAGATACCTTTCCTCGATGAGTCTTTCGACTCCCTGGAGGTGTTACATAATAATAATAATATTTGTGGTTTCTAATCTTTAATCAAATGCTTTATTTTTAACCCAACTCTCAGTTGGGTTAAAAATTCTGTTGTGTATTTCCAAATTTAATTTGCCATCTTCACTAAACACTGCCTAAATAGCTGAAATATTTCACTTGTTCTATAGGTTATCCACTGAGAAGGGAACTGAAGTTTTCTTTGTTCCTGCTTATTTTTCATAGTTTTGGTCTTTTTATTGGTGATTTTCATGCCAAATTTGTTACAGCTCTTACTTAATTTAGCTAGAGAATCTTGATGACTTGCATTGGATGCATTGAGGAATGCAACGTTACATATAGCAAAGAGCTGAGTTTGATATCTCTGACTCGAATATCAGACTTAATCCCCCTTTATTCATAATGTGATACATATAGATGATTAATATGAGTAGAGACAGGGTGCACCTTTGTCTCACACCTGATTTTATATCAGACTACCTCCCTGTACTTTATTTAATTCTAACTGCTTACATACAATTTAAATATAGACTAAGTATTCCTTAATCTATATTTAAATGGATAATGTTCCTTTTGCTTAACAGCTTTTCCTCTGGCACCTTGTCATATTCTTTCTAGAGATCTATATTCCTTTGATTTCTTAGCTATGTATTGCCATAAAGTAAAAATCTGATCTTCATAGTGTTTATTTGGTCTTATTCCAGCTTGTTTTTCCTCCACAGTTTTTCTTAGCCTCTTCTGAAGTATGCTTATGTAAATTGCACCTGCAACTCAAAAGAAATTTCTCTGTATTTCTCACATTAGTTTTATTTCATTTTTTTTGATTTTTTTATTGAAACTATGACAGGTCTACTCCAGTCATCCAGAATGCCTTCTGAATTATGCAAGTGTAACAACTGTATACCTTTTATAACTCTGTAATTGAACGTTTTTGGTCAAATATTTTGATCAAGTTCAGTACTACCAGGGTTCAAAGTTTGCAGTGGCACTTCACTAATCATAGAATTTCCATACATCACACTTCATGCTGATCGATCAATTCCTTGCTCACCTTCATCCCTCACTTCTCTGACATTATCTCTCATTGCTCTCCCACAGTGAGGTGGAAGAAGAAAAGATAAGTTTCTATATAAATTTTAGGGTATTTATTTAAATTTAGAGTGAGTATTGTTTAGATTGGTCATTATTTCACGTGAAGAGTTTATATTTTGAGGATTTTAAAGTTTCATGTTTTGTTTTGGTATTTCTTGTCTATACTTGGTATTGTGTCTTTTAATAATGGTCACTGCAGTCACTCACTTATCTTGATATGTTATCACTCGCTTTCTACCATTTAAGAACAACATTGTTCACAGTATCCTAGATGATTTTGTAGCATGCAGTGCTTATGGAATGTTTGCATTCCAGCAATTCAAAATGTGACAGGTAAAAGATTGGAGAGTTCATGTCTGCAGAAAATGGTAAGAGCTAGTTGATATAAGTAACTGGTTTCAGTAGCGGTGCATCAGAAATGAATGAGTGCCAGTAGAGAGAGATAGAAGTAGATGATCAAGGGTGAGGAAGGTGAGTGTGACATGAATATGACATTAGGAAGTCTAACCAGTTTGGAAGATGATGATTGGTTGGTGAATGTCAAGTGAGGATAGGATGCTTAGAGAGAGATACTGAGAGAAGAACTGGAAGGTTTGAAAAATAAGTTGAGAAGTGTGAAGGAAGAGATTAGGAGACTGGGAAGCCTAACTGATGTGAAGCAATGAAGTGTAGGATTGAGAGAGAGAGAGAGAGAGAGACAATTATGCAAATGATAAAAGAAGAGAGAGAACTAGGGAAAGAGACAAAGGCAAGATAGTGCAGGAGCAAGGAATGGAGAGGTGAGAGGGAGGCAGATAGGTGAGAGAGCAAGGGGGGGGGGAAGTGTGTCAGAGGAGAGGTGAGTGATGTTGGTGAGCAAGGAATGGATGGATCAGTGAGAGGTGTGATGTATGGAGATTCAGTGGTTTGTGAAGTGTAAAATAGAATGCTAGAGGAGAAATTCCCTTGTAGAACAATAGAGAATGTGAATTTGCTGGTAAGGAAGCTAAAGCGTGGATGAGTGATGGTTAGTATGCATGACCTGAGAGATAGTATGTATCAGGTTGTGATATACCTGAGGCTGATGTTTGAGATTGTACAGCAGAAGCATGTGAGAAGAAAAATAGTAAGTATATTACTCATATATGATAAACAGATTTGAGGAGAAGAGCAGCAATAATGTATGAAACAATGACGATAATCTGTTGAAAGTGAGGTTTGGATTACGTGGATGCCTGGATATAGAAGAGAGCTGTATGCAAGTAAAGGACTGCATTTGAACATGTAGGATGGTGGATAGATTGTTGTTCCCTGGTCAGTGAGAATATTAGGATAAGGGAAACTACAGTTGCTAGGGTTATGGAAAAAATATAGAGCTAGAAGAGTGGAGAGCAGTTGTGTGAGGAATAAAAGAATCAGGCCAGGAAAATGATGACTAGTAAGGAAGACAAAAATGGAATACAAGAAGGGATTAGCCCCATGGTTCAAGAAAAATCTTGAGGAATTCTTTCATTATATGGCCTGCAGAAGGAGGAGGAGAAATGATTGAAGAATGACATTGTTGGATGAAAATCGGAGTTGAGTGACCGATGATGACATAGCAGAGATCATCACTTTAGTGTTGCATTTCATCATGGAAAAGTAGATTTTATTACTAAAGGGATGAGGAGGAATCAAAGTTAAGAAGTGCACAAAAATGTATTTCAGATACTAAGGACTGACAGTTCCATTGACTTGGATTTTCACTGAAAGTCTGGCTATGGGAAAAGTGCTTATGAATGGAAGGAGAGTAAGATTGTGCTATTGCATAAGGACAATAGTAGAATGGAGGTGTATCAGAATAGCAGTGGCAACTATAGACCAGTTTGTATTTCTTCTGAAGTTAATGTTTTAGAAAAATCAGTGAGAAACCTGAGACTAATGATTTTTGGGCAGATCAGGTAGTGTTATCTGCGAGAGTCAACACGGATGTTAGTAGGTGCCCTTGTTTTAGTAATCTGATTGCCTTTTATAATAAAATAACACGAGTGGCTGATGGGGAAAAGACATATACTACCATATTTTTTGGATTTTACAAAAGCATTTGAGAGGCTGCCATAGGATAAGCTGCTGATATTTGATTTACTGCATATGGGTTGAGATATTGGTTTAGTGAATTGGATTACAGATTAGTTTTTCTGATTCTACTTGAGATTTGCATACAAGACAGGTATCAAGGAAACAGAAGGTCACAAGTTCTGTTCCACATAGCTCAGCACTGTTACTTCTGTTGTTTGTCTAACCTTTACGTCAATGACTGTCAGTATTCAATTGTGATATTTAAATGTTTGCAGATGATGTGAGACTAGGAAGGGTTATTAACAATAGTGCTGAAGTGGTGACCCTTCGAGAGGAGTTGAATAAGCAGGACAGATGAATGAAAAATGTCAGTTTAATGCAACTAAATCAACCTGGCCCCATGAAAACACAGATGGATCTACAGTCATAAAATACATACTTAGTCCCACATTAAGAGGGCTCAACCCATCCTAAGGGACAGAACCAATACGAAAATAAATAAATAAATGCAACTAAATTGTAAGGTCTTGAAATTTGGAATCCACTGATAGGAGGCTACATACGGAACCCATACAAAATAAATAAATAAATGCAACTAAATTGTAAGTTCTTGATTGGAATCCACTGATGGGAGGCTACAAACTTTGTTACTATAACTATATTAGAGGAAGTAGAAGAGGCTAAGGATCTTGGGATGATGACTGATAGAAATTTGAAGGTTAGGGGACATATTGCAAATGTGCAGAAGGTAACCCAGAGGATTGCTGCAATACTGAGGACATTGACTGGCAGAGATAGAAGAGTGTGTAAAGCCCTGATCAGACCACATCTGAATTATTGTGTTCAGATCTGGTCACTGGAATTTGAAGGGAATAAATTAACCTTAGAAGAGGTGAAGAGGTGGATGACAAAAATGATATCAAGACTGTACAAAGTTAGTTACGAGGATAGACTGAGAGCATATGGAGTGCAGAGTTTGGTGGAAAGAAGACAAAGAAGTGGTATGATTGCAACATTTAAACTGTTGAGAGGTAGTTACAAGGTTACACTGGAGATATCTTTTTTATATAGAACAGGGAAGGAGCAAATACAAGGGGCCATCCCTGGAATATTTGAATGTAAGTGGTGAGCAATAGGGTATTAAGTGGCTTGTTTCATGGAGTAGTTGGACTGTGGCATACATTGTCTGATAGGGTGGTGAGAGTACAAACAGTGGATAAGTTTATGGAGTGATATAATAAATTTCATGTTGTCTAACACGAGCCTCCCATGATGAATCTTGTGACTCCATGGAATCCTGAACAATGATAATGATATTGTCTACTTCATTTGCCTTTCTGATTTCCTGCTTTTGTTAGCCATTTTCTGATTATGATTTCATGATTACATTCACTTGAATATTTTCTTTCACTGCATGTTTCATTTTACAGTCTTTCAAAGTATATTAATCTAGATATCCAGCATATCTTTATTTTGAGTTTTCAATGAAAACTGAGACTAAAGATATAGCCTTTCTACATTTTTAACTCTGATTTCCATATCATTAACTACTACTAAATATTCTTTTCTCTCACACCATCCAGCATGAAGTAAATTATCTTATTGACCCCTACTATCTCTTTTAAAACCTTACTCACTTGATTCTTCTCTTCACATACTGAAATTTCAATTCCTAATTTACATCCTTGATGGATTTGGTACCATTATCTCAGAAATTAAAAATTGTGTTTGTTTATATAAGTAAAGTGGATATTAGATCCAGCATTATTTCAAAGCCGAATGTATGAACTCTGGTCAACTTATGAAACTATGAAAGTTTCGTAAGTTGATCAGAGACCTTCACAGAATACACTCCCTGACATTCATGAGTTGCCTTAGTATGGACTACTTAGAATACATAGGTGCCAACCAAACATCTATATATCCACCTTTTATTAGTCCATTTTGATAAGGTTTCACTGACCTGATAGCTGTTTCTAACTGGTGTTTCTCCTCAGAGTTCAGGTAGGAATTCTTAAGAGAGTAATAACCACTTGATGTATATAATTTTGTATCACCAAAATGAAGCCTTTTGGCTCTCTATTTTACAAATTGTGTTTATTTATTTTGAAAAAAGGAAAGAAAACTGTACTGAAGTCTCTTCAGTGATAGCTAAAGAGATACAAATACCTTTTGGGGAGTGGGGGGGGGAGAGAGAGATACTTTTTAGTGATACAAATCATTTAAATGAAATCAATGCAGAAGTCATATTTTCCATAAACATTTCAGAGGAATAGTATATCACCATATTATTAAAATCTTTGGATAAGAGATAGTTGAGCAAGTTTTATCCTTTACTCAAACATGAATAAACAGAAGCTTGCAGTTGAAGTAATGAAGGTAGATACTGGCCTGTGTTGCAGCTTTCCCATAATGCATGGGAAATATGCTTCTGAAAGGAGGTTCTGTGCATTATGGGATACTAGAGCAGTTGATTATATTATATTATATTATATTATATTATGTGCACCTTCATGGAGTCCCAATGATTCATCACTGGAGGGCACTCTACAATCTGCCATCTATGCATTACATGATCTACTGCCCATTAATAGTATTTTTGTTTTAGAAAGTTTTTTACCTTGGGTATAATATATGTTAAAGGTACCAAGTTATTTTAAATATAAACCTGGTTTTTTTACTCCATTTCCCAAGTAAGCAAACAGACAAGTCAGTCAAGTTTGCACCTGCAAGTCTAGCTGACCCTGCACATAGTGCAAGTCCAAGGCAACTTGTGGTAAAGGTAGAATAAGCTCTGATCACTATTCTTAATATTTACCCTTAATGCAAAGCACATCTCATGGAGGAGATGTATGATGCTATGTATTAAAGGCAAGGGGCCACTACCCAGACCGGTTTCGACCTTTATTGAGGTCTCATCAATGGGAGCCAGGCTAAGAAATACTAAGTTTTAAGTAATACAGAGCTTATAAATATTTTACCAACACAAGTTACCATAAGGTGCTTTGACCTTATTAAATAAAAATCTCAGGATGAGAGATAGATGTAGAAAGTTTTTTACCTTGGATATAATATATGTTAAAGATACCAAGTTATTTTAAATTTAAACTTGGTTTTTTTACTCCCTTAACCAAGTAAGCAAACAGACAAGTCAGTCAAGTTTTATGCCTGCAAGTGTTGCAACTTAGCCTGACTCCCGCTGATGAGACCTCAATAAAGGTCGAAACCGGTCTGGGTAGTGGCCCCTTGCCTTTAATGCATAGCATCATACATCTCCTCTGGGAGATGTGCTTTGCATTAAGGGTAAATATTAAGAATAGTGATCAGAGCTTATTCTACCTTTACCACGAGTTGCCTTGGACTTGCACTACGTGCAGGGTCAGCTAGACTTGCAATACTTGCAGGCGCAAACTTGTCTGTTTGCTTACTTGGAAAATGGAGTAAAAAAACAGGTACCAAGTTATTTAAAATAACTTGGTATCTTTAACATATATTATACCCAAGGTAAAAGCACCTTATGGTAACTTGTGTTGGTAAAATATTTATAAGCTCTGTATTACTTAAAACTTAGTATTTCTTAGCCTGGCTCCCACTGATGAGACCTCAATAAAGGTCGAAACCGGTCTGGGTAGTGGCCCCTTGCCTTTAATGCATAGCATCATACATGTCCTCCAGGAGATGTGCTTTGCATTAAGGGTAAATATTAAGAATAGTGATCAGAGCTTATTCTACCTTTACCACAAGTTGCCTTGGACTTGCACTACGTGCAGGGTCAGCTAGACTTGCAACACTTGCAGGTGCAAACTTGACTGACTTGTCTGTTTGCTTATTTGGGAAATGGAGTAAAAAAACCAGGTTTATATTTAAAATAACTTGGTATCTTTAACATGTAATGTATTTTTGTTTGTTAATTGTGTGTATTTTCTATTTGATGTGGTGGCGTCTATATACAGGGTGTTTCAAAAAGAATGTCCCGATTTGAAAATTGTATATCTCTGTTTTTATTATTAATTTTCATTATTTGTTAAAAATAAAGACGATATTATACTGAAGATGGACTGAGTTCTTTCAGAGAGATTTGATTTTTAGATAATCAATAAATAACAATTTACTTATTTACACGTGTCTATATTATATCTCTGAATCACTGTTATCCTTTAAATGGTTTTAATCATTCGAAATTTTGTAAACTTCATCGGGGTGTAAGTAAAATAGTTTTCATGGTGCCTTACATTTCTTTGTTTCTATACATTAAATCATATTCTCTCCAGTGGTTATAACTACCAGCTCATAGATGAGGTTTGAAACACCTGCATCATTCATCCTTGATTTTCCCAAGGAGACATATTTATTAGTTTATTAGACATTTTTCTGTTCTCTACATCAAAAATTGATTAGAAAATCTCACTTGACTTATTTGTTCTGTAAAGGTATATAGATTTGCAGAACAAATAAGTCTGTTTGCAAGTTGTCATTTTTCCTGCACTCATAAGTGAGACAATGAATTAATAAAGTCTATCAGGTTCCTTGTTCTTTAAATTTTCATATTATAAAATGGGTATATCAGGAAATATACCCCTAGAAGAGCATGGAGCATCAAAATTGCATAAGATACCAGGAATATTATACAAATAGAGTTTTATTCATAATGCATAATGTTCTTCCAAGCACTGAGTTCGTTGGATTTGAACTTAATTCTTATACAAGAGAAAAGAAAGAAAGAAATCTGCAAAACTGATTTTTCAAATGAACTTAAGGTAATCTTACTAAATTCCTCTTCACACATGTAATTAATGAATTTTTTAATGCACTTAATTAACTACTATTGCATTTCTCGTATTCTAAATAGTATTGAGCTCTCCTCTAGCTTGGCAATAGACACACTTCATTGTTATTATTACATGACACCTCCAGGGAGTCCAAAGATTCATCGAGGGAGGGCACCTACTCTACAACTCACTGCCTCCATCACTATCCACCAACTACAATGAATCGGGATTCGGCCAACCAGGCTGGCATTGTTGTAATGTTTTACAACAATGCCAGCCTGAAAGCTCTATAGGTTATAACCAACCAGAATGACATAAAAAATGTCATTCTGTTTGGTTATAACCCATAGAGTTTTCATTGAAGACGGGCACAAAATAAGAACAACTTTTGTTCTGTGTGATTTGTTGTTGATGAGATAATGAGTTGTCTGCTGTGCAGTGTTATAAAGGATTCTTTATTCAGTGGTAGCTGATGTACTTTTTGCAAATGTAGATTTGCATAAATGACATTAAAGATTAATATTTCATGTAATGTTTAATAAAAATAGTGTAGCATTTTATTCTATAGTAAATACAATACTTAATGAGTTTTTGGATTCTAAATCTATGTATTTTTTTTAAAAATCTTTCGCATTTTAATTTATTTTGCTAAAAGATAAATCTGAATAGTTTTAAGTGGAAATTTTATCTTTATCAAATGCTATAACTTCTCTCCATATTCTTTACATGAT
Organism: Typopeltis vanoorti; assembly: GCF_054136105.1. Taxonomy (NCBI): domain Eukaryota; kingdom Metazoa; phylum Arthropoda; class Arachnida; order Uropygi; family Thelyphonidae; genus Typopeltis; species Typopeltis vanoorti. The sequence continues at coordinate 4,280,292 of NC_143553.1, forward strand.
CTTTCTTAGAAACTCAACGCCCACCCAGTAAAAGACGAAAAAGGAAATCTTCTGCTACAAATAGTGCTGGAAACAGTACCGGTTCTAGTGGAAAGAAGAAAAATGTTTCTCCAGGTCCACCTAATTTTTCTCTAGCTTCCCAGGTAAGAACAGTCCATAAAAGAACCTTTTTATGATTTCTATAAATACCCTTGCTATCATATTCAAATGGAATGTATGTTAAATCTACTTAGTTGCATAAGTATAGCATGTATGTTGTATATTTTAAGTGCATGATACAAGACCTGCATTACTACTTATAAAGGGACATATCACATGCATGCTCGCATGCACACACACACACACACACAGACATATATACACACACACACACACACACACACACACACACACACACACACACACACACACACACACACACACACACACACACACACACTCACTCTTAGGGAGCTCTGTCCCCTGACGCCTACAGCGCCCAACCCCCCGTGTGTTTCGGACTGGTAGGCCGGTTCTCCTTGAATTCCGATGACTCGAATTTTGAAGACTCGACACTCAGGGGAGTAGCCCCTGAGTTTCAAAACGTTTAAAATAACTTGACAAAAATGTTACAAAAAAATGTTACACAGAAACGTTACAGCCTACATCTGTTTCAAGCCAACGTCACATCTGTTTCCAATTTCAACTTATCATTTTATAGTATAGAGTAGATATACGATGTTAAAAGAAGTTAACAGAATTAGTCTCTTTTGTTGCATGCATTATATTTTAAAGCACACATTACATAGAAGATTTTTATATGAATCCATTACATAAAATTATCTATGGAAATTTCCTTCATAAAAGTGATATCATTATTGAATGTTTGATAATTTTTAATATTTTTTATCAATAACTTAATGTTGAGGCACATTTTATTATTAAAATTCTTATTTTTATTTTATATATATATATTTTTTTTCAATATTGTAAAAGCATACCCAAACTCTTCTTAGTAAGCACTGTTTTGTTTCTGAAAGAAAATGTTTCTTAAAGAAGATATGTAACTTTTGAAGCTTTAAAACTGTGAGTCATCTTGTGAGTCATACCATTCTGCCCAAAATCTAATTTCCATTTTACTATATTAAAATGAAATTGTATTCCTCTCTAAGTGACATTGTTGGCAATTAACATTGTGAACTAGTTTATGGAAGTTTATTCACTTGGCTGTGCTACTAACATAATAGCATAGCAAAGTGAAAAAACTTTCATAAACTTATCTCTAATCCAGAGAATTTTAATAATAGGGTGTGACACCCCTTTGGCAACTCGTATAAGTAAATATGACTTCTCCATTACTTCCACCTTGTATCACCACTTCTGGGTCTGTCTCCCACTGATGAGACCTCAAAAATGTTGAAATCAGCCTGGGTAGTTACCCCTTCCCTTAATGCATAGCATTATACATGTCCACAAGGAGATGTGCTTTGCAATATGGGATACTAAGGCTAGTGGTGAGAACTTATACCACCTTTACTATGAGTTGCCCCAGTCCTGAAAGTACTTCAGGCGCAAACTTTGTTTCCTTACACTTGTATAAGTGAGGGACCGTATACAGCATTGGGCAGATGAGGATAATGGTATCTTATAATGAGAGTCAACATGGATTTGTGAAAGGGTGCTCTTGTTTTAACAATATGCTAGCCTTTTATAATAAAGTTACAAGAGCAGTAGATGAGAGACAGGCATATACTGCCATTTTCTTGGACTTAGCGAAGGCATTTGACAGGATGCCACATGATAAGCTGATATTTAAGTTGCAGCACATGAGTCTGAATGTCAGGTTGGTCAACTGGATTCAGGGTTGGCTGTCCGATAGGTATCAGCGAGTTGTGTATGGTGGGACAGTTTCAAGGAGGCAGAGGGTTACAAGTGGGGTCCCACAGGGCTCAGTACTGGGACCTATATTGTTTAACCTTTATATCAATGACATTGTCCGTGGATTGCAAGGGGATATTCAGTCGTTTGTGGATGATGCAAAGCTGGGAAAGTTTATTAGTAATAGTGCAGATGTGGTAGCTCTTCAAGAGGATTTGAATAAGCTAGATAGATGGGCAAATGAATGGGGGTAATGGTTTAATGCAGCAAAATGTAAGGTCTTGAGGTTTGGGACACATCGATGGGACGCTGCATACTCTATGGGAGAAGTTAAACTGGCAGAAGTAGGGGAGACAAGAGATCTGGGGTTGATGATTGATAGAAACCTGAAATTTAGGGGACATATTGCAAAGGTGATGAAGGTAACACAGAGGATTGCTGCAATAATGAGAAGGACACTGACCTGCAGAGATAAAAGAATTATCATTCCATTGTATAAGTCTCTGATCAGACCACACTTAGACTTGGTCTAAGTGTGGTCTGATTTGGTCCCCAGGATTTGAAGGGGATAAATTAACTGTTGAAAGGGTACAGATAACAAAGATGGTTTCAGGACTGTACAATGTTAGTTACGAGGATCGGCTGAGGGAATGTGGACTGCAGAGTTTGGTGGATAGAAGAAGGAGAGGTGATACGATTGAGACTTTTAAACTTTTGCGAGGTGATTACAGGGTTGACACTGGGGAGTTCTTTCGCTTGGTTGAATAGCAAGAAGGAGGGATGACAAGGGGGCCATTCCTGGAACTTACGAAAGGAAACTGTGAACAAGAGGGTGAGGAGTGGTTTCTTTGCATGGAGGGTGGTTGAACCATGGAATGCATTGCCTGATAGAGTGGTGAGAGCGAGAACGGTCAATGAGTTTAAGGAGTGGTATGACAGACTTTGTGTTTCCTAGGAGGGAACTCCTACAATGAGTCTTGGTAGACACTGTTTCTTAGGAAGGACCGCCTGTGATGAGTGTTTTGACTCAATCGAGGCCTGAATAATAATAATAATAAAGGATAAAACGAAATGTATAATTAATTGTGAACTAGTTATACAATCTTATATAACTATTATGTAGGATGGCTATGATAATTTTTGGGAAAAAAGTATCATATGCCACCACTTTTCTTACATAATAGTTATGTAAGATTGTATAACACTAGTTCACAATTAATTATACATTTGGTTTTATCCTTTATTTCAACATTTCATCAACGAAGCACATTTCAGTATTATTTCAGTACATTTCAATAACTTATGATGTAATAATGGTGATTCTCCAAAGGAATGTTAGTATTTTAGAAGCAAATATTACAAATGACAGTTTAGAATGGTATATAGTTTTTGGTTTGAACAATTTTAGTGTGTAGTTTGTCATACATTTGGACTATAACTCAGCTCTTGGATATGCCTGCCAACATTTCTGCAGCTGTGGCCAATATCGCCTCTAAATTTGTATGGCTTGTAGTAAAGTCACTTTTACTATGTATGCCTTAATTCTTATGCATAATTTTTATATAGAGATTAAGACTGACCAGAAATTGATCTATTTCTATCCAAGCACCTGTTTGGGAAATGAACATCAACAGGTCACCACACATTTCTAAATTATTGGGTATAGAAGAGCATAATTTTCAATCATATATTAAAAAAAAGACCTACTATTTATAGTTTTCTCTACTAATAAAAATGAGTAGTTTCTGTTTGGAGGTATATATGCTGTTTATTTGGAGGAATTTCTTTCAGGATCTAGATATGTCACAAATACACGAAACCTCAATTTTACAGTAGTGCATGTTTATATTCTCTGAATGTGCAATGTTGCTTCACATAAAAATAAAATTTTCAGGAAATTGTTCTCTTGCTCTTCCATCTTTTCACAGTTATGATTTAGGGAATTCAAAAGGGACTTGTATATCAGTTTTAGTGATATTCTGAATGATCTATAACATATTCAGTAATCTCTCTCAATTATCCAGCTACAGCAAGAAAACAATTTTCTGGTTAGATAATTGAAGGGGTGAATAACTGAAAGTACAGTACACGGAGCTACCTAGAAGTGTCATTTGATACTTCTTCAATTAACCAACCCATTCAGGGATTGGTTAATTGAAGTTTCACTCATTTGAAAGTCAAATAATTGAGAGTGCATTGTATAACTTTCACTTTAATCTTTTTTTGGAAGTACTTTGTAAACAAACGGAATACCTAGATTCTCAGGCTTCCTGCAGACTTACATTTCTCAACATTGCCGATTTCTTTAAATCACTTATACCCTTAATTAGCATTATGATAGAACAATGAGATAAATTGGATTTCTTGACAAGTGTCCTTTGGGTATAATAGACCTGAGTTCAGTTCTCTTTGCTGAACTGAAGAACATTTCTTTAGAAATATAAGGACTCTTTCACCAAAAGTGAATTAGTGTTTACTAATCAGGACATAGTGTTTTGCCTCTTAAGCTGCTAACTCTTATTATTATTATTTTCCTGATCTCCATGGAGTCACAAGACTCATTATGGGAGGTTAACACTAGTCAACACAAAGTCTGTCATATTATTATTATTCAAGCCTCCATGGAGCAAAAGACTCATCGCAGGAGGTCTTTCCTAGGAAACACAGTCTATCATACCACTCCTTAAACTCATTGACCGTTCTCTCTCTCACCACTCTATCAGGCAATGCATTCCATGGCCACTTCTCACCCTCTTGCTCACAGTTTCCTTCTGTAACGTCCAGGGATGGCCCCTTGTCATCACTCCTTCCCACTGTTCAACCAAGCGAAAGAACTCCCCAGTGTTAACTCTATAACCTTAAACTCATCCACAGTCTGCACATTCACTGCCCTTCATGCATTGCATTCCATTCTCCTTCCACTCTTCATGCAAAAAACTTACTTCTCACCCTTTTACTTGCGACTTTCTTTTGCAACTTCCAGTGATGGCCTCTTGTCCTTGTTCCTTTCTCTCGTTCTACCATATGAAAAGTCTCCTCAGTGTTAATACAGTAAGAACTCCCTTCAACAGCTTAAATGTGTCGATCATATTCCCCCCTTTGTCTTCTATTCACAGAACTCTACAGTCCACATCATTCCCTAAATCTATCCTCATAATGATCATTGTAAAGTCCTGACATAATTTTTTATTCATCTTTGCACCCTCTCCAAGATTATTTCATCTCCTTATAATCCTGGTGACCAGATCTAAGTACAGAAATCCAGATGTGGTTTTATCAGAGTCGTATACAATGTATCCCACAATATATCTCGTAACCTTAGAATTCCCGTGTTTAGGATAGTACACCAAACCCCTTTCTAAAAATAATATCTGGCCATTTCTGTTAACTGGTGACCCCCTCCCTCTTCTTATAGACTCGCCTCCATCCATTGTCACACAGATAATTTATTTGCTCACCTATTCTCATTCTACCAGCACTTCCATGAATGCTGTTCACTAAAGTATCTGTTTCTTCCACTGTTCTCCTAATGCTATTGGTTAGTTATGTTACAAGAAAAAAGCTTTGGAATATTATTAAGGCAAGAGGATATCCTAGACTTATTATACAGACTATTCAAAGCTTATATTGAGGAACACAAATCATCAGATTTTGGCTCTAACTGTTGATCAAGAAGTAGAACAAGGGGTCACAGCGTATCCCCGTCTCTATTTAACATTTATTATTATCATTGTTATTTTTCTGGGCTCCATGAGTCCTAAAACTCATCATGGGTGGTCAACACTAGACAGTGCAAAGCCTCACATCACTCCTTAAAAACTCATCCACTCTTTGCACTTTTAGTACCCTCTCAGGCAGTGCATTCCATTTCATGCTCCTACCACTCTCCATGCTCCCACTTCTTACCGCCTTACTCACTACTTCCTTTTGCATCTTATAGGAATGTCCCCTTGTCCTTGTTCCTTCCTTGTTCTCTGTAATTTGCATGCATTCAGTCTATTCTTATAACTAACATTTATGATATCATTTTCATTATCCATTTCTACACTCACTCCCAAGTATTTTATTTCCTTTAAATCCTGGCAACTTGATCCAGATATGCGCTTATCAAAACTTTATACCACTCTTTTATCTTTTGTGGTCAATGTCTCCTCAGTATTGCAGCATTTCTCTGAGTTGTCTTCACATTCTTTATTATATGTCTTCTGGACTTCAAATTTCTGTCTAACATTCTCTATTTTTAAGGTTACATGGTGATCAGCACTCATATTTGTAAATTTAGGGACAAAAACACACGTTGAACAGATTATTTTATTAATTACTAATAAAATAAAACTTGATGTTTCGACCCCTATATCGAGGTCATCATCGGAAGAATACAACTGTATAAGGAACCAAGCTACGTGCTCATGCCCTGTATACAGGTAAACTAAATCTACGTAGTTAATAAATCCTTTTTCCTAGCCTGATCTCTAGTGATAAAAAAAATAAATAAATAAAAATAAAATAAAATAAAATAAATGAATTTAAAAAAAAATATATATATATAAATAAATACAACTACAATAAACTGCTAAAGTCCTCATGTATTAATATTCTTCTGGATAGTTCTGATTATTATAAAATGATTTCTTTCAGTTGCTGTTGAATGTTACAAACACTTCACCAGGTTGTGGGATTTTTCTAAGGCTAGTTTAGGTTGTTATACAGGTTGTAGATGGGTCCTCCACATTCTTGAAATGGTTAAGCCATCATTTTTGTTGAGATTTGGGTTGTGTTTGAGCATTTCACATGACTCTTTAATAATTTTCTCTCAAACCAGATTTTGGTGCGGTGTGGGGACTTGGTATTTTTCCAGTCAATTCTGTGGTATGTTTGGAGTGCGTGGTCAGAAAGGCCGGTTTTACCAAAATCAAGGTATTTAATGTGTCGTTTGTGTTCATCTTGTCTGATTGGGATAGTTCGCCCTGTTTCCCCCTATGTATGGTATGCTACATGCGCATTGTATTTTGTATACCCCTGGGTGTGCTAGGTGTGGAAGAGGATCTTTAGAAGAACTGAGTAGGTGTCTTAAATTATTTGGGGGTTTAAAGGTGGTTTTAATGTTGTATTTGCGAAGTGTTCTGTCTATTTTTTCAGAAAAACATAAGGAATGGCAGTAGCATTCTTGAAATCTTTTTTGTTCTTACTGGTATCTTTATGGAGGATCTTGTGAATAGTTTTTTTACTGTATCCATTTTTGATAAATGTTTGGTTGATGATCTTGTATTCCTGGTTTAGAGCCTGTTCATTAGAACAAATAGTTAGGGCTCTGTGTTTAAGGGTGCTTATGACACCTAGTTTTTGCATCAAGATCCCTTGCTTCTTCCATTTCTTCCAGTATAAATCCACTAAGTGAATAAAAAGCATTCCATCTGTGGATTTCAAAATTATTATTATTATTATAAAACTTTTATTATTATTAAAAAATTTCAAAACCTTACATTTAGTTGCATTAAACTTATATTCCCATTCATTTGCCAGCCTTTACCACTTATTCATATCTTCTTGAAGAGCCAGAACATTAGCACTATTACCCTTTCAAGCTTCACATCTCCTGTAAACAACTGAATATCTCCCTGTAGTCCTGTGCCAGCATCATTAACATAAAAATTGAGGTGATTTCTGCTCTAGGAGAGGAGAAATCACTGCTCTCCTAGAGCTGGAGATAATACTGAATGGTGATAATACTCTCTAGAAGATAATACTGAATGGTATGAGATTAATGGTGACTGATGGTAGGAGAAGACAGACTTTCCAAAACGTTGCCAGTCTAGGAAATGCCCATTCTTTAGAGGAAGCGGCCACTCTCATAACATAGCTGCAACCATGTCACCCTCCCATTCCAGGCATGGTCTCATAGAGTTGGTGGGTTGCTTCAAATTATCATTTGGCATGCCTTTATTTTGTGTGTGGGGGGGGGGGGAGATAAGTTGACCTGAACCCATTACAGAAGGTGTCATCCACTTCATGCTTCCAGTGAGCAAGGTAGTGATATTTCTCTAGTCAGTGATGTCTACCATATAGTAGGGCTAGTTGGCATTCTCAACTAGGAAGATATAATTTTTTAAGAACTCTTAAGTCAGAATTGGCTATACCATTAGAAGTTGATTGAATTTTAACAGTATAGATGTGAACACAGATTGATAAGAAAATAACTATTTATTGACTTAATTGCTAATATTTTGCTGATATTCTATCCAGCATCTTCAGAGCACACAAACAAAGTTTGTTACAGTAGTGAAACAACCATAATCCAGTATAACAGTGGGACTAGTAAGAGCAATTGTAGCGTGCAACACAAAGACCAAAGTCCTATTTAGGCGCCATCTAATTTGGGAAGAAAAAAAAAGAGAGACAAAGCAGGTGTTAATTTGGTTTTAGCCTTCTGTCTCCCAAATCTTTGGTAGATTTGGGAGACAGAAGCCATAAAACTATACAGCCATACTTGTTGAGGTTTGGAGTATGTTTCAAGGCTTCTGTTGAATCCAGGAACAACCTCTCTGACTTGTAATAGCTTCTGTGCAGCACTTTTGTTTTTTCCAATCAATCCTATGTGCAGGGGTATCCAAAGCATGGTCTGCTAGACCCAACTTGCCACAGTGAAAGTGCTAGATATATTTCTTGTGTTCACTGATGAGGTTTATATATGGGGATTATAGCCATTGGTCAGGAAGGTGTGACGTAGGTGAAAAAGTTCAGTAGTGAGAGCAGTGTCATTGAAACAAATTGCTCTAGCTCTATGGGTTAGTGTTTTTAGAATACCATATTGTTGAGATGGGTGATGGTGTGATTGTTTATGTGAATATTTCCCTATATGTGTAGGTTTTTCTATAAACTAAGATGATAAAGAACCTTCTGGAAGATGTGTGATTAGTGTGTCCAGGAAGGGCAGAGAGTCATTGGCTTCTGGTTCCATTGTAAAGTGGATTTTTTGGGTGCTGGCATATTTAAATGCACTAAAAGTGTATTCAACGTGCCTGGGTCATGTGGCCAAATAGCAAACATATCATCAACATAGCGTAGCCAGAGACTACGTTTGAAAGTGGCTGTATTGATAGCTAGTTTTTCCAGATGTTCTATGTAGAAGTTGGCTAAAGGGGGGGGGGGGGATCCCATAGCTGTCCCATCTAATTGTTTGTATATTTTCCCTTTCCATGTAAAATAACCTGCCTGTACTGTGAATTTAAATAATTGAAATATATCAGGGGGAAATTGTGAATTTAGTAAATTAAGGGTTTCAGTTAATGGTACATTCGTGAATAGTGAGGTGATCAAAACTCACCATTAAGTCTGAACTTTTTAAGGTATGGTTTTCTGAAATACTTTTTAGGTGGGTAGAATTTTTTACAAAAGAGGGAGAATTGTTTGTGAAAGTGGCTAGTAGTTAGGCTAAATGTTTAGCAAGTTCATATGTAGGACTGTTTATACTATATACAATAGGGTGTAAAGGAGTACCTTGTTTGTGAATTTTTGGAGCTCCGTATATCCTGGGTGTTTTAACGTGGAAGGGCTTGAGTTTGTTGACTCTTTCTTTAGGCCAGGAAGTGACTTTGCTCAATAATTTGCACACCTTATTCTTCTGTGAGTTGGTGGGATCCCGATCTATAATTGGGTATGTTGACTGGTCTTGGAGAAGTGCATGCATTTTGCTTTTATATTCTGTTGTACCACCACAGTTACATTTCCTTTGTCTGCTTTGGTTATGGTAATGTGATTATTATTGTGTAGGTCTTTTACAGCCATGATTTCTTTACATGGGATATTATTTTTGGGAGGATTAGGATGTTGGCCATGTCTAACTGAATATTATTGGCTATTGCTGGAGGCAGATTGTATATCCTGCATTCAATGGAAGCTATTATTTTGGCTTTTGGAACTTCTTTAGTTCCAAATGTGTCCCTGACTTAACGCACTCTTGGCTTCTTTGGTTAAGGTTACCGATGATAAGTTCACAATGACACCATCTTGTTATAATTGTGGTCGCTGTATAGCAATGCTTTGTTGGAAGATTAAAATATTAGATCACGTAGAGCATTGATGGAAGAATTTATTTTAGATAGTTCCTGGCGAGTAGCGTTTAACTGTTCCCATAATAGTGCTAAACTCGCTCGTTTATCAATACGTTGGGCTTTGGCTGAGTGAAACTTGTTCTTAATTTTTACACAATTTGGTATTAATAATAATAATATTATTATTAATAATTTAATAAAATAATATTATTATAATAAGAATAAAAAAAAATAAATTGGGTATATTAGCATATTGTTTTGCAAGCTGATATGTATGTAGGCATGTCATAACATCATAAAACAAGTCCAAAGTCATTGTGTTAATCATAGTGCTTTAGTGCATTAACACAAGTTTTTTTATTTTAGAGTGACCTGATATCATATATTAATGGGCAACATGTGTGCATCAAATTTTGCATTAAACTTGACAAAAAAAAATGTCATAGAACTTATCAAATGCTTAAAACAGCTTTCAGCGATAATGCCTTTAACTGCTCAAAGACATTTTGAGTGGTTCAAAAGATTTAAAGATGGTTGAAACATGATTGAAGATGATCCTTGCTCTGGACAACCATCAACATGTCACACCCACAGTTGAGTGGCTCGTGCCAAAAGGTCATCAACATTCAGTGAATTACCCATTAGAGGAAAGTCACTAGTTGTGTACCTCAGGGGGTGTGTTTTAGAACCATTGCTGTTTAACCTGTATGTTAATGGTATTGGGGAATATTTGGCAGACCTGAATATTCAAGTCTTCTTGTAAGATGTGGACTTACAAGAAGACTTGAATAGACTGAGTGAATGGGCATCCCCATGCTCATTCACTCAGTAAATGGAAAACATGGGATGTGGAATTTATTCTTGATGGGGATATATCATTGGAGGCTGAGGAAATCAGAGATCTTGAGATGATGGTGGATAGGGATCTAAAATTTAGAGGACATATTGCTAAAATTGTGAGGAGTACACAAATTCTGGCAATGATGTGACAGACACTGACTAGTAGAAGTAAGGATATTTTGTTTCCATTGTATAAGGCTCTGATTAGACTACATATAAGTTACTGTGCACAGATTTAGTCACCTGGTTTTCAAAAGGATGAAGAGATGTTAGAGAGGGTCCAGTGATCAAAATAGTTTCTGATCTCTGGAATGTTGAATATGAAGAAAGGTTGAGATGATGCAATTTGCAGAGTTTAGTGGATAGGAGGAAGAGTTAGTGATATGATAGAGACATACAAGTTGGTAAGGGGTTGTTATAGGATCAATGTTGAAGAGGTTTTTCATAAAATTGTGAGAGATCAGGGGAGAACTAGAGGTTATCACTGGAAGCGGTATAAGGAGAGTGTGAGTAGGGGAGTGAGAAGCAGGTTTTTTTGCATGGAGAGGTTCATGTGTATGACCTCCTAGATGAGTCTGTGACTCTATGTGGTCTTAGCATAATAATAATAATTACTGTTTGAGAGCTAGCCTATGAAACAAGAATCTCATGTGGATCCTGCTGCCAATTTCTGACAGAAAATTTAGAATTGAGGCAGATTACTGCAAAATTTGTGCCAAGACTTTGCATTTAGGAGTTCAGGGATTGTGTTACTCAGGATTCAAATTTCATCAGAAGCATCATCACATGTGACAAGGAGATATAGATTTATGGGTACACTTCAGAGTTGGTTTGGTCATCTCATTCTGCCAGCTCATTCAGCTCTTTCAACTTGGAAGTTTCTGGCTCAAAAGAGCATCGCAGTTGTACCTCACCTATCCTTTCACTGAATTTAGTCTCCTGTGAATTATTTTTATTCCTTAAGTTAAAATCTGTACTTAATGTGACAGAGCAACTTAAAGATATCTTTTTTAAATCTGGAGATGCTTCCAAAAGTGGGGAAAATGGTAGGAATATTCTATTGAGGCAGGAAAAGAATATTCCTACCATTTTCCCCAGCTTTTTTATATTTTAAATAGATTATATCCCAGAACCTTTTAAAGAGACCTTGTATTAGTAACAGACTGCAACTCACATGACATCCACAAGAAGAGTAGTTTGGTTCATGCCAAGCAATGAAATTTATCTACCACCTATAAAACATTCATAAATATTCATATTCACAGTGAGATTTGAAATGCGGTCAAGATTCAAATCCCACAGTGAATGTCATATAGTTGTAGATAAATTTCATTGCTTGGCATGAAACAACTCGTCATCTTATGTGTCATCTTATTAGAAACCTGAAATGACATGTAAAAGTTTTGTGTTTGGGTCTCTGGAATAGATTTCTCAGATTACCTAATGTCTAGTCATTCATGTTACTAATGCCACAATAGTTTACAACTTTTTATGGGTGTGTTAAGGGGAAAGAAAAATGTTATTCTATTTTTGGTTATTCTCAAAATGCACTGTTGTGTATATTTATCTTTTTTTATTCAGTATTCCTATTTTAATAGTTCTTAGGTCTATTAAAATAGTCCTAAACCTTATTTTATCTTACTTTAAGCAGTTTTGATCTACTTTGCTATGGATTTACATTTGCCTTCTAAACACATCTGATTTTTCAAAAATGTATCAGTCAACTAGTTTTGAAAAATATTACTGGAGAGTTAATTCATTTATAAATTATTAATCTCTATCGAGTAATTCATTATTTTCATAAATGTGGATAGTTAAATATTTTACATAAAAATCTCTCTAAAACCTCTCCCCATAATGGTACTGACTTTCTTCATTCTTTCTCTTTTTCTTTGCTTTTCTTCCCATGTTCTTCGCTATACTTCTCCTGAGTCTTTTTTACTATCCTTTCTTCCAGACCACCATCACTGGGATCCAACAACCTATTGCTGCTGCTGTGTTTGCCATGCAGGGCAAACATGGACATCCAGAAAGGAATGATCCTGGTAGTCTTTCACCACTCTAGTCTCTGCTTTGGCAAGACAGTGGTCCTGGATGGCCTAGCCAGGATCAGTTGGCTAGTGGGCTTGCCTGCAAGGGTCAGCAGTGTTGCAGTAAGTCTCCTACTCTGTGGTTTGGGGATGGGGCCAAAGGCTTTGCTGTGGTGCTGTTATGTTATGTGGTGCCAGGTTAGCCTTTATGTTCTATTCCTGAGCATAGACTTGCCAGTCAGTGGACATCCATGGGTGGCTCTGTGGCAGATGAGGAACTCTGCCAATGAAGAAAAGATCTCTTGAGCATGAATTCTATATTCTCAGATGTTTCAGGGGGTCCTAACCATATTGATACAATAAATACATCATTTGATAACAGAAGTAAGAAACAAAAGACATGTAATACCAGTATAAATGTACCAGTGTTTCTCATGATCCATGTAACAGGTGAAAAACCAATAGGGAAAATTGTTCGAGAAGATTTCCAAGGACTGGCAAAATCTCTCAAAGATTCAAGAAACTACATTCTAGTGATGTCCTTGTGGAAACATCTAGTCAGCAACACTCAGAAAAATTACTAAATGTTACATCAGTGGGTGGAATACCAATTATAGTCATCTCATAAAACACTGAACTCTTCTAGAGGAGTTATATCAGAATGGGATCTCCTTGATGTTCCAGATGAGTCAATGTTCAGAGCTTAAAGATCAAGGAGTGACAGGTATAATGTGCATCGTAGTATTATTATAAGGTATCTCCATAGAGTCTGGAGACTCATCATGAGAACAAAAAATGATACGTAAGAATGGTCACCTGGTTCCGAACAGAAGCATTGTCCTTACTTTTGGTAGACCCACATCTCCAATATCTGTAAAAGCAGGTTATCTCAGCTGTCCTGTTAGACTATACATCCCAAATTCACTGAGATGCTTTAAATGTCAGAAATATGGACATGCCCAAACTAACCTTCATGACTCTACCACCTATGCTGATGAGGTAGTAAATATCATGATAACAAATCTTGCTCTGCAAAGAAAGCTAAATTTGTCATCCAGCCTACTCCCATGCATGTCAGAAGTGGAAGGATGAAAAGGAACAGAAGGCTAAAACAACTGAATATATTATACCAGGACACAAAAAAAAAGGAAGTTAGCATCTCCACACTTGTCCTGAGATCTTCTTTTGCTGAAAAGATTATAGTTAAGTAAATGTCAACAGTAAGTCGAACTTGTATGTTGATGGTACTCTTTTCCATTGCAAAATTTAATGCTGAATCAGACAGTCAGGCACTTATCAATCAAGCAGTGAAGTATGTAACAGATTGTATTGTCCATGCAATAAGCTGCAATTCCAAAAATATTTCCATTTCCACTATCCAAAGCCTTAGTGGAACCTAGGGTGCCAAGCAGCCAAAAAAGATCAAGACAGAGCATGAGATATATTTCATAGATACCCTACCACATCAAGCTTAACAGCTTTTAAACATGCTCAGCGCAAAAATGTTATTTGAGATGTCAGTCAAAAACAATCTTGGATCCAATTTAAATAATTGATTAATCGAACAACCAGTGCAAAAATTGTATTGAATAAAATCCAGAAAATGAAAGGTAGATCTCAAACACACCACTTGTCCATCATGAAACACAATGGATGTTGTTGCTGATCCCAAACCTATTACAGACACTTTGGGGAAAAAATTTGCTATTATCTCAGCAACAGCTTCATATCCTTCTGAATTTTTAATGTTGAAAGGACAAGAGAAACAGTGGCTAAACTTTTCTACTAGTGGACTAGAAACATACAATCAACAATTCATTAAGGATGAGCTAAAAAGAGCTCTTTTATTGTCTGACCTCAGTGCAGTAGGTCCTGATGACATCCATTATGAGATGATAAAACATCTTTCGTCATCTTCAATGGATCCCTCTTCTCTTAATATACAACAGAATACTAATGGAGAAAGAGTTTTGGGTTCTTTGCATGAGTCAATTGTCCTTGCCATCTCTAAACCAGGAAAGGATCCAACACAAGCAAACAATTACGAACCTGTCTCTCTGACCTATTGTCTTTGTAAGATATTGGAGAGAATGGTTAATGCCAAACTTCTCTGGTATTAAGAAAGCCACAATCTTCTTCCAATATGCAATACAGCACTCATAGAAGAGACACATTTCTGAAACTAGAACATCTGGTTTCAGTGTTTTTTGACATGGAAAAACCTCATGATATAGCCTGGAGATAGACATATTAAAAGACTTCTGTAACCTGGGTCTCAGAGGGCACACCTTGTATTTATTAACTTTTTTGTCTAGCCAAGTTTTTCAAGCCCTCATGGGAAATATGCTGTCTTGGCCTTATAATCAAGAAGAGAGTGTTCCCCAAGGATCTGTCTTAAGTGTGACATTTAACTTGATTAATCAAACAACCAGTGCAAGAATTGTATTGGTTCAGTGATTGCAAAGTTAATGCAATCACTGAACAACAACTTCGTCTCACTGTCGGCAGTGCTCTATATGTTGATGATTTCACAATTTGCTGTCACTCTTGTAACATGAGGGTAATTGAAATACAACTTCAGCAAGCAATTGATCATGTCTCTCTATGGACTCTTAGTAATTGGTTCAGGTTTTCCTCTGAAAAAAGTGTCTGTGTTCACTTCTCTGAAAATGCACCTCTTCACTCAAATCCTGAGTTAAGAATGGAAAATCTATTCCAGTAGCAACAGAAGCCAAGATTTTAGGACCGACTTATCTTTGACAGAAAGCTTGCATTTCATGCACAATTTTCTCAGTTATAAAAAACGTGCAAGAGATGTGCGTGCAAGTGCAAAATGAATTTCCTTCGCTGAATGAAATCCTCTTTATCCTCTACTGAATGGGGGCAAGGATTGATCTTCATTGCTTTATTTGTATCGTGCATATACATTCAAAGCTGGATTATGGGTCTCAAGTCTATGATTCTGCAAGACAGAGTAGCCTGCGATAGTTGGATCCCATCCATCAGGATATACTGATAGCTATTGGTGTCTTTCACATATTGTCCACTCAGTGTTTATGTTGAAGCAAATGAACCAACTCTGTCGCTTAGATGAAAATAGCTGTCTCTGTCTCTTAACAGCTGTGCCTTAAAAATAATCTCTTCCAGAGCATCCTACTTGGGCTAATATCTTTTCTATATGTTGTGAAGCCTAATATCATACATGTCAGACTGCCATATATCCTTTTGGTATATGTGCTAAAGAGATTATGCAAGCTGTTTGCAAGTAGATGAATGATGAATGAGACTTCCTTAATTGACACAGTGAGAGGTTGTAGGATGGAGTATTAATCTGCCATTGAAGAATTCTGTTAAGTTTGATGCATGTAATGTTGTTTACATTCATGCCATACCAAAAGTGTATGATTTGTACAAGCTCATTGAGCTCTATACAGACCATCCCATCCCTTGTATACAAGACACAGTTTATAAAATCCAATCTAATAAACCAGTCTCTGTTATAGGAGGAAGCACTGACAAATAAATTTCATGAGATTAAGCCTAAAATGAAGTACTGGTAGTCTAGTCAATGCAGAAACAGAAGGGAGGAAGTTGTTCCTGCTAAGCTCTGAATAGGTCATGGTTATCTTATACATTCCTATTTATGACCCATGGATTATGACCCACCTGTGTGTAAACAGTGTAACACACACCTCTCCATTCGTTATGTTCTGGTGGAATGCCAACAGTTCATTCAAGAAAAGAATGAATTTTTTTACTAATCTGTCTGAGCCATATATCCTCAGCCAGATCTTATCTGATTGGATAAATTGAATGAAATTTCAACTTTTTAAAAATAATTAATTTATATAAAAAAAAAAAAACATTTGATTATACATTCTCTTTGTATGCAGTTACTAGTTTGATTTTTTTTTTTTTTCACATACTAAGTTATCTCTTTATTACTTGTTCATGACCTTAGTTGTCCTTGTGCCAATAAATCCCTAAATCAACCAACTCTCTGAAATTTATTTCTATTTGCAATTATTTTACATTTTAGTGATTAATGAATAATTATTGCTACTTAGAAAAGATAACACATTCACAAAAATTGAGGAATGGGTAGTGCCGGCTCTATGGGTCCTGGCGCCTCGATGCAAATTTAAGTTGAGTGCCCTTTACTTTTTTTAAAAATGTAGTTAAAATTTAAAAGTTAAAAACTCAAAACACATATATTTTTATGTAAAGTTGTGTACTTTGAAAAATGCATATATTAACAACACAGCAAAAATCGCAAAACATACAAAAATACACTTAGACTAGAATTACAGATACATAAGTTGCCGATTATTTGTGTATATATTTGCAATATTTTCAGTGGGTCTTAAGCTGTCACTATCCTGTATGATGTCCTTTAGAATTTGTATTTCATTCTATAATTTGGTGGTATAAATATCCTTTTCTTCAACATCAGTCAATGCAACTTGTAAATCATCATAGTGTTTTCTTAAACTGTCCTCATCCATATGAGCAATTTCCTTGAAACTGGATAAAAACTGAAATATATTAAAGTGACTTGTCAAGGGATTCAAACTTTTCAGCAAAAGAATTAATAATAGTCTCCACAATTGGAAGAAAAAATATAACTTTAAAGTTAGATTGCAGATCAACTGGTGCTTAGTCCGAACATTTATAACAGAACAATCTTTTCTTACGTCTGCATAATATACTGCTTTTGAACTCAGGAGAAATTTCTAAATCTAATGCTAACTTTTTTGCTGATTCAAGTATAACATTAAAATTTTCATCTGATCTAAATTCTTCAGTAAAGTCAATTACATTATTTAGGGCATTTATAGATTCACTCAAATTTGTGTTTGAAGAATTTTGAAGCATTTTACTCACTATGTTGATCCTGCACAAAATTCATACCAGATTATAAGTCAACACAAAAATCCACCTTTAATTTTCAAAGGTAATGTTTTTGCTTCATATTTTGTGCTATTGTTGTCAATTTGAATATTATCATAAATTTCTGCAAAAGAATCTAAAACTTCTCCAGTATTATATCTAAGTGAACGAAGAGCATCAATCCTCGCTTCCCATCTAGTATCAGATAAAGTTTTAAGTTCAATTTTGGTGTACTTTTTCAGTACATCCCGCTGTTTAGTCAAAGCACTAAAGAAATTATAAATTTCTTGTATAGTGCTTAAAAAAACTCATGTTTTAGTATTAACTTGAGCAACATCAGCAATCACCAAATTGAATGTGTGTGCTGTGCATTGGACAAAGAGTACTCGAGGGTTAATATTCGATATGTATCTCTGAAAGCCGCTGTGTTTTCCTCACATGTTTGCCCCGTTATCATATCCTTGTCTTCGCAACTTTTTAATATCTAAATTTAAACCTTTTGTCTAAGAGATATGTGGATAAACCTTCAGACTTTTTTGAGAAATTTAGTTAGCTGCCCTAGCTGTATCTCTTTTTCAGTTCTTTTGCTGCTTTTCTTTTTTTTATTTGCCAGATTTATTCTGAAGTAAAAATCTATTGAACAAAAAATTCGGTAAAGCATCAAAAAAAAAATGTAAAAAAATGAAAACAAATGCTTAAAGAAATGCGTACATTTTTTGCTGATTTGTAAAGACTTAGGTTAAATTTTGAATTTACTTACCTTACTGTGAATTAGCTACACATTCACTGTGTGTTTAGCAATCAACTGTTTGATGATCTATTTACAAACAATTTGTGAGATCTGTTCCACAAAAAATGCCCCAAATGTCACTTCATAAGAGGTTAAGCCAGATAGACATGCACACCTCATGTCCTAACTGACGAATGCTCGCTGCATGTAAACATGACACCCTGGATGAGCACCCGACTCGTTTAGTGCTTTTGGTAGCGCTCTACCACACAGTGAAAAAAAACTTGCAGTTTTTGCTAAATGTTATTAAAAGTTGCAGTATTTATTACAATATATTTAGTGAATATCCACATTTAATAAATGCTAATATTAAAACATGTTTTTATTTTATTTTTTCTACTCACTTCAGTGCCCCAGTGCAATGCATTGTCTGCTTACCATATTAAGCTGACTCTGGAAATGGGAGTACAAAGTATCAAAAATATTGTATGCACATTTTATTAAACAGATAGTTGAAATTCCATCATTGAATATGAGGAATGTTCCTGTGTCTGTTAGATCTGATGAGTTAGTATTTTCAGATGGAGATAAGGTTTTCTTTCAGAAATCTATTTATTTCTTCCATAAAGTACAAGCTGACCAGACTGATTTTCAGTTGGTAAACACATGCACTTGAAATTGTTATTTTTATAGCAGTCTTGATCCACTCTTGAAAGGTTATAAACCTGTAGCTACTTTTGCAATGGGAGGGGGACAGAGTCCAGAAATCCTTCTTTAGAGATTAGTCGTGCTTTTTTTACGAGCAGATGCAGGCTTCCATCAACCTGTGTGGTGGTCTTAGCACATTTCAGAAATCAGATGTTATCCATTTGGCCATTAATTCCAAATGATTTTTGAAAAGTTTGTCATTACAAGTTCATAGTAGATACCATGAACAAAACTCTGTGCTGTGTTGATGATTTACAGCTTATGTTATCTAGTATGTACAACACATACATAAAAGTATTTTATAATGTATATGAATCCTACCCATGAAAAGTAGATGAGGTAAAGGTTAGATAATCCAGAAACCACACTATAGGGAACGGAATTTTTTCAAGCCACTTCAGATTTCTAATAAACTGAATTGATGCTCTTACACTTGGCAATAAAATTCACAAGCTTCTATGCTCACAGTGAGATTTGAACCAACAATAACCAACAAGGATATTGTATAAATTATTTAAACTGTTTGAATCAAGTGGCCTGTTTATTTATGTCATATACATAACACCTTGCTTAGAGTTCGACTATAAAAATTGAAATACTGTCAAGTTGTAGTCTTGAATGATCAAAACAACACATACATCCTAATTTTCACACATCTTGAATTTTTACACCTCTGTGAGATGTCAAAATTCAGATTATGTAGTGGAATGATATTTTTCAAAGAACCATCTTCAACGTCTGTTGAATATCTTAAATTAAAAATCTCTTGTTTTTTTACATGTGCAAAATTAACACTATCATTGCAAAGTGATCTAGTTCACTTCATTTTTACCACAGCCTTAGTTCCCCTCAAATACCTATTTGAAGATGCATTTCAGAAGGTCACTTCCAGTTTATTTCGTTGGCTAACTTACTCACTGATTGCTATATTTTTCTTCTTTTGGTTTATTATAATAGACTATTGACTAATTATTAAGCACTTGCAGGTCTTGCACATAATATGCAGATTATACAATAATGATAGTTTGACATCTCGGCACACACACAAAATAAATCAGAAATGAAATTTGTTATTTTAAAATATCAGAAATCATTATAGTAGTATAACTATTTGATGCATTTTTTTAAATTTTTTTATGTCTGTGTTATAGTTTTATGAAATAATTATTTCTGTTTTGCAAAGTACCTTATCTTTGTCAGACTGTTAGATTTAGCTACTAATTGACTTGCTTTACTTAATCCATAGAATTCAAAAATTAATGACAAATTTGCATTTCTAGTGGTTTATTAGATATGAATCATAATTGCAAACAGTTTGAATTTCAATGAAAAGTAATGACTAGTTGTTTGTAGTAATCTATAAAAATTTAAGTAATAATCACTACAAACATTATCGTTACTTGAATTTCTATAGACATAACTTAAGCTACATATTTATCTTTAAACTACAGTTGAAATGGTACTGACATTGTCCTGTCTTACTTATTTTTAAAATTACATATCTTTGAAAAACTTATCAGCCTGTTACTATCCAGAAAAAAAAATTACATCTGTCAATTTCCTGTCTTTGCCAGAATATATAGAAGTTTCTACCACCCTGTCATGCTGCATATACAAGGATGCTCTCGTTTATCTCCTGATTATTAAGGAAACTTCTGCTTCTCCCTCAGTGAGTCTTAATAAATGAAACAGTTGGTGGTATTTCTATTCTGTTAAAGACAGAGAATTGGCGAATATGTCAATTCTGTTTTTCATGTAGTTTAATTGATAAATATAAGTTTAAAGTTTATTATGAGCTAGTTGTGTAATGTTATTAACTCATTCAGCTAATACTGCACTGATAATTAGTATGATTCCCCCATTATACATTTATTTTAGTTTGTTTTCTGATGTAGTGAAGCATATTTTATGATCTGTTTGTTTTTATTTATTAGTTCGGTGTGTGTTAATTTTACTGCAAATTCATATAATTCTTGATTCAGAATTTTTGACATGTTGAAAAAAAATGAGATACTGTTTTAAGAATTTTATTTTTAAGTGTGGTCCTTACATAATTTGTGCAGTCCAGTAGTGTTACTACAGTATTACAGAAAATTCTTCAATAATATATTTAGCTCTTCAGAGGATTGTTCATTTAGGAATAAGAGTGATTAATGAGCTTTGGTATTACAGTTTCACATTATATTCTTCAGTTTTTGCAACCAGTAATGCATGAGAGTATTCTTTATTTTTTGACTTTTCAGTTCTCAGTTGATTGTATTTCCTTCATCATCCTCAAGTATAGCCCATAATACAGATGGTTCACTCCACAGTTTGAGATATTAAATATATAAGACTATAATCATCATTTTTTAATTATTCTCAAGGTCTAAATCAGGGGTGTCAAACTGGCAGCCCGTGGGTCGTATGCAGCCCACGATGCCTCAAGGAAAGATTTAAAAAAAGGATGGTTAATTTTTATAATAAAACAGAAATACCATATTTACTTGAATATAACTTTCCCTCGCGTATGACGTCAACCCATGATTTTACTTTATGAAAAAAGAAATTAAAAAGTTTTGTATATACATCGCACACGAAAATAAAGTTTAACCACTTTCAAATCGGGGCAATAACTCGCTCCCCGCAGTAAACAACACGCCCTTCCCAACTGCCACTATATTGCAGATGCAAGAAAAATAAGTAGTTTTATTGTACCACTGAATAAAGTACAGAGACATTTGCTGTCTGTGTAATATATGTCTCAACATATGTAATATATTTGTTTAATGCAATTAGAGACAACTGGGATAAAAATGGTACTAATTAATGAATCATGTCCCCTTCCACATTAACCATGCTGTGTAGACTCAAGCAAAACCATACTTTGCACCGGCAAACACAGTACCTAACTAAAAACTATTATTTTTGGTTAGATGTGTGTGAGTGCACCCACTAACTCAAACTCAAAGCAGCAACAAATTAATTTTGGTTTAATTTGGTTTAAATGCTATCTATTATAAATATTAATATAACAAAAATATTCTTCATTTTTTTTTGAGTTGTCATAATAATTATATTATTATTTTGTCTTGTAATGACTTACAATAAATAAAATTTTTGTTATTAATTTTCCAATTTATTTATACTCATTCTTTCACTTCCCTTTGATTCTAATTGGTGCAGATTTTTTTAGTCAAAAATTTTTTGTGGCCCAATTGAGATGCAGTTTTATGGCAAAT
The DNA here is from genome assembly GCF_054136105.1 of Typopeltis vanoorti. Taxonomy (NCBI): domain Eukaryota; kingdom Metazoa; phylum Arthropoda; class Arachnida; order Uropygi; family Thelyphonidae; genus Typopeltis; species Typopeltis vanoorti. Next base: position 4,302,619 of record NC_143553.1, read on the forward strand.
GGCCCAATTGAGTTTGATACTCCTAGTCTAAATGATTTTTTTCTGTAGTCAAGTTTGTTGCTACAGTATTACAGAAAATTCTTCAACAATATATTTAGCTTTTCAGAGAATTGTTCATTTAGGAATAAGAGTCATTAATGAAGTCAAAATTTGATCTCTCTTTCTCCCTCCCCCATCTCTCTCTTTCTCTCTCTCTCCCTCCTGTCTGCTGAAGAATATTTTTGTGAATTGAAAAATCACTGAAAAAATTGTTAATATGTAATCTGTACAAAAACTTCTCTGCTAATTGATATTGCATCTATTTTAGAGCTGGCAATAATAATGCCTGACTTTAAATTAAATGACAGAAATGGAAAGTAATTAGTTATGATTAATTGCATGATAGCCGTTTTGAACTGAATGGCATTTGACATGCTTGAAAGGCAGTTGTTGATTTTTAACTTAAGTTTGTAATACTCTGTAAAATAACAAAATATATTAGAAGCAAAAGAAAGATGTGAATTTAATTCTGAAGACCAAGTTTTAATGCTCATATATCTAGTTTAAGTGGTGGCGGTGGCAGCAGAGTATTCGCCTCCTTTTTTTTTTTTTTTTAATATATATATATGTTGGGCCCATATACGAGAGGTTGGCTGGTCAACCTATAGTACGTTAGTACTGTATATGGATAAATGCAGATAACATTACTCCATACAGATAATATATTATGAAATATGTACATACAGTATTCTATGCATATATACATTTCATACAGTATTATAAGATATGGCATCATCTAAATAGTAAATTATTTTTTAGAATTTATAAATTAACATAAATAGAAATAGGGGATATTAAAGATCCAACCTTATTTCAAAGCTAAATATATGTAGAAACTTTGAAAATTTCAAAAATTTGACCAGACAACTTATGAGAAGGCAATCTTTGACATCAGAGGTAACTTAGCTTGCATTACTTAAAAGACATGAGTGCTGCCTAGGCATCCATATCTTTTATCAGTGCTCTTGTCCTTTAAATAATAATCTAAGGAGACTCTGATGCCAAGGATTGTATTCTCATAAGCTCTCTGGTCAAATTTTCAAGACTTTCAAAGTTTCCATATGTTTGACTTTGAAATAAGATTGGATCTTTAATATCCTTTGTTTCTGTTTATTTTACATTACCAAAACAAAAACCATATAACTCTTTTTCTTTGAAAATTATTATTATCTGAGACTTCCAGGGAGTTAAGGACTCATCGAGGGAGGCTATAAATCACCCAAACCAGCTATCATACCTTCCCTTAAATTCATTCACACTAGATGCACTCATTCACTGCTCTCTGGGAGAAAAACCTAGCTCTTACTTCTTTCTTGACTGCAAATAAAATTAACTTCCATGGACGACCCATGTTCTTTCCCCACCTTCCATATAATGAAAAATTAATCAATTGATATTCTGTAACACCCATTCAAAAGTTTATAGACCTCCATCATATCACCCCTCTTTCTCTTGTTAACCAGAGTGTAATCGATATACTTGCAATCTGTACTCATAATCTAAATCCCATAATACAAATATAATCTTTGTAACTCTTCTTTGCACCCTTTCCACAACTTCGTTATCCCCTTGGAACCCAGGAGACCAAATCTGCACACAATAATCCAGGTGTGGTCTTATCAAAGTCTTATAAAGAGGTAAAATGACTTCCTTATCCTTACATGTCAAGGTTCACTTCAACATTGCAATTATCCTCTGAGTTGTATTTGCAACTTTTGCTATATGAACCTTTGAACTTTAAATTCCTATCCGCCAATATGCCAAGATCCCTTGCTTCTTCAGTTTCTTGTAGCATAACCCCGCTAATATAATATGCCGCTGGAACTATAATCATGCCAAAGTGCATAACTTTACACATACTAACATTAAATTGACAGCCATTTTTGTTTGCCCAAATTTGGTCTATTCCAAATCATTTTGTAATTGCTGAATATCAGTAGCATCCCTGACTTCCCTGCTTATTATCACATCATCGGCAAACAGTTGCGCATTTGATGTTAGATCCTTCCTGATGTCATTAATGTATAGATTGAACAATAATGGCCCAAGGACTGAACCCTGAGGTACACCAATGGTCACCTTAAATCTAGCAGATTCACACCCACTGTATACCACTTTTTGATATCTGTCTGTCAACCATCCCCTGATCCAAGTCAAGAGTTTATATTCCAATCCCATATTCTCCATTTTATGCAACAGCTTTTTGTGCAGTATCCTACCAAAGGCCTTAGAAAAATCCAACATTATCATAGTGTATCCATTCCCTTCATCCAACTCTACCGTAACATTGTTATAAAATATGAGCAAATTGGTAAAACATGACCTTCCTTTAGTAAACCCATGCTGTTCCTTGCAGAGTATAGCATGTTTGTTTATCCATTATTTATCCATTTCTGCATGCGAGTTCTTACCAACTTCTCTAAAATCTTCGCTACCACACCAGAGATACCGATAGGTCTATAGTTAGATACATTAATTTTTGCACCACCCTTGTGGTGTGTGATATCATTCCTGAGGTATCATTCCTGAACAGACGCAAGTTATGCAAACATTTGAAAGGCATAGCCAATTTGGCTGAACATTCATTTAGCAAACGGGCTGATATTCCATCTGTCCCTATAGACAAAGAATTTGTCTATAAGGACATTTTGTCCCTACAAAAAAATTCTTTCCAATGTAGCAGTAGCACTGTGCACTATGTTACATACACATGGTTGATATATCTTAGTAAAGTGAGCACTGATTAACTGAACAATCTCATTAGCTTCTGACACTCAAGTACCATCTGCATTCAAAAAAGTTATTCTTACACGTTCTTTCTTTCTTTTACTTGCGGCATAATGATAAAATTCTTTTGGATTGCCTTTAGCTTGCATGGCCAATTTCTTTTCATACTCCGATTTAGCTTTCCTCGCAATACTCATTACTTTTCTGGCCTGAGCTTTATATATTTCATAACTCCTTTCACTCTTATTTCAAGATATTCTTTCCACATTATCTTCTTCTTGTAGATTTCTTGCTTAATAAGGTTGGACATCCATTTCACTACCAACCTATTTATTCTTCGAACACTAGGGATACATTCAGATACCACCTCATTTAAGCACTTTTTCTAAGATTTCCATGCATTGCTGACATTTTTCCCCTTTCAGTAACTGATACCATGGGACCAAAGATAGTATTCTCCAAAGTTGATCATAATTTCCAGCTTTGTAGTTCAGCATGTAACCTGTTTTAATTGGAGCATCAATACAATTACATACTTTCCAAGAAAATATACCATAATCGCTGTCACAAATTGGTGGTAAAATAGCCATGTTCTTGAATGAGATCCATCTGATGCTATGAGCAAATCCAACACTCTTTGACTTTGAGTTCCTTCCCTCACATGCTGCTTCAGAAAGTTGTCTCGCAACAATTCATTCGTTTCGTATCCATAAGGCTGTATTATTATTATTAATGAATTCTCTTCTTGAATTCATTTACAGACGAAGAACTCGCAACTAAGTCAGGCAATGAATTCCACTCATTCACCACCCTCCAAGCAAAAAACCTTGTTCTCACACCCTTGTTAACCACACTCTTCTTTAATTTCCAGGGATGACCTCTTGTTCTTCCATCACTATCACACAGCTGAAACATTTCCCCTGCATCAATCTTATAAAAACCCTTCAGTAATTTAAATGTTTCTATCATATCCCCTCTTCTCCACCTATCAAACAACCTCTGCAATCCACAAGCTCTCAATCTATCAATGTAGGGAGCATTTTTTACATCACTCACCAACTTAGTCACTCTTCTCTGAACCTTCTCCACAGCCTCCTCATCTCCAAGGAATCCAGGTGACCAGACCCGAGCACAGTAATCCAAATGTGGAAGTATCAATGCTTTATAAAGGGGAATAATAACCTCTTTATCTTTGGATGTCAGTGTGTTCCTCAACAACCGAGTAATCCTATGTGCAATCTTGGACACCTTAGCAATGTGTCCCCTGAACTTCATCTCCCTATCTACCAACACCCCTAAGTCCCTAGCCTCATCAAATCTCTTGGAGTACTGTTCTATCAATGTAGTACACAGTTGGTAATCTTTTAATCCCAAAATACATAACTTTACGCTTTTCCACATTGAACGGACATCCATTACCTTTTGTCCATTCTACCAGCTTATTTAAATCATCCTTCAAACTTTCAACATCAGCTTGATTTTTTTATTGCACTACCCAACTTTGCATCATCATCAGCAAACAACTGAATATCTCCCTTTATGCCATTTCCTATATCATTTATATACAAATTAAACAACAATGGCCCAAGCACAGAGCCCTGAGGCACACCACTGGTCACCTGCCTCATCCTGGACTCAGCTCCTCCATACAAACTCAGGGAGAGATACCAGAGCCATTCTCGTATCCATATCACCAATTTAGTATCCATTCCCATCTGCTCTAATTTGCTTAACTGTGTTCCATGGGGTATCCTGTCAAAGGCCTTAGCGAAATCCAGAAGTACCACTGTGTAGCCATTTCCTTTGTCCAACTCAGATGTCATTCTATTATAAAAAGTTAATAGATTGCTAAGGCAGGATCTACCTTTAACAAAACCATGTTGGCCTCTATACAGTATCATATCCTGATCCACCCATTCTTGAATTTTGTCTTGAACCAACTTTTCCAATACTTTTACCACTACTGACATGGCATAGGAGCGGAATGGATATTGGTAGTAATAATGAATGTACATATGGGGATGGGCATAGAAATGGAATAGATCGGGATGTGAGTGGGATAGTTGAGTCTGAGCAAATATATGTGGTAAATGGTAATAAAGGTGATTGGGCAAGGACAAGTGTGGTAGGAAAATTGCAACCAAGTGGTTTGGGTAGGGTTAGTTATAGTTTTGAAAAGTGAACTGCTTTGCTTATTTACAAATGTCAGGAGTATAAGAAATAAGGGAAGGGGAGAGAGATGAAATTGTTTCATTGATCAAGTTTAACAGCCCAAAATCTTTGGAATAAGCGAAACATAGCTGAATGAAGATGATATCGTAACGAGAATGAAATAGAAGGATAGAGTGTTTTTTATAAGGCTAGAAAGGACAAGAAGGGAGGGGGGGGGAAGTCTGCTGATGATAGTAGGGGAATTTTGTCTGCATGAGGAAGACATGAATGAGGTAAATAGTAGTACCAATTTTGAGGCAGTGTGATGTGAGGTGGAGGTTAACAGGAAGATATATTTAGTTGCTATAGGCCATGAAACATGGAGGGGCAGTGATGAAGAAATGTATAAGGAACTTTGGTTAGTGATAAAGGAAAGGGTGATTATTATAGGTGATTTTAATTATAGATTGGAATTAAGAGATAGCATTTGGGAATAAGGAAAATTAATTTCTTGAGTTCTTGGGAGACAACTATTTGAGGCAGCATGGAAAGGAGGGCAAACAAAGATCAAGAGTTTTAGATTTGATCATTTTATCAGAGGATGTAATAGTTTCGCACTTTCCTCCAGTTGGTGAGAGTGATCATGAAGTGATCTTGAGTTATGGCTAGCTATATGCAGAAGTACAAAGCTGATGGTTATGACAAACTTAGGAGATAGCTTGGCGCTATAGCATGAAATGAGGAGTTGAGCGGTAAGGAAATAAATGCTGATCAGAACTGACAAAGAAATACATAACAGCATCAATGTCTGAATAGATTCCAAAGGTCATGAGACTGAAAAAGATAGGTATAAAATTGATTAAGCACAAAATCTGGAAGAAGGCACTTTGAAGGTATTACAAGATGAATAATAGCAATAATCAGTTGTATGAAGAGTATAAAGAACAGGGTAAGAGAGTGACTCAGTTGGTAAGGACTACAAAAGTGCAGTAATAAGGAGAAAGTAGCAAATTAGGCCAAGAAAAACCCTTGTCAGTTTTTTCGATATGTGGAAGGTAGAAGGAAAAATGATTATGGTAAGATGCTTTTAATGGATAAAAGTGAGAGATTGATGACTACCGTAGTGGATATAGTTAAGGTATTCAATGAGAGTTCATTCTCAGTGTGAAATCAGAGCTCAGGAGAATGACTTGAGGGACTGTTCCAGGGAATTAGGATCAGTGTTTGGCTTACCTGTTTAACAAGAGTCTTGCAACACCACAAGTTCCAAAGGAGTAGAAGGAAGGCAAAATTGTTCCACTTCACAAAGGTGATGATAAAACTAAGGCAACAAATTATAGTCTATCTGTATATCTGGAGTTGTAGTCAAGGTATTGGAAAGGTTGGCGAGATATATGATACAAAAGCGGGCTGTTAACAGTAGTATTCTTTGTGCTTGTCAGGTTTGTTAAATGGAGGTCGTGCTTTACAAAGTTGCTTATGTATTAGACGAGGGAGACGCATATACTTATATTTTGCAAAGGCTTTTGATAGATTTCCACATCATAAGTTGGTCACTAAACTGAAGCAGATGGGATTAGATGATAGACTAGTGAGTTGGATAGGTGAATCAGATAGGTATCAGCAAGTTGTGCAATTGGGGGCAGCACTATCTTGAAAGAAGAAAGTTACGAATGGTGTACCAGAAGGGTCAGTTTTGGGGCCATTGTTATTTAATTTGTATAGTGATGATGTTGGGATAGGTTTAACTGGTGATATACAACTGGGAGGCAACAATGAGATGCAAAGTATACATATACTTGGCAGGGAAATTTTGGAGGAAGTTGAGGAGATAAGAGACCTTGGACTGATGGTGGACAAGGACCTGAAGTTCAGAGGGTAACATTGCACAAGTTGTAAAGACATCGTATCGGATTATGGCAATGATGCAGAAGGACATTAACTTGTAGAAATAAAGAGGTTCTGGTTTCATTGTATAATACCTTAATCAGGCTCATATGTATTATTGTGCAGAGATTTAGTATCCTGGTTTTCATGGTGGTGAGGATATGTTGGAAATGGTCCAGAGATGACTGAGAAAGTAAAATTCAGTTACTTTCTCAAAAATAAGCATAGTAGGAAAAGTTGGAGTTCATAGACAATGCTAATCAAAAGTGATCATAGAAGAGGTATACAAAAATTTCCAAAAGCTAGTAGAGCCAACTAACTAAATATGTTTAAAATAAAAAAAAAAAAAATTATGCTAGTACAGTAACCCCCCGTCTTACGTAAATTCGCAGTTATGTAATAAATCTCGAAAATTGCAACTATTAGCATGTATGAACATGTTTTTGTGGCTTTGACATCCATTGCAGTATGCAACGACATAATGTTAACTAAACTTGGCATTCACAGCAAATGTAACGAATAGTAACAGGCAGTGATAGGTTACTGGTAAACTCCAAGAGCTGCAGAAGGCAATTGCGCAAAAGCCGTAACATTCAAACAAACCTACCAATTAGAAATAAGGACTCTGTAAACAATTTCTCCTTTCCCTGACCCGTCAGTAATCCATGCCTTGCACTGTTAGTTTAGTCACTTGTTTATCACCGTTAGTGTTCGTTGTTTATTTAAAATGGATTCGAAACGCAAAACCGAATGCGCTGGTAATAAATCTAAAAAGCAAAGGTCTGCAATTACTTTAGAAGAAAAATTGAAAATAATTCGCATGTATGAAGACTGGATATCAACAATAGCTTGAGATATAAATCAACCTATTTCAACAGTGAATATTGATAGTGAAGGATAAAATTCGCATTGTTGAAAGCATGAAAGGTGTGGTAACATTGAAGGGCACAATCATTACCAAGAAGAAGCTGGGCCTTCAGAGATGGAGAAATTGTTGTCTCACTGGATCGAGGATCTGACACAGAAGCGGATACCGTTGAGTTTTCTGATTACCCAGGAGAAGGCTAGGTCTTTACATAAAGATTTACAACAGAAGGCCGGCATCACGGACACGGAGAGTGCATTTAAAGCTAGTGCTGGATGGTTTGAATGATTCAAGAAGCGTACAAATCTACACAGCATCAAAGTCACAGGTGAGGCAGCAAGTGCAGATACAGATGGTAAACAAGTAAATTTCCCGAACTTCTAGCAGAAATAATAGGGGGGGGGGTGAATATTTGCCTGAGCAAATATTTAATGTTGACGAAACAACTCTGTTTTGGAAGACGATGCTAACACGGACATTTATTGCAAAAGAGGAAAAATCTATGCCCGGATTCAAGGTCGCAAAAGATCGGATCACTGTTATGAATGGCAGCAACACTTCAGGGGACTTGAAACTTAAACCGCTTACAGTGTACTATTCCCAGAGACCGTGGGCCTTTAAGAACATTGACCTGAGTAGGCTGCCCGTAATCTGGAAATCCAATACCACGACTTGGGTTGCACATGTGCTGTTCGCAGACTGGTTCAATAACCACTTCATTCCCCAGGTGAAGGAATATTGTGCCAAGAAAGGAATCCCGTTTAAAGTGCTTCTCCTCCTGGACAGTACCCCCAGCCACCAGGAAGAGTCGGATGACTTTCATTCTGACATAAAAGTTGTTTACCTGCCTCCTAGAACCACCGCACTGTTGCAACCTATGGATCAAGGCGCTATTGTGACTTTCAAAGCCTACCATCTGCGGCATGTTTTCCCAAGCAATCAAGGCCATTGATAGTGGTGAGGACATTACTTTACGTGATTTCTGGAAGAATTATAATATCCTTGACACTATCAAAAACATCGGGGTGGCATGGGATGAAGTCAAGTGGACAACAATGAATGCTGTGTTGAAGAAGCTCTGCCCAGAAATGGTGTAAAATCGTTTAAAGGAAAGAGAGCAGACAATGACCGATATGGTTATTGAGTTGACACAAGAATTACAGCAAGCGACGGAGACGTGTGTGCAACTGGCACAGCAATTAGAGCTGCAAGTGGATGACGTTGACGTTAACGAGCTTCTTTAGAGTCACGGTGAAGAGCTTACTAATGATGACCGTATTCAATTGGAGGCATTATGAAATTCCAAAGAAAATACTATGCCGATTGAACCACCAACTCCAGATGTTAAGAAATTTACAACAAAAGGACTAGCCGAGGCTTTTAATCTGATAGACATGGCGCTAGCAAAATTAGAATCTATGGATCCAAACACCAAGCGGTTCGAGAATGTTAGCTGCTGTATCCATTCCGATATGTCTAGCTACAAGGTCATCTACGATGACAAAAAGCATGTGACCACACAATCTACTCTAGACATGTTTGTGAGATGCCGCCCACAATAACGTCAAGATGACAACTCAGACAACCCCGACTATGTTCAGCCTTCAACATCAAGAGGGGTAGAAGTTGCCAGAGAACAGCATTTCTCTTCACAACCATCCACCACCAGCACCGACTCTCCCACTACAGAGCTAAATTAGCTGTCACAAGACATTTTTTTATTTGAAACGTGTTATTTCAGTTTGTTTTTATATTCTTTTGTGTATTTTTCATACTTTTATAGTTTATATCTGAGTAAATAATGCTGCATGATGTTTCATTTATAAAATAATACTGTGTAAATAATATACTGTACATATCTGTATATATACATACATATAATATTAATAAATATTGCAGTTTCTTACGAAGTTACACTTAAGCAATTTACAAATTCGACTTACGTAAAATTCAAGTTACGTAAAGGTTTACGGAACGCATTACTTACATAACTTGGGGGGGGGGGGTTACTGTATATTGAAATTTTTTGGATCTTACAAAACAAAGAAGAGATATTAACAAGAAGCAGCAGCATCTGCTATGTCTTCATGGCACATTAAGTTACTGCATAATTGTAGTAGCTTCTGTGATCAATTTAAATGTCTTTTTCTGTCAATTTCTGGTTTATTTACATTAATTGCAGTTTGCACATGGTTAGTCAATGCTATAAATCATATTCATATTATGTTAAATGGTCATTATATAACTTTCAAGCAAAAATATTTATCATACATTTGAACCTCATGATTACAAACATTGTTATAACATGTTCGCTTGCTGTTACAGTCTATTGCCAAACCATATTATTATTATTATTATTATTACGGCAACTCCAGGGAGTTGACAGACTCATCGAGGGAGGCCCTAACATCATGTCAAGAACAACTATTTGACATTCACACAGCATCTATCATACCACGCCTTGAACTCATTTACAGTCATGGCACCCACAACAATAGACTCTGGCAGCTTACTCCACTCATTCACCACTCTCCAAGTAAAAAACCTAGCTCTAACACCCTTGCTAACCACATTCTTGCCCAGCTTCCATGTATGGCCCCTAGTCCTCCCACCACCAGTCCTATTCTCAAAAATATCTTCTAAATTAATCTTATAGAAACCCTTCAGTTATTTGAATGTCTCAATCATATCACCCCTTTTCTGCCTATCAACTAATTTCTGCAACCCACATATCTTCAACCTGTTCTCATAAGGTTCATTCCACAGATCTGCTATCATCTTGGTCACTTGTCTCTGGATCCTCTCCACCTCCTCCCCATCAAGAAGAAACCTTGGCACCCATATCTGGGCACACTAGTCAACATGGGGGTCTTATCAAAGGCTCGATACAGAGGAACAATAACTTGTTTGTCTCTGCTTGTTAAAGTATTTTTCAGACCAAGTGATTTGATGAGCTGATTTAGCCACTTTTGCAATGTACCCCCTAAACTTCAACTCCCTATCCACCAACACTCCCAAATTCCTGGCCTCATCAATCTTCTGGAGTATGGTTCCACCAATGTGATATACTGCTGCTAATCTTTTCACCCCAAAATGCATAACCTTACACTTTGCCACATTAAATTGACATCCATTTTCCTTAGCCCAGTCCTCCAAACTATCCAAATCATCTTACAAAATTTTGACATCCTGTGCACTCACTATTGCTCTACCCAGCGTTGCATCATCAGCAAACATGTGAACACCTTCTCTCAGATCCTTTCCTATATCGTTAATGAACAAATTGAAAAGCAGTGGTCCAAGAACAGAACCCTGTGGCACACCATTAGTCACAGGCTGTCTTTTGAACTCTACTCCTGAATAAACCACTCTCTGATATCTCTCCATCATCCACCCTCTTATACATCTCACAAACCCTATATCCATCCCCATATGCTGCAGTTTACTGATTAGAATTCCATGTGGTATCCTATCAAAGGCCTCAGCAAGGTCCAGTAGAATCACTGTAAACCATTACCCTTATCCAGTTCAGCCGTCACTGTGTTATAAATATTTTATAACACGTGAGCAAGTTACTGAGGCATGATCTACCCTTCACAAAACCATGTTGTCCCCCATACAGTTTCCCATTTTCATCTATCCAATCCTGTATTTTTCTCTTGACTAATTTCTGCAAGACCTTTGACACCTTGACAACGATTCCTGATACGCTAATTGGTCGGTAATTTACAACAGCGTCTTGGAACCTCCTTTATGCAGTGGAACTATTTTCCCCTCTTTTCACCCCCACCGGACTAACCCAGTCCTGAGACTCAAACAAAATGGTCAAGGGCACTGACAATTCTTTAGCCGCTTCATGTACAACATGAGCTGGTATACCATCCAATCCCACAGAAGTATTGACATTGAGGTTTTGTAATAGACTATTCACCTCCACTTCATTCACCACAATTCCTGTATAATCTATTGGTTCATTCATTCCTGCAATGTCACCACCTGGATGATATACTCTTGCAAAGTGCTCGCTCAGTAATTCAACTATATCAACTGATTCGGTTACCTCCCTACCATCGGCATTCTTTAGAATCATTCTGCCATATACATTGTTTCTTTTACTTGCAACATATCGAAAAAACTGTTTGGCTTCTCTTTAGCCTGCATGGCTAATGTTCTTTCATAATCCGTTTTTGCTTTTCTTACCACACTCGTTATCCTTCTGGCCTGTGCTTTATACCTTTCGTGTGCCTGCTGGTCCTCTTTCTCCTTAAATTCCCTCTGTAGTTGTTTCTTTTTTTGCAGATCAAGCTTAACGGTGTTATTCATCCATTTAACCCCAACTTGATTTATTATTTGGACTCTAGGTATACAGTCAGCCATTGCATCATGCAAACACTTCTCAACTGCCTAACTTCTCAACATAAAGCTGTGCCAAAAGAAATTCACTCTAGAAAACTATCTACTATCACAAACTATTTCCTTGGTTCCTGCAACAAGTTTGCTGTGGTTGACTGCACAAGAATTCTCTGATTTCTTTATTGATTATTTAGGAAGTTCCCTGGCAATGAAGATTAGTAAATGAAATAATTGATGGTGCTTCTCTTCTGTTAAATACAAACAAATTGATAACCATCATTTCTGTTTTCCATATAGCTTAATTGATAAATATTAATAACTTTAATAATAATCTGATAACATCTGGCCTTTAGATGCAAAAAAGTACTAGGTAGCTAAAAACTGCTCTTGTTGATTTTCATGCCAAGTTTATTTTATTATAGCAATTATTTTATTTAATAAGTCTTAATGGCATGAAGATTTTTTAAGAAGGAGATCCTTCTACATGAGTAAACTGCCATTTAATATCACCTTTTCACATCAGATTTAATATCACTTTATTTGATAATAGCACCTAAAAATGGCATTCAGAATAATGGACACTGCTATCTATCACCTGATTTAACATATTACATTCTGACAGAACCTTCAGTTCAGAGTACTAGCTTGCAGTTTAGTTTGTGTTTTGAACAATTTTTCTCTTTGTACCATATGTGTAGCTTCTGGTATCTTATTTTGTGCTTTCTTGAGTTTCCCCCTTATTTATCCCTGTCTTATTAATATTGCAGAATTAGACAGAATCGTACTTAAACAGAGTCAACCTTGAACCTGATCTTACTTTTGACTAAAGTGATCCACTACATGTCCACAATCAATTATCTATAGAAGAGTGTGTTTAAGGATTAGTTTCCTTGCTGATAAGAAAAGCACAAGTTATCTCAAGAAAAGAAACCCCATTAGTACTTTCTAAGATTAACTAATTTAGTGCCATCCAAAAAAAAACTCTTCAAAGTTCCTAACAAACAGCTTTCTTAGAGTGCTCACTTATTATTATCAACATCATTATTATAATACCAAGATCTCCATGAAGTCAAAGACTCATTGTAGGAATTTCCTTCGTTATACATATACCTCACCATATTGTGCTTATACATTGAAATTCTCTGTAGAAATCACACTTTCAGCCAATGCATACAATCATTCACACTCTCCATGCAAAAAACCTGCTTGTTACTTCCTTGCTCACACCTGCCTTATACAGCTTCCAGGGATGACCTCTTGTTCTCCCACTATTTTATGAAAAACCTCTTCAACATTAATCCTATAACAACTGCTTACCAATTTGTACATCTCTATCATATCACCTGTCCACTATCTACCAGACTGCAAATTGCATCTTCTCAACCTTTCTTCATACTGAACATTCCATAGACCAGAAACTGCCTTAGTCAATTGCCTCTGTACCTTTTTCAATATTTCTTCATCTTTTTAAAAACCAGGTGACCAAATTTGTGCACAATAGTTCATATGTGGGCTAATCAAGGCCTTATACAATGGAACCAGAATCTCCTTATTTCTATAAGTCAGTGTCATCTGCATTATTTCCAGAATTCATTGTGCTGTCCTCACAATGTTGTCAATGTATCCTCTAAATTTCAGATTCCTATTCACGATCACCCAAAATCTCTGATTTCCTCCACCCCTCAATGATATATTCCCACCAAGAGTAAATTCTACATCCCATCTTTGTTTTCCAAATTTTAAAAAATTACATTTTGCAACAATGAACTGGCATCCCCATTCCCATTCCCTCAGTCTATTCAAGTCTTCTTTTAAGTCCACAACATCTGCTCTGCTCTCTACTCCTCATAGTTTGCCCCAACTTTGCTTCATCTTCAACTAACTGAATATTTCATTCCAATTTTCCCCAATATCATTAATATAGAAGTTAAACATCAGTGGTTCTAAAACAGAGACCCCCTGAGGCACACTACTAGTGCCTTTCTTCTTCTTCTGGGATATCGCTACCCATTCAAGGTACTGACCTTTTTTGTCTTTATTCTCAATTTATTCTTTTCTTCCTGTATTCTTGCTCTACTTCTCCTGATTCTTTCTTTCTTTTTTTTTTTTTTTTAACTATCCCATCTACTAGACTGCCATCACTGGGATTCAGTGCTTTGCAGTGACCTGTGGACATCTGGAAAAGTGAATCCTAGTAGTCTCACACTACTTTGGCTTTGCTTTGGCAAGATGGGCAGTTTAGGATGGCCTGCCAGGATCAATTTACTAGTAGGCTTGCCTGCAAGGTTCATCAGTGTTGCAGTGTCTCCTTCACCATGGTCCTGGGACATTGCCCAAGGCTTGCTATGGTGCTGACATTCCACTCCCAAGCATAGTCATTGTTGCTGGAAAGTAGCAATGACTTTTTTTTGTGTGTGTGTGTGTGTTTCCATGTTTGGTGGGAAGCTCTGCACTGAATGAAACTCCATTTGAGAATGAGTCCTCATTTGAGAATTTCGTCCTCAAGTTTATCAGAGCCCTTAACAAGCCCAGTATGTCCAGAAACCATTGAAACATCAGTTGAAAACAAAATAAAGAAACAAAAAACATCAGAGGCAGCAATAAATATACTGACCTGTTTAATTCAAAATTCTACTGAGCAATGCTCACTTGGGAATATGCCAACTTTTTCATCCAGAAGGGTTGGCAGAATCTCCGAAATCAGTGAAGAAACTGTGTTCAGGAGGCATTCTTATTGAAATCATAGCAATATACACACATCAGGATATCTCCTTTGCACATATCCACTGGGAGAATACCATTAGTGGTTATTCCTCCACTCCAACCACGACAAAACCTTGAACTATTCTCTAGGACTAATATCAGAGTTGTACCAACTTGTTTCAGAAGAGATTTGCTCCAAATTGAAAGACCAAGTGGTGACAGCCATGAGGAGAATACTCATATGTAGGGATGATCACCCGGTTCTCACCAGAAATTTCATCCTTGCTTTCAAAATGCTTTAACCACCAACATTTATGAAAGCAGGATTATATATATATATATATATATATATATATATATATCATCATCATCATCATCATCAAATTCCTGTCATGTACCCTCAAGGGGTGTACAGGATATGACAGTACTACATGAAAAAATTACATCATTACTAACTTCTTATCTACAATTTTCCTCCAAATCAGTCTGTTACTTGTCAAGACTCCAACATTATCAGATCTTAGATTTCTATCGTCTAAGGCACTTTGTACCGTATCAATCCACCTATATCTTGGTCTTCCTCTGGGTCGTTTTCCTGCCAACTTGGCAAAAAACACTTGTTTTGCTAATCTTTCCTCTCCCATTCTATTTAAGTGACCATACCATCTGAGATTAGCTCTGCTAACGCATTTCGGGATGCTGACAATGTCAAGTTCTTTCCTAATATCCTCATTTTTAATATGATATTGCCATTGATGCCATCTGTTCACGCCTCTAATCTTTCTTAGGACTCTCATATCTGCGGTCTCTAGTCTTTGGTCAAGTGTTTTACTTCTGACCCAGCTCTCAGATCCATAAGTTAAAATTGGTTTGAACACAGTCTTGTATACAGCTAATTTAGTGTTCAGACTAATTTCATTCTTATTCCATATGAATTTATTCAATTGACTTCCCACCATACCAGCTTTGCTGATTCTGTTGTCTATTTCTATATTTAGTTTACCATCTTCAGTAAAAATTGTGCCTAAGTAGCTGAAATGTTTTACTTGTTCCACAGGTTCTCCATTCACAACACAGTTGACATTTTCAATGATTCTGCCTATTTTCATTGTCTTTGTCTTTTTATTGCTGACCTTCATACCATATCTATTACAACAGCTATTCAATTTAGTCAGAGAATCTTGCAGACTTGTAGCGGATTTATTTAGAAGTATAACATCATCCGCATAAAGCAAAGAGCTGACATTAACATCTCCAATTTTGATATCAGGTTTAATACCACATTCCTTCATAATGTGATCCATATAGATAATGAATAACAGAGGGGATAATGTACATCCTTGTCTCACACCAGATTTAACATTAAACCATCTTCCTGTACTTCCTTCAATTCTAACTGCTGACTCACAACTCAAATAAAGACTAAGTATTGCTTGATATAATGCCCCATTGACACCATATAACTGCAGCGTATTGAATAGCTTCTCTCTTGGCACCTTGTCATATGCCTTTTCCAAATCGACAAAACTTAAATACAGATCTTTGTTATATTCCCATGCTTTCTCGACTATTTGTCGTAAAGTGAAGATCTGATCCTGACAGCCTCTATTTGGCCTGAATCCAGCTTGTTCTTCACCAAGCTTTTCTTCCACAATTCTTCTCAACCGTTTCTCAAGTATACTTGCATAGATCTTGCCAGGAACACTCAGTAGAGAAATACCTCTGTAATTCTCACATTCAGTTTTATTTCCCTTTTTATATATGGGTACTATGAGAGTTCTACTCCAATCATCGGGAATTCGTCCCTCTGTCCAGGCTTTCTGAACTATGCAGTGCAGCCACTGTAAGACTCTTATACCACCATACTTCAGCATTTCTGGTCGAATATCATCTACTCCTGCTGCCTTTCCACATTTCAAGCCTTTGATGGCTTTTTCTACTTCAAGTATGGATATGTACTCCTGACTGCATGCCTGGTCAGTGTTTTTTATCACTGTGCTGTCATCACTGCTTGTTTCATTTAGCAGTTTTTCAAAGTAATTACTCCATACTTCAAGGATATCTTTTTCTCCTGTTTTCATTTCACCTTTATCATCTCTAATTCCTTTTACAGCACTCTTTCCTCCATTCCTAAGCTTCTTCAACAACCTCCAGAATATTTTGCCACCGTCTTGATATTTATTTTCTATATTCTTGCCAAAGTCCTCCCATGACTTTTGTTTAGCAAGTTTTACACGCTGTTTAGCTTTCTTACATTTGTCTCTGTATTCTGTAAGAGTAAAAGCTGACTTATTTGCCAGGAACTTTTGATATGCTTTCTTCTTTTCCTTCACTGCCTCTTTAACTTCCTGTGTCCACCAGGGAGTTCTGATTTTTTTATCCTTGCACACAACCTCACCACATGCCTCTCTGGCAGAATCAATCAATGTTTCCTTCAGAGTTTGCCACTGAATCTCCAAGGTTTGATTCCTGTTCTCAAACTCTTTCATTTTCTTTTCAATAATATTTCTGTATTTTAGTCTACAGTTCAAATCTGAGAGCTGCTCAACTTTTATTCGCTTTAAAACTTTCTTACATGTTATTCTTTTCAATATGAAATTCAATTTTATCCTGCTCAAGACTAAATAGTGATCACTTCCAATTTCAAATCCTCTGTACACTCTGGTGTCCTGCACCAAGGAGAAAACATCACTCTCAACAATAACATAGTCAATGAGACTTTTCTTATTCCTAGCCTCTTCTCTCCATGTGAATTTGTGCACATTTTTATGTTGGAACATGGTGTTAGTAATAACCAGTCCATGAATATATATATATATATATATATATATATATATTCATTTTTTTAAATTAACTGACTGAAACCCGAGAATTATAACACAATGACATTTATTTGAAAAAAACGCAACATGTTTCGTCAAAAATGACTTCTTCAAGCGATAAGAACATAGAAAAGATAATAAAAGACACTTAAATTAATATTGACACACTCCAAAGCTATACAATTACAAAGTCATAATATTCGACTGTAAATTACAGTTATGAGCTTGAACTACAGTCTGAGTTAATGTTCTATTGTTGTGCACCTGTGCGTGTGTGGAATCACGTGATCTCCAGTATCTAATAATAGAGTTGAAAGAGTCAGCCAAATTATAGCTAAGATTATTATTCAAATGCAAAGGGTCTAAGGTGATTTCCCTTGACTCGACAATGCGGCGCTCTATTTCATCATGGCAGACGTGTAGGTTTGAAGTCAATGTCCAATTTATTTCATGTTGGTGGCCTTCGTTGTTCGTGTTTATTGAAAGCAGGACATGGCCCGACAGAGCAGTTGCTCTGGTTCTCTTATAAGCAATATCTCTCTGATGCTCTTCGAGACGTAGTAAGATAGATTTTTCTGTCTGCCCATAGTAAGGCTTTCCGCATTCACAAGTGACCTTGTATACACCTGGGAATTGTAGAAGGTTGTGAGGTTGTTTATAGTTCTTGAAGCGTGATATTATTTTTGGCAGAGTCGAGAAGCACGTTTTTATGTTAAACTTCTTTAGAATTCTGCTCAGCTTTTTGGATAGTGTGCTGATATATGGCAAGACGATATGACCTTTGGAGTTGTCCTGTGTCTCTACGTTGTTACGTTGACGTCGGAATAATTGGTTGTTAATACTTTTTAGAGAGTAGCCATTGTTTTTAAAGGTCCATTTAAGATGTTGTAGTTCCTTTTTCAGTTCTTCTTCATCTGACAGTACAGATCTTGCACTTCGCTAGAGTTGATATAATACCCAACTTTTGCGCTGGATGGTGATGGGAGGGCCCATGCAAATATCTGTCTGTGTGTGTTGGCTTTCTAAAAATAGAGACTTTAATTGATTCATGCGTCTTGGTGAGTTTAACATCTAGGAAGCAGATGGAACTATTTTCTTCAATCTCCATAGTCAATTTTATATCTTGATGGCGGTTGTTTAAGTGGTCGAGAAACTTGTGAAGATTCTCAGTACCATGCTCCCATATGAGGAATATATCGTCCACATATCGAAGCCAAATTTTTGGTTTTAAAGTAAAAGAGGAGATCGCCTTTTCTTCAAAGTCCTCGAAAAAAATGTTGGCTAACACAGGAGAGAGAGGGCTTCCCATAGCTAATCCTTTGACCTGTTTGTATAGTTTTCCTTCGAATTCAAAATAGCCAGAGTTTACACAGTGAGATAACAGAGAGAACATTTTATTTGAAATCTTGTTTTTTAAAATATGGAGAACGTCCTGTGTCGGAACGTTCGTAAAGAGTGCTACCACGTCAAAGCTCACCATGATATCAGAAGATTTTAGTTTTAGGTCCTTTATTTTAGAGACAAAATCTGTTGAGTTTTTAATATAAGAAGAAGATTTTCCCGCATAAGCTTTTAATGATGACGCCAAATATTTGGATAACCTGTATGTGGGTGAGTCAATACTGTCTACTATAGGTCTCAGTGGATAGTTTTCTTTGTGTACCTTCGGGAGGCCATATAACCTTGGAATGAGTGGGTGTAAAGAGCGGATGGAGAGCCGTGTATTCCGTGGAATTTCTGTGGTCTTTTGTAGGAGATTATTTGTTCTATTGTGTATTTCTCTTGTTGGGTCTCTCTCAATTTCCAAATAATTATCTGAATTTAACAGTGCTAAGATTTTTTCTCGGTAGTCTATTTTATCTAGAACTACAGTTGCATTCCCCTTATCAGCCTTTAAGATGACAATGTCCTTGTTAATCCGTAGATTTTTAATTGCAAGTCTCTCACTAGGGGATATATTATCAGAAGGAGGTTTTGCGTCGTTGATTGCAAGAATTGTTTCGATTCGAAGTAAACTCGCGTCTGCGGTAGGAAGTAGCAAAGCTGCCTTCTCCATCTTAGTTAAAAGCAATTCTTTAGGGATGCATTTTGGTGCTAACACAAAGTTTAGGCCTTTTTCGAGAATTTTCTCTTCATCGGGACTTAGCACGTATGACGATTTGTTAACCACCAAATTCTTAAGACCGCTATGACAATTATTTAAGGTAGATCTTTCTTGTTTTGACTTGAGAAAGTTGAATTTTCTGATTAGCTTTTGTTTGTTTAAGTTTTGATAATGTAATACACGGTGTGTACTTAAATCTCTAATGTGAATCCAAGAATCCAGATCTAAGCAGGCTGCTAATTGGTTTTCTAAAGATGTTTTTTCTGTGAAAAGCAAAGATAAATTGCGTTTTGTATCGCAAATCCTCTCTGTTAACAGTTCAAGTTTAGCTCTAGTGTAAATACGGTGCGCTCTTTCTGTAGTAATGATTTCTTTAAACTGTAGGAACTTTGGAATAATTGAGGAAAACTTACATTTCTTCAAGAAGATGAGTCTGTTGATATTAATTCCAATGCTCTTTAGTGTCTTCTGATATGCTTTCGTAAGTGCACAATTACCCTCGTCAGAAGGGAAATGATGAAACGTACTATTAACTCGGGGTTGGGATATGTTCATTTTTTAAATTAACTGACTTAAACCCGAGAATTATAACACAATGACATTTATTTGAAAAAAACGCAACATGTTTCGTCAAAAATGACTTCTTCAGGCGATAAGAACATAGAAAAGATAATAAAAGACACTTAAATTAATATTGACACACTCCAAAGCTATACAATTACAAAGTCATAATATTCGACTGTAAATTACAGTTATGAGCTTGAACTACAGTCTGAGTTAATGTTCTATTGTTGTGCACCTGTGCGTGTGTGGAATCACGTGATCTCCAGTATCTAATAATAGAGTTGAAAGAGTCAGCCAAATTATAGCTAAGATTATTATTCAAATGCAAAGGGTCTAAGGTGATTTCCCTTGACTCGACAATGCGGCGCTCTATTTCATCATGGCAGACGTGTAGGTTTGAAGTCAATGTCCAGTTTATTTCATGTTGGTGGCCTTCGTTGTTCGTGTTTATTGAAAGCAGGACATGGCCCGACAGAGCAGTTGCTCTGGTTCTCTTATAAGCAATATCTCTCTGATGCTCTTCGAGACGTAGTAAGATAGATTTTTCTGTCTGCCCATAGTAAGGCTTTCCGCATTCACAAGTGACCTTGTATACACCTGGGAATTGTAGAAGGTTGTGAGGTTGTTTATAGTTCTTGAAGCGTGATATTATTTTTGGCAGAGTCGAGAAGCACGTTTTTATGTTAAACTTCTTTAGAATTCTGCTCAGCTTTTTGGATAGTGTGCTGATATATGGCAAGACGATATGACCTTTGGAGTCGTCCTGTGTCTCTATGTTGTTACGTTGACGTCGGAATAATTGGTTGTTAATACTTTTTAGAGAGTAGCCATTGTTAAATAAAATTTGTTAAATTAATAAAATCTATCTTACTACGTCTCGAAGAGCATCAGAGAGATATTGCTTATAAGAGAACCAGAGCAACTGCTCTGTCGGGCCATGTCCTGCTTTCAATAAACACGAACAACGAAGGCCACCAACATGAAATAAATTGGACATTGACTTCAAACCTACACGTCTGCCATGATGAAATAGAGCGCCGCATTGTCGAGTCAAGGGAAATCACCTTAGACCCTTTGCATTTGAATAATAATCTTAGCTATAATTTGGCTGACTCTTTCAACTCTATTATTAGATACTGGAGATCACGTGATTCCACACACGCACAGGTGCACAACAATAGAACATTAACTCGGACTGTAGTTCAAGCTCATAACTGTAATTTACAGTCGAATATTATGACTTTGTAATTGTATAGCTTTGGAGTGTGTCAATATTAATTTAAGTGTCTTTTATTATCTTTTCTATGTTCTTATCGCCTGAAGAAGTCATTTTTGACGAAACATGTTGCGTTTTTTCAAATAAATGTCATTGTGTTATAATTCTCGGGTTTAAGTCAGTTAATTTAAAAAATGAACATATCCCAACCCCGAGTAATAGTACGTTTCATATATATATTGCCAAATTAGGGTCTACATCCCAAACCCTTTCCATTGCTTTAAATATCAGAAATATGGTACTTCTCAAACTGCCAATCATGGATGTGACAGCAAGAATCAAAGACTAAGAACAAAATGCCAAAATGTCCTAATTATGAGGGAGATCTCTCAGCATATTCCTGAACATGCCAAAAGTTTGAAGGGCAAAAAAGAGATCCAAAAATTAAAACTGAGCAGAACATTCCCTATCAAGAGGCGAGGGAGTAGTATACCACAAAAGTAGCAACATCTAATGGTAAACCCTCCTACACTGAGAAGGCAACCATAAAGAGTGTCAGCAGAGACCTTAATACATAAGTTGATCTTGCATTCTCACTATAGCATCCCTGAATGATATGATTTACTTGCTGTCTCTCTAGCGCATATCAAAGAGAAAAATTGATGTGGGTTCACTCACTCCTGAGGACGTACCAAGCATGTGCTACCACTACATGTGAATCCACTAATTCCAAAAATAATGGAACATGCACCACAGAGGATCAAACATGTGCCTTCAGACTTGTTAAGCAATTGCATGGATACCTGGCAAGAAGCAAAAAAAACACAGTAAAGATGCCAAGAAATTATATTCTTGATTTAATCCTTTATCCAAGTATAAGCAAACAAAGTTTACACATGAAATGTCTTCACAACTGTGCTATTTGTATAAATGACTTCACATTACTTTCCTTAGTATCTCATAATGTAAAGCACACATCCTTTCAGGTGTATATAATACCATGCATTATGGGAAGAGCCACTACCCAAACTGGTTTCGACCTTTGGGATCCTGTCAATGCAAGCCAGACCCAGAAGAGATACTAAAGTTGAAATAATGCAAAAGTCATATATTTCTTATATACAAATAGTAAAAAGGTGTATCACCTTATTAAATTACTCTGGATTAGAGATAAATGTTGAAAGTTTTTTCACTTGGTTATTCTATAAATTTAAGATGCAAAGAAATTATACTCTTGGTTTAATCCTTTATCAGAGTGTAAGCAAAGTTTGCATGTGAAGCATCTTCATGACTCTGAAGACTTCACTTTAACGTCTCTGTTTCAACACGACTTCATTATCCGTCTCTAATCCAGAGTAATTTAATAATAAGGTGATGCACCTTTTCACTACTTGTATATGGGGAAATATATGACTTCTGCATAACTTCAACCTTGGTATCACTTCTTTGTCTATCTCCCACTGATGAGACTTTAATAAAGGTCTAAACCAGTCATGAACCATACACACCTGATAGGATGTGTGCTGTACATTACGGGATACTAAGGCAATTGATGTGAAGTCATTAGCCTCCGTATACATATAGTCCAGTCATGAAGATACTTCATGTACAAACTTTGTTTGTTTACACTTGGATAAAGCACTAAATCTGAATATAATTTCTTGGCATCTTAAATTTATAGTATAACGAAGTGCAAAAACTTTCAGCATAAAAAAATTAATTAATTAATTTTAAAAAAAAATCTTGGTTACCAAGCCACATTTTGGTTAAAGAAACAAGACTGCAGATAGTTCAGCTAAGTCAACTTGTTCTTTAAGATACCATCATCTGCCTGTTCCTTATACTGATTACAGGCAGATTATATGAAAACAATCCCAGAGGTAAAGATCATGAATCAAGAGCCCAACAAAAAACTCTACCAGATTCAGCCCAAAATTAAATTATCACATTCAAGTTTATTCAGCCACTGAAAAAGGAAGTTGTTCCCAATCATCTCCACTTAGGTCACAGCTATCTTATGCACTCTTAAATATTGATGACATACCTCTGTATTAGTACTGTGAAGCTGTTTTAATCATATGTTGTTTTTAATTGACTGCTCTCATTATTTCAGTAAGCACTGCTATTTTTTTTTCCCTCCACTGATTTTTTCACTGTGTAAGCTTTTTGGAAGATTTTATGTGGTGCTTCAAACATACCTGACAACATACCTTGATGAAATGACTATTATCATGTAATTAGGTAAGGACAAAATGAGGCATTTATTACAAAATGTTTGTTTCATAAGTATCATATCACATCAGAGTGAACACATGAAAATGGATATGAAGTGAGAAGGAATAAAAACAGATGTCATTGTGTGTGTGTGTGTGTGTGTGTGTGTGTGTGTGTGTGTGTGTGTGTGTGTGTGTGTGTGTGTGTGTGTGTGTGTGTGTGTGTGTGTTCTTTCTGTCACTCTCAGCCCATTCATAATACTATTAGGAACTCTTAGGAAAACATAAATATAGCCATTAACACAGCTATAAATATAGCCAATTGGCAATAGTGTGATTACAGGGATGTTAAAGCATACATAAAAAGAAAAGTTAATTTTTTTTTCTAAAATAAAATAAATTACAATATTTGCATAAAGATTAGATATGCAGCCAATAAATTATTCATGGAAAATATAAAAAGGTGTATGTATGAAAAAATAATCATGTAAGAATAACCAACCAACCTATGAAATACATGTGTATGTGTGTGTGTGTATTCCTATGTATGTATATTTTTTTTTTATCTATCTATATATATAAAAAAAAGGTATAACAGTAACTGTTAGATTATTCTATATCGCCGGCAAAGGTTGGTCGATTGGTAGAGCCTCTGTTACTAATGGCTCAGTTAAGTAAGTTTGAGCGCAGTTAGTAGTTGGAAGGGGACCAATCGTTCGATGCTGTTGGCACACTCTCCCTCGATGAGTCTTTGGATTGGACTCCCTGGAGGTGTCAAATAATAATAATAATAATAATTATTAGTGAAAGTTCAAAGTACTATTTCTCAGAATTTTGAAATTTTTAGACCATCATTGTTATTTAAATTAGGTTGATCATCCTAATCTTTATCATAATGATGATCATAATTGAGGGAAGATGAGATATTCTGATATCTCTCCTGACAAGTTAGTCAGATATTATTATTATTATTGCATCCTCCATGGAGTCAGTAGACTTGTTGTGGAAAGTTCATTCTGTTGACAACATACTTATCATACCGAATCTTAAAATCCTTAATGCTACTTACATCAACAACACATTCTGGTATTGCGTTCCATTCACTGACAATTCTGCATGTAAAACATATACTCCTCATGCCCCTCTTCACCACACTCTTACATAACCTCTAGGGATGACCTCTGGTTTTTCCCCTCTTGCCTTTTACTCTTTTTATAATCTCATCTAGATTAATCCGATAAAATCTTTTCATTAACTTAAATGTCTGTATCTTATCACCTCTTTTCCTCCTATCTATTAAACTCTGCAATCCACATTTTTTCAGCCTCTCTCCATAGCCAGCATTCCAAAGTTCTGATATTTTCTGTAGTCATTTAGCATCAGTATGTTGGGTAGATGACCTGAGCAGAAAAGATGTTGACAACGCATGAAAACTCACAAGGCAGTATCTGACAAGAGCAATGCATTACTGCATACCAAGGGTTAAATGAGTAAATAGAGTAGGAGTGAAATGGATAAACAGTGAAATCAAGCAAGCTGTGCTGGAAAAAAAAATGTTATGGAAGAGGTACAAGATAGTTTGTGGTGATCGGAACCATGAAGAGTATAAATTGAAGGGAATTTTTCTGCTATATGGCAAACAAGAAAAAGAATAATTATGGCAGGTTGACACTGGTGAATAGTTATGGTAGCAGAATAACAGTTACAAAGGATATAGTGGAATTACTGAACAAGCACTTTATCAGTGTATATCATACGGTTGTAAATGATGCAGTGCAATATATAGAAGGGAGGCAAGTATTAGGAAAATTGGAAGTGAAAGAATCGGAGGTGTATCAGGTGTTGGTTTGGTTAGATGTTAATAAGAATTTGGATACAAGTGTATTTCAGTAGTGTTGTTGTTGGAATTTTTTGTTGTTTATATTGTGTTTTACTACTTGTTTGTTCATACTTGCTTCTGAAAATGGTGTCCATAAAGAAACACACACATCGACAGCAAGAGAAAGCATACCAGCGTGATCAAGAACATAGAGAAAAAAAAAACATGAATTTTGACCAGCAGCACATGCTGAAGAAACAACCATGAGTGCAATGGCAGTACAAAAATGGCATACAGTCTCTTCATCAGTGCATTCAAAGAGTAATCGGAAAAGTTAAAAAAATTCACATCAGTGCAACAAGAAACTTGGTATAATCATACATCAGATTTGGTCACATATCATCAAAAACCTGACCACACAGTATCAGTTGATCTTCTCATCACGTTGCTAGCCATCATCCTCCCCAAGTGTCTCTTTGATGATTTTTTTAATCTTTTCTTCAGTAAATATAATAATTAAAACAAGAATATAATTATATTCTTGTTTTAATCCTTTACCAAAGCAGAGTCAAATAAAGTTCACGTGTGAAGTATATTCTTGACTAGCGTACTTGTATAGAGAAGCTATTCACTTCACATCAGAATACATAGAGTTGATGTCACGAGTCAGAAATGACATTGTGGATAGCTTGTAATCAGATATTTCAGTCAGTACTGGAGTACCCAAGAGCTCTGTGCTTTCACCTACACATCAGTGATCTTATCTCTCTGTCATTCAGTCTGACAGTACTTTCCATTCCTCTTATTATTCATTTATAAAACCTTATGGTGTTCATGTGATTCACTCCTCAAGATCTTCTATAAGCAATACCTTGAACACTAATCTCTGTGCCATTTTCAAGTGGAGTGAGAATAACATATCTTGGTGAGTCCCCCCCCCAACACACACACACACACACGCATAAAAATGCTTTTCTCTCCAGTCAGGATCAATTTTCTTTGGGTTGACTTTCACTTTTAGCTTATCCTATCACAAATACATCATGACCATAGCCTCTTTAGCCTCCAAACACAGCTTGATATTCTTCATTCTAAGCAGTATGGTAAATCTATCCAATCTTAGATTATTAATCTCACATTTGGGATAGTGCACACCTAAAACCTCCCTCATAATACTTTATTATATTCAGAAGAGAGCTGTTTACTTAACAAATGACCCATCACTCTTACTGACTCTCTCCCGTTGCTTTCCCACAGTTGCTTTGTTTCTGCATTATGTCTTTTCTTATTATGTCAGTATTTTCATGGGTGCTACTCCACTGAACTACTCTAATTATGTATAAACATGGGCAGTTTTGGTCAATATCCATGTATGGTTCAGCTTCATACTCACCAACTTCTCATCCTCTTCCTTCATTCCACATACCTCTGGCCTTTGGAACAGTCTTTCCACATGATATTTTCCCTAAGGAATAAGACTCAGCTCTTCAAAAAACACATGAAATAATTCCATTCTCTCTCTCTTTCTAACTAACCACTTATTCACACATGGCACTGTCATGTCATAGGTCTTGGGAGACCTCCTACAAATATTTGTAATATAAATAAATTCTCAGAATTTTTCTGAAATATTTTTACATGGCTCCCAAGCAAAAACAGTAAGAAGAGATAGCAAAGTTTATTTGGTAAGTTTGGCACTGAACATCATGTCATCAACCCTATTTTCTTTAAAGCACACACCCAGGTATGCCATTCAAATACTTTCATCATCATCATCATCATGTGTATCAAGGATTTAGGCCTAGCATGGCCTGTAAAACTGAGGAAGATCCACTTACTTTAATTTTTAACTAAAATTCTTAACTTAGTTCTTAACTAAAATTTAATATAATTTTAAAAAATTTATATTAAATTTTAGTTAAGAACTAAGATTCAAAAATCCTAGGGAATTTTTTAGCTATGTGGCCAGTAAGAGGAGAAATGATTGTGGAAGAATGACATTGTGGGATAAAAATGGGAATTGAGTGACTGATGCAGAGGGCATAGTGGAGTTGTTCAATAAACACTTAATTGGAGTATTTAATCCTGGAGAAGTAAGTTTAGAGGTGCAAAAGGAAAGTGTGTTCCAAATACCGAACACCCTGGATTCAGTAAAGCTGTGGGACCGGATGGTATTTCACCACGGGTTTTGAGAGAATGTGCTAAAGAACTGACAGCTCCGTTGACCTGGCTTTTCAATGAAAGTCTGGCTACAGGAAAGGTACCCAAGGAATGGAAGGAAAATAGTGCCATTGCAGGCAGTGGCAGACTGAATGTGTCTAACTATAGGCCAGTTTGTGTTTCATTTCATCAGTAGTTGTTAAAATCTTGGAGAAATTAGTGAGAGACCACATACAGTGTTGGGTAGATGAGGGTAATGTAATCTGTGAGAGTCACCATGGATTTGTTAAGGGGCACTCAGCTGGATTCAGGATTGGCTGTCTGATAGGTATCAGAGAGTTGTGTATGGTGGGGCAGTATCACAGAGGCAGAAGGTTACAAGTGTGGTCCCACATGGCTCAGTACTGGGACCTATATTGTTTAATCTTTATATCAATGACATTGTCAGTGGATTGCAGGGGGATATTCAGTTGTTTGCAGATGATGTGAAGTTGGAAAGGGTTATTAGTAATAGTGCAGATATGGCACTCCTGTAAGAGGATTTGAATAAACTAGGCAGATGGGCAAATGAATGGGGATATCGGTTTAATGCAGCAAAATGTAGTCTTGAAGTTTGGGATACATCAGTGGGAGGCTGCATAAGCGATTGGAGGAGCTGTACTGGAGAAAGTAGGGGAGATGAGAAAGAGATCAGAGGGGGGAGATGATTGATAGAAAACTTAAATTCAGGGAGCATATTGCAAAGGTGGTGTATGTAACCCCGAGGATTGCTGCAATACTGAGAAGGACACTGACCTGCAGAGATAAGAGTTATTGTTCCGTTGTATAAGATCCTGATCAGACCACACTAAGACTATTGTTCTCAAATTTGGTCCCCAGAATTTGAAGGATATATATTAACTGTGGAAAAGGTACAGAAGCAGATAAAGATGGATTCAGGACTGTATAATGTTATGAGGATCGGCTGAGTTAATGTGGACTGCAGAGTTCGGTAGATAGAAGAAGGTGAGGTGATATGATTGAGACTTTTACACTGTTGAGAGGTAGTTACAGGGTTGACACCGGGGAGTTCTTTCTCTTTGTGAAACAGCGGGAAGAAGAGATGACAAGGGGCCATCCTTGGAAGTTATGGAAGGAAGCTGTGAGCAAGAGGGTGAGAAGTGGTTTCTTTGCATGGAGAGTGGTTGAACCTTGGAATGCATTGCCTGATAGAGTGGTGAGAGCAAAAACAGTCAATGAGTTCAAGGAGTAGTATGATAGACTTTGTGTTTCCTAGGAGGGACCTCCCATGATGAGTCTTTTGACTCCATGGAGGCTTGAATAATAATAATAATAAATTAGCCCAAAGTTTGAATATAGAAGCAGCTCTATTATACCAAATAAGTTTTTCTATTTGTAATACACACACATATATATAGATATACACACACACTTTTTTCTTTTTTCCCTTGTATGACAAATGAATTTATTTATATTGAAAAGTTCATTTTTTGCAGGTGGGTAGAGAGAGAGAGAGAGAGAGAGAGAAAGAAAGAAAGAAAGAGAGAGAAGAATATAAGTACCATGTACAGATGAGAACATTGTTC
Organism: Typopeltis vanoorti; assembly: GCF_054136105.1. NCBI lineage: Eukaryota > Metazoa > Arthropoda > Arachnida > Uropygi > Thelyphonidae > Typopeltis > Typopeltis vanoorti. The sequence goes on from NC_143553.1 coordinate 4,331,828, forward strand.
AAGTTATTTGTATAAGCAGTTTGAAGCACTGCATGGGAATAATCTTAGCATTTTATAGGAAATTGTCATGGGTAAAAGTTTATTTGTATGTTTAGTTTAGAGTTGATTAACTGGTCTTTATTTAATTGAGGGATGGTCAGATTAAAAAAAAGAAAAAAGTCGATAAGAAAAACTGAAAATAAATAAATTGTGGGTATGTGTATAATCCAGTGTGGTATTACATCACCTGATTACATCCATATTGCTAGCTATCCTGACTGAATCTGTGCATTACAATGTGAACTGCAAGTTTTAATAGGTGGTCAGAAGATGCATGTAACAGGTTGCATAAATATTATGTCAGAAGCACTGCACAAACCCAAACTGCAAGCGACAGGTAATACTATCAAATACTTTTGGCTGTTGTATTCTTAACAATATTTAACTGAAGGTGAGTTTAATTGTAACTCTGCTGTTTTCTTCTGTTTTTTGTTTTATTTCTGAAGAATTCTTCTGAATATAAAATACATCTGTCCTCAAGTGTTATAGCATAAATAAGCCTTTACATTCCTGAGAAAATGAATTCACTTATCACAGTAATCAGAACTTCCAAAATTGTCTTCCATTTTATGTAATATATTATTACACCCTCCATGAAGTCGGCAGAATCATTGCAGGAGGTTCATTTAACTGACAACATATTTATTATATAGAATCTTAAAATTTTTAACACTCCTTGAATCAACAACACATTCTGGTAATGCATTCCATTCACTGACAATTCTCCATATAAAAAATCTGCTCCTCACACCCCTCCTCACCACACTTTTACACAACTTCCAGGAACGACCTCTTGTTCTTCCTCTCTCACCATCTACTCGTTTTATAATCCCTTCTGGATTGATCTGATAAAATCTCACTCACTAACTTAAATGTCTGTCATATCACCTCTCTTCTTCTTATCCACCGAACTCTACAATCTACATTTCCTCAACCTCTCTCCATAGTCAGCATTCCAAAGTACCGATATTGTCTTAGTCACTCATCTCTGGACCCATTCCAATGTCTGCACATCACATTGAAAACCAGGTGACCAGATCTGAGCACAGTAGTCCAAGTGTGGTCTGAACAGTGCCTTATACAGTGGCACAACCATTCCTTATCCTTACATGTTAGATTACTTCTTATCATAACTACAATGCGCAACCTTTGCAACACTAGCAATATGCCCTCTAAACTTCAGTCTACTGTCAGCCATCACTCCCAGATCTCTAATCTCATTCATTTCATTCAGCACAGTACTATCGATATAGTACACAGACTCATATTTCTGCACTCCAAAATGCAACACCTTGTGCTTATTGATTAATATCAGTAAGTCAATAATATCAATAAAACTACAACCCCACTATTTTGTCCCAAGTGAAAAATCTATTTAGATCTTCCTGAAGGGAATTAAGATCACCAGTGCTACTTATAATAATTATTATTATTCAGGCCTCCATGGAGTCAAAAGACTCATCGCAGGAGGTCCTTCTTAGGAAACACAAAGTCTATCATACCACTCATTGACCGTTCTCACTCTCACCACTCTATCAGGCAATGCATTCCACGATTCAACCACCCTCCATGCAAAGAAACCTCGTCCTCTTGCTCACAGCTTCCTTTCATAACTTCCAGGGATTTTCCAGGAAATCTTCCTAACTTTGCATCATCAGCAAATAACTGAAGATCCCTAGTCAGTCCACATGATATATTGTTTACAAACAAGTTAAAAAGCAGGGGCCCAACAACAGAACCCTGGAACATGCCACTTGTTACCATCCTTTTTTAAGACACTGCTCCATCATACACAACCTGCTGGTATCATTCAGAGAGCCAATCTCTGATCCATCTAACCAATATACTATCTACTCCCATCTTCTGCAGCTTGTACACCAACTTATCATGTGGTAATCTATCAAATGCTTTTGCAGAGTCTAAGAATATCACTGTATATGATTCTCCCTTATGTAATACACTTGTCACCTTGTCATGAAATGCAAGTAAATTACTAAAAAACAACTTACCCTTTACAAATCCATGCTGACCATCATAAAGAATGCTATGTCCACCAACCAAATCCTGTATTCTAATCCTTACCAATCTCTCCAACACCTTGACCACAACTGGAGTTATACAGACCTATAGTTAGAGACTTCTGTCTTAAAACCATGCTTGTGGAGTGGTACTATTTTGCCTTCTTTCCACTCCATAGAAACCCTACTCACTGCAAGACTTGTTAAATAACCAGGTCAGGGGCATAGCCATCTGTGGTGCACATTCCTTAAGAATATATGGTGATATGTCATCCATTCCCACAGCCTTATTCACATCTAACCCCACCAGCATCCAATTCACCTCTGTTTCTTTCACTTCCAATTTTCCTAATACTTGCTTATCTTCTATATATTCTACTGCATCATTTACACCAGTGTGATATACGCTGATAAAGTGCTCGTTCAATAATTCCACTATTATCTTTTGCAGCTCTTAATCTGCTGCCATGACTATCCACCAATGTTAATCTGCTAAAATTATTCTTCCTCTTTTCCATGTAGCAGAAAAATTCCCTTGAGTTAACCTTGGCCTGACCATCCAATCTCCTCCCATACTGCACCTTTTCTTTCTTTCTAGCCTGCACTTTATATTCTTCATGGGTCTGATCACCACCAATTGCCTTGTACCTCCTCCATAACATTTTCTTTTCCAGAACAACTTGCTTAATTTCACTGTTTATCCATTTCACTTCTACTCTATTTACTTGCTTGAACCTTGGTATGCAGTCATACAAAAGTCATATATTGCTTTTTTCAGATACTGCCTTGTGAGTTTCCATGCATTCTCCATATCTTTTCTCAGTTCATCTTCCGAATATATTGATGCTAACTGACTACAGAGCTTCCTATAATCACCTGCTTTATACTTCCACATGTGTCCATTTTTGGCAGTGACCTTTTCTTGTTTCATCACTTCCAAAACAAGTACCTGATGATCTTTCTCACCAACTGGCAGCAGTGTCAGCACTTCATTAACAATTACATCTTGTGAGGTTATCACCAAATCCAAATTACTAGCCTTTAAAGCCTCTAGTTGCTTCATTTACATGCTGTTTAGGATACTTATCTCTCTCAGAAATTCCACAAACTCTCTCTCTCTTTGTTCCCATACACTATCTCTTCCTTGCAGTCTATATTCTTGTAATTAAAGTCTCCCATCAGGATCACCTTCTTTTTACATGCCCAACTCATTTGCCTAAACATTTCACAATTGGTATTGTCTGTATTCCCTAGCATATAACAGTACCCTATCAGATATATTATCCTGTTTATTTCAGCCTCACACCACACAGATTCCAAAATCTGTGCATGCACTATTGACTTCCACACTTTGTGGACACAATTCAATTCCTCTGTAGAAAATTATATATCCTTCTAGTTCTATTCCTGACATCACCTATTCCTCAGACAACCACGTTTTGCTTATTCCAATTATTTTTGGGCATACCTTCTCAATTAATGAAACAAATTCAGCTCTCTTGTTTCGAATGCTCCTTACATTTGTGGATAAACATAACAATCGCTGTGTATTTGAGGCCATTCTACCAGCACTAACATTCTGTATTCTAGCTGCTATACCACATCTCTCTTTTCAGTCTGACCACTCCAGTTTTCCTGATCCTGACTCTGATTTCCATTCCTACTTGTCTCATCCTCTCCTTTATGCATTCCATCATCTTGTGCTGATGATGGAATGCATCTTCAACCTCATATTCATCTTCCTTCTGCTGTACAATCTGTTTATTTGTACTAGACTCTGATCATTTGCTATATTACCTTCTTGACTGTGTGCCTTCTCATAAAACAATAGCCTTTCTAAATGCCCAACACCAAACCCATTCAAATGTAATCCGTCTCAACCATCTTACTATTCATTATCTCTGCTCTCCTTCTCAATTCACTGTTATCATATCTGGGCAACATGCCTATGAATTTTCCAACAACACTATTCTTCTTTATGTGCTGCAACAACTTCCTCAAGTTTCTATCAACATTCTTTTTTTCCCTCAACTAAATCATTTGTGCCCACGACTACCACTAATTTTGATGCCTGGTGTTTCCTTTTCTGCAGCGCCTTGGTTATTTGCTTCATTGTTCCACCAGGAAAGCATGTTTTGTGCACTTTATTAGTAATTGTATCTCTAATGATCAAGTCCCCATACACTGATATATGACTATCCTTTAACTCTTTTTTCATAATATTAACCTCCTCCTCCTTATCATCATCAGCCAATCTCTCCTTTAGATGCTTAATATCTTCTTCCAGATGTTTCATTTTGCTTTTCATTTTCACTAACTCCTGCCCGAGCTCTTCTACTACGTTCCTGACATTTTTTCCTGTTTCTAATCACTCTAATCTATCCGGACACTTTGCACATATGTTAATGCTTTCCTTCTTCTCGTTTACCCAAACTGTCCACAAATCTTTCACATTTTTTGGTGCATACATATAGCAGTTTTTGCAATGCATCCACTGTGAAAAATCCAAAGCAGAGCCAGACTTTTGTACAGAAGCCTTCCATTCTGCTGACATATGTTTTCTTTATGGGCACCTTCTTTAGAAGCTGAAGCAGTACAACAAACAAGTAGCAAAACTCAATATAAATAGCAAAAAATTTCAGCAACACCACTGAAAAACATTTGTATCCAAACTAAAAAAAAGCACAGCATAATTTACGACAAAAAGCCACACTATACACTAATTAAAAACACTTTTTTTTTAGCACAGTTCAAATCTACCTCTACATTCACTCACGATACTAGTGTCACCTATCTATATGTAACATATGATGAATCGTATAGGTTTTCATACAAAATATGAAACTAATCATTAACCACTAGTGAATAATGTAGTACTTGAGTGTAAGGTGATTGACCCATATCATTGTTACAGTTAATATGCTTTGAGTGATCTGGAATATTTTAAGCTTAATTTCGTTATAATAAATGTATCAAAATGTTATGAATCTGTTATTTTAAAGACTTAAAAATTATTTTGAAAAATGAAATTGTATTATTGTATATAATCATTTTTCTCAGTAAGATAGATTATGTTCTTAAAGCCAGATGTGTGTATATTTTATTATTATTTTGAATATAATGTAATTTATTAGATTCAGGTATATTTATCTAACCTATAGAAAGAAATAGACTTGATGCTAACAGAACTTTTGTGAGTATCTTCAGTCATTTCTCCATGCCATTATCATTAATATGACCTGCGGAAACATTAATTTTCATTTATCTGTTTAAACCAATGCATGCTCACACTGCACTATGATTGGTCCAGACATTATAGTGTCTTGCTGATTTTTGAAAGAAATTCCTTTCTGTTCTTAGACACCAAGTTCCTCGCGGGCATAGCTGGGCTTTTAAAGTGGCAAGTATCTTAGTTTTCTTCTTCACATATTAAATATAATGAGGCTTTTTTTTCTGTCTTTATCTTTTCTTATTGCTAAATGTGATTCCACTTGTTTTAAGCCACATTTTGCCCAAGCTCATTAGCTTCCTTGGTATTTCTTTTCATTAATCTTCAGTCAAAGTAATAGTTGAGATATGATTAATATTAGCTCTTTAATTATTATTTTTAATTTTTAATATTTAAATTTTATTGCTCTGTCTACATAAATAAAATCCTAGAACATAAGGTAATTTTTCCATTTGGTTATAATTTATATTATACTAGACAAGAAATTATATTCTTGTTTTAATGCTATACCAAAACATTAACATAAGCATGAAGTTGTTTCACAACCTTGGTATCTTCTTGGGTTTGGTTTCCACTGATGAGACCTCAGTAAAGGTGAAAACTGGTCTAGGTAGTGACCCTTCCCATAATGGTTCTGAATTATGGAATACTAAAGCAATTGATATGAACTCAGCAGCCTCTGTATATACAAGTTGACTTGTGAGGGTATTTCATGCTTATGCTTGGGTATATAGGATTAAACAAGAATACAATTTCTCGTCAAGTATAATAATTTCATTTTGTATCCTTTTATACATCAGAGAAAATGCCAAAATAAATGTATTGCAATGTGACCATTCTCATCCCCACACATAGGTTACAGAAATTAATGAATTATTCGATTTTCATTTAATCATGGGTATAAGGCTGTAAAGAGACTTTATATGGTTTCTTGCTTGTATTATTGATCATCATTTTGTTTATTTTCATTTTGCACTGTGACTTGCGCAGTAATTATTGCATTATAATGGGAACTTTCTGAAAAATAATTATATGCGTATGCTAGAAATATTTCTTTCATTTAACAACATAAGAAATAAAACAGAAAATAAGTTTAGTTTAATCCTTTATCCAAGTGTGAGCAAACAAAGTTTGTGCCTGAAAGTATCTTCAGGACTGGGGTAAGGTAGTGCAACACCAGGAAACTCGTTGCAAAGGTGGAGAAAGCTCTCATTACTCCTATCTCAGTATCTCCAATAATGCAAAGCACATCTCCTTGCAGATATGTGTAATGCTATGCATTAAGGCAAGGGCCACTATCCATACTGGTTTCGACCTTTATTGAGGTCTCGTCAGTGGGAGCCAGGCCCAGTAGTGGAGATACAAAGGCAGAAGCAATGAGAGGTCATCCTAACCTATAGGAGTTGCCAGTTTAATAAGTTTTAAACTATAATAAAACTATAATAAGGGTCGAAACCGGTATGGGTAGTGGCCCTTGCCTTAATACACATATCCGCAAGGAGATGTGTTTTGCATTATGGGAGATACTGAGATAGGAGTAATGCGAGCTTTCTCCACCTTTGCAACGAGTTGCCTGGTGTTGCACTACCTTAACCCAGTCCTGAAAATACTTTCAGGCGCAAACTTTGTTTGCTCACACTTGGATAAAGGATTAAACTAAACTTATTATAGTCTAACCAAGTGAAAAATAAACTCTCAAAACAGAAAATAATATGCAAAAAAAATTAAATATTCAGACATATATATTGAGTGATACTTGTTTTGTAAATAAATAAATAAATATTTTTAATAAGACAAAAATTATAATATATTAAAAATGAAATCATTCAGTACTGATTGCTTTACAATCCAAAAGAATAAAAATATTTTATTAAAAAAATTGTTTTTTTAATTGGAATTAATTACCAATAGCATTATTGACTAATATTAAACTCATTCACTTATGTGCTCACAACTTCCTCTGGTACTCCACTCCACTACCTCTATAGTATAGTCAAAAGTATTATTATTTTTTATGTTGAGCTCATACATGAGAGGTTGGTTGATCAACCTATAGTACATTAGTACCATGTATGGGTAGTGGGTTGGGAAAGGAGGAACTTGTTTACATTTGACTTAAATGACTAAACACAACAGGAGGGAGACTGTTCCACAATACAGCAGTTGCAGGGTTGAAGGAGGAGGAAAAGAAACTTGTTCTGTTTGTTTCTAGGTGCACTGTGAAGGGATGTTGAGCAGCAGCTGCACGTGTTCCGAGCTTAGTACTGAGTGGAGGAATTATTGATGTTATTTCAGATGAGCATTTTCTATGGAAATATTTGTAAAATATACATATTGCAGAAACCAAACATCTGTGCAAAAGTGGGGGGATTGAGTTGGTAAGAGATCATTAATAAGTCTAATTGCTCTCCTCTGTATTGAGTCAATCATTTTGAGGAAGCTTTTAGGGACCACACTCCATATGTGGGAGCAGGATTCGATAGCTGGGCGAATTTGTGTAATGTTAACAGCTGCTCAGGGATGAAGTAACATCGTGAGCAAAAGAGAAATCCTAGTTTTTTGAATTTCTCTTCTTGGAATTACCAAATTACTACTTGGAAATCTCAAACTGTCTGGAAATTTTGGTATCGTTAGAAAGAATACTGGGAAAAAATGGTTCTTTTTTTATGAGAAATAGGACAGAACTAGGTTTTATTAGTATTGAAATTGATGTGGTTATCCGAACCCCATTGAAGAATGGCTTGGAGATCGGAATTGAGGGTGGTGGTTGATGTTCTGTAGGTTGAGGTGAGTTGTGTAGGGTAAGGTTTATCAAATGAAAGGGAGGAGTGTAATGTGCTGTCATCTGCAAAACTATATTGGGTTGGAGGTCAACTGAAGTAGGTCATTGATATATATATATATATATATATATATATAGCAGGAAAAGGGTTGGTAAGAGGACAGAACCTTGTGGAACCCCACCATTATTTGAATGGTGAGAGGATAGGAAAACCATCCACCATCACACACAGTGTTTGTCCAGACAGAAAGCTGGCAATCCAACTACAGAAGTCCTGGGACAGACCAAATGATGGTAGTTTGCTTAGTAAATCTTTGTGCCAGACCTGGTCAAAAGCTTTGGCAATATCAAGTGCAACCACTCGAGATTCACCAAACTTCTCCATGTCATTTGTCCAGAGATGGGTGACATATGTGAGCAGATCTCCTGTTGATCGGTAGCGAGAGAATCCATACTGGCAGTTGTTTATTAGGTGGGTGCCTTCGAGGTAGTGTAGGAGGTGGGAAGCGATGATTTTTTCCATTACTTTAGACAGGTAAGCAAGATTGGGCGGTAGTTGGACGGCAGTGACTTGTGCTCTTCTTTGGAATGGGTTGAATATAGGCTAATTTCCAGGTTGTGGGATAGATTCCAGTGGAGTAAGAGAGTATATATAGGTGACATATGATAGGAGTCAGTTTGGGTGCACAATTTTTCAGGACAATTGGGAAAATGCCATCAGGACCAGGAGACTTTTTTGTGTCTAATTTGGACAGTATTTTTCTGATCTCATCCTGGCAAAAGGATATAGGGGGTATTGTATGTTGGGTGTCAGGAATGGTTGGGGACATTTACCATTGTCAGTTATGCATGCATTGGAAGCAAAATATGAAACCAGAAGACTGGCTTTTTCTGTGGGTGATGATGCAATAGAGCCATCTGGGTATGATAGGGGTTGGAATATTGTTGGGCAGAAGTTACGACCGATTGCTTTCACGAGAGACTAAAGGGCGCAGCTGCTGTTTAGACAGGCTGCTAGTTTCTTGCTTTTTGCTCTTTCAGACTCTGATTTAGAAGCATTGATTGGTTTTTTACATCTATTTCATGCTTGAGTATAAGTTTTAAAGGAGGATGGAGTTCTTAATTTGAGCTAAGCCAGGTATGGTATGTTTGGTTTTTCATTTGTACAGCCTTGGCACATCTTTTAACCAGAGTAAATGGCAGTTCAGAGTAGTGTGTGGAATGTATGTTTCCATGCCAGTGAGAATTACTTTGGTGATTAGTTTAGTGCATATGTTGTTTGAGTTGGAATACCGGAAGCAATAATATCCCACTTGGCAAAGCACTGTTGCATGAGGGAGGAAATGAGCACTAGATTGTGGTCAGAATTACCTAGGGGGACCCACTAATTTCACTGTGTATTTGGAGGGATCATTGGTGAGGAAAAGATGTAGAGTGCTTGGGGAGTGGTTTTTTGGGTTATCTGATATTCTGGTTGGCATCTGAACAAGTTTTGTAAGGTCATTGGTGATGGAAAATGTTTCAGCATCTCTGCCTGCAAGATCTGTACTACTGGAGGAGGAAAGCCAGCTGGTGTTTTGGACATTAAAATCTCCTAGGAGGATAATTTCACTGTTGGGGAAGTGGGATTGGAGAAAATCAATTTTTAAGGAGAGGAAATTAAAGATCTCAGAATGGTTGATTGCATTGGGGGAGCGATAGAGACAGCAATTGAAGTTGACTGAGTAGGGAAGGGATATTTTCAATCGAAGGTCAAAGTTGGGTGATTTTAGGTTGGGTGCTCTCTGGCAAGATATGTTGGAGTGGATGTATGCTCAACCACCACCCTTGGGGGGGGGGGGGGGGGAGATTTGAGTTTCTGCCAGAAAGAGGAGGTGGGGTTTGGTAGACTGAAAGTGGTAGTGGTCACTGTTAAGGTTGGAGTTTAGGCCACAGATGTTGGTGAAGTGGATATGCAAGGTTCTGTGAGGCGTATATTTGACCGCAAGGGTCTTGCACATTTCCTATGCAGTGCCTGCATAGGAAATATGCATAGGTTTCCATGGTGGCTACTAGTGGCATGACTTGATTTTTGTACCAGTTTGACTTGCTTGTAGTTGATGATCCAACTGGTTTCTCCATTTTGACGTTTTTCTTCAAGTTCTCTTTGAAGCTGGTGCACTTGTTCCCTCTGTGCAGAAACATTAGGTCTGGTTGAACAAGTATGCGCAATTGAGGGAAAGTGCCTTTGAACTTGTTGTCGATCACTGATATTAATTCAGCTGTGCTTTTCAGAGTGTCACAAGTCACTTTTACGAGGTGTGGAAAGTTCATTCCATCCTTGCTTTTATTTATGGGCCCAAAACGATGGCACCTGACGATATTTTTAGAAACAATGTTGTATTCTTCAGCTAGTTTGTTGATGTCCTCTTTTAATGATTTTCCGTTTTTCCTTTGGAAAGCTCAAAATAACGACACTGAATTTTTTGTTTTTGGCCTCCGTTGCATCATATACCACTGATGCGATTAGGTTGCAGAGTTCATTCACTGGCAAAGGTGAGCTTGCATTGTGCTGGTCATCAATTTGTTTGAGCTTCCACTGCACGTATTTTGGAAGAAAAAGTTTCGTTCATAGCACTGATGTGCTGTTTAAGGTTTTCGACACCTTTGCCTACATTTAGGTATTGTTTTATCGAAGGGAGGCACAGCGAACAGAAAAATGACTGGTCGAGTTTGATAAATAGCTTTTGCACTGATTTGTCTATTTTGGCTCAGGATGCGTGCATCCAGTTACAGTAGAACTCGCAGAATATACCCTTTTTTTCAATCTGTGACACCAGTTTTACAGCTGAGGCACATAGTGGGTTTGTCAGCGGCAATCAACTGGCGAGACATGAAGTGCTCGTTCGCCGTTGGCTTTTGTTGCTGCCATCTTTGCTGCGTACGGTAAGCATAGTGGGCACTTACATGTGGCTGATTTAGAATTGGAGAGATAGCTGATTTAATGCACTATAAGAAATTACAGGTTGTGCAGAGGTAATCCACTCCTCAGTAGCCACTGTTAAGATTTCCATTTGGTTAATTTCGATGAAAAACACTCACAATAACGATAAAAATGCGGGAGTACAAGTTTAGAGTAGCTTATTCACCAACTCCACCTGGTGTCCTCCACCAGGTTTCTAAAAATATTGTCAGGTGTCATTGTTTTTCGGGCCCATAATAATGATACCAGTTTGTTGGAAAAACTAGTTCAAATTCCATTTACAAATTGAGAAAATTTGTGAAGGCTTTTATAACTGAAGGTGAGTTATCCATGCTTATAGAGATGGTAGGATTTTTCCTGCTGGAAACTTAGGATCTTTCTCTCTCTCTCTCTCCTCTTGTGCAAAACATAGGTAATCTTAGCATATACACAATTTACAGACATATTGCACTTATCTCTAGCCTTATTTTATTTATTTTTTTCTGTTCTATTCTGTTCTTAATAATTCTAATTTTTCTATTACAAACAGTTTAAGTCTTTCATGCATTTAGTGCTACAGGTAGTCAGTTAAGAATTAGATAATCTGGAAACTCCTCTGGAGTCCAAACAAGGAATGTTTTTCAAGTCAGTTCAGATTTAAAATAAGAATGTTGTTGGTCTTATACTTAGTGATGAAATTCATCTACCACTTGCAGACATTTGCAAACATCTCAGTGGAGTCTAGAAGGGATAATGCTGGGTATAGAAACAGTGGCATTTATATGCTTTATACTAATGCCAGGAGTATCCAGAATAAGGGAGAGGAATTGGTGGCGCAGATAGCATCAGCCTGGCCAAAAATTATTGGGATCACTTAGACGTGGTTGACAGAAGGGGATATAATAACAGGAATAGAAGTCGCTGGATATAGCATTTTTCGTCAGGATAGGAGGGGAAAGCGTGGTGGTGGGGTACTGCTTATGATAAGTGATGACCTATGTCCTCTAAGAGTGGAGGCTTTGGAAGGAAGTGAGATAAATGATTTTGAGAGTATATGGTGTGAGGTAGAGGTAGACAAGACAGGATATTTAGTGGGGTGTTGCTACAGACCCGGGAGCACGGAGGATGGGGACCAGGAGATGTTTAGACAGCTAAGTTTGGCAAGTGCAAGAAGAATGATTGTTATGGGAGATTTTAACTACAGTAGTATAAATTGGAGAGAGGAAGATGCATGTAGCAATAGTGGAATGGAATTTCTAGAATTCTCGAGGGACAAATGTCTTAGACAACATGTAACAGAGGGAACAAGAGGTTCAAGAGTTTTAGATTTGGTTATAGCATCAGAAGAGTTGATAATAACTGAGATGACATCTCTCCCACCAGTTGGAGAGAGTGACCATATGGTTTTGACTTGGAAAATGAATAGACATGCAGGAGTATCAAAGAGACGGGAACTTATGTGGAATTATAATGCAGGTGATTATAATAGTCTTAGACATCAACTTCGGGAAGTTTCATGGAGGGAGGAATTGGAAGGCCGGGATATCGTTAGTGCGTGGGAAATTGTGAAAGAATACTTGTTAGCAGCAATGGTAAGTTGTATACCACGAGTGAAGAAGAGGACACAATTTGGAGTCAAGTGGATGACAAACAATATTAAACAGGAATTGCATGTGAAAATGAGGCTATGGAAGAGATATAAGGAGACAGGTGAAGAGAGGATGTGTGAAGAATATAAGACACAGGCCAGAAGAGTGACTAGTGTGGTAAGGAAAGCGAAACTGGAATATGAGAGGAGATTGGCCCTAAGATCCAAAGAAAATCCTAGGGAATTTTTTAGCTATTTGGCCAGTAGGAGGAGAAATGACTGTGGAAGAATGATATTGTGGGATAAAAATGGGAATAGAGTGACTGATGCAGAGGACATAGTGGAATTGTTCAATGACCACTTTATTGGAGTATTTCATCCTGGAGGAGTCAGTTTTAATGCTAGAGGGATAGGGCAGGTTCGAGGTTTAGAGGTACAGGAGGAGAGTGTGTTTCAGATACTGAGAACTCTGGATGTCAATAAAGCTTTGGGACTGGATGGTATTTCACCACGAGTTTTGAGAGAATGTACCAGGGAACTGACAGTGCCTTTAACCTGGCTTTTCAATGAAAGTCTGGCTTCGGCAAAGGTGCCCAGGGAATGGAAGGAAGGTAAGATAGTGCCATTGCATAAGGGTGGTAACAGACTGGAAGTGTCTAATTATAGACCAGTCTGTGTGTCATCAGTAGTTGTTAAGATCTTGGAGAAAGTAGTGAGGGACCGTATACAGCACTGGGCAGATGAGGGTAATGTTATCTGTGAGAGTCAACATGGATTTGTGAAAGGGCGCTCTTGTTTTAGCAATATGCTAGCCTTTTATAATAAAGTTACAAGAACATTAGATGAGGGAAAGGCATATATTGCAATTTTCTTAGGCTTAGCAAAGGCATTTGACAAGGTGCCACATGATAAGCTGATATTTAAGTTGCAACACATGGGTCTGGATGTCAGATTGGTCAACTGGATTCAGGATTGGCTGTCTGATAGGTATCAGAGAGTTGTGTATGGTGGAGCAGTTTCAAGGAGACAGAAGGTTACAAGTGGGATCCCACAGGGCTCAGTACTAGGACCTATATTGTTTAACCTTTATATCAATGACATTGCCAGTGGATTGCAAGGGGATATTCAGTTGTTTGCGGATGATGCGAAGTTGGGAAGGATTATTAGTAATAGTGCAGATGTGGTAGCCCTGCAAGAGGATTTGAATAAGCTAGATAGATGGGCAAATGAATGGGGGGTGTCAGTTTAATGCAGCAAAATGTAAGGTCTTGAGGTTTGGGAAACATCGATGGGATGCTGCATACTCTATGGGAGGAGTTATACTGGAGGAAGTTGGGGAGACAAGAGATCTGGGGTTGATGATTGATAGAAACCTGAAGTTTAGGGGACATATTTCAAAGGTGGTGAAGGTAACACAGAGGATTGCTGCAATTATGAGAAGGACACTGACCTGCAGAGATAAAACAGTTATCATTCCGTTGTATAAGTCTCTGATCAGTCCACACTTGGATTATTGTTCTCAGATTTGGTCCCCAGGATTTGAAGGGGATAAATTAACTGTGGAAAAGATACAAAGACGGATGACAAAGATGGTCTCAGGACTGTACAAGGATAGTTATGAGAATTGGCTGAGGGAATGTGGACTGCAGAGTTTGGCAGATAGAAGAAGGAGAGGTGATATGATTGAGACTTTTAAACTGTTGAGAGGTGGTTACAGGGTTGACACTGGGGAGTTCTTTCACTTGGTTAAACAGCGGGAAGGAGTGATGACAGGAGGCCATCCCTGGAAGTTACGAAAGGAAACTGTGAATAAGAGGGTGAGGAGTGGTTTCTTTGCATGGAGGGTGGTTGAGCCGTGGAATGCATTGCCTGATAGAGTGGTGAGGGCGAGAATGGTCAATGAGCTTAAGGAGTGGTATGATAGACTTTGTGTTTCTTAGGGTGAACCTCCCCTCGATGAGTCTTGACAGACTTTATGTTCTTAGGAAGGACCTCCCACGATGAGTCTTTTGACTCCATGGAGGCCTGAATAATAATAATCTGTGCTTGCATTAGGATTCAATCTCATGATCTGTAGATTAAGGAGTGGAAGTGCTATCCACTCATCCAAACGTAGATGAGTCATTGTTTTCTTCTATTCTACATGATTGAAAATATGTATCCATCTTATGAAGTTCTTTTACTGACTTGTATGCCTTTTCCATATCCTCTCTGTTCTATAGTCACCATTTCCTCGATCTGTTCTCATTGATTATTATTGTCATTTTGATACTGTTTCCTCACTATCTCTGAGTTGGACTTTTGCAGTGCAAGCATGCAAAAATTATTTCTTCATTATTTTCATATGTGTGTGAACTTATATGTGCATATATATATTTTTGGGTACATAAACATTTTATTAGAAAATTACCTTGTTGGACCTGTGATTTCAGCCAGGAGTTCTCTATGACTGTAGGTCGTAAAGAGTCCAGCTATTCCTATCTTGAGCCTTTCGTCTCCATTTTCTTCCAAGTTTCTTAATCATTGGGTCTTCCTACCTTAAGGCTGGTCTTCCAGGTTTCCTTTTGGTATCTCTTGGATACCAATTTGTTACTCTGACTGTCCATCTATCTCTTTCTGGCAAGAAGATGTCCTGCCCATCTACTTTTACTGTTGTAGATTTCTTTTATTTCATCTTTGAGTCCAGACTTCTTCCTGATTTCTGTGTGTCTTACGTGGTCTATTTTATTTATATTGCACATTCTTCTTTCTATTGCACATTGAGTAGTTATTAAGCTTTGTTCTTCTTTTAAAGTTGTGTTCCATGTTTCACTGCCATAAGTTAATGCTGGTAGGATGTGACTATTGAAAAGGTGTGCTCTTATTTCTATATCTATGTTGTGATTGTTGATTTTATTTTTTTGAAGTCTATCCAAGCAGCTTTTTTTCTTCTTGCTATTTCATTTGATATGTCATTATTCATTTTTATGGATTGTCCAAGGTAAATGTAATTTTCAACTTTTTCGATGGTGTGGGACTCTAGAGTGATTGTACACCCTCTGTCCAAAAAGAAACTGAACTTTTTGAAAATAGAAGAAACTAGTGGTGCACCTGTTGTATCTCCTTGTTGTCGAAAGCGGCAACCTTCATTAGTGTTTGTCAACTGTTTATGACATTTGTTTCAAGAGAAGCCGAGTTATAGTGGCAAGAGTGACAGTGTGTTTTGACGAACAGTTAGTAAAAGTTTTACTGAAACACATCAGATGCTTTAAAAAGCATACGGTGATGAATGCTTATTCAGTACTCAAGTTTATGAGTGGTTTAAGCGATTTCAAAGTGGTCATGAGACGCTTGAGGATGACGAAAAGCCGGGCCTTCCAAAAACTGACTGAGCGAAGTTAACATCCAAAAAGTGCGTGATTTCATCAAAGAAAACCCAAAATTGTCTGCGAGATTGATTGAAGATGAATTGGGATTCCAAAATCAACTGTGCACAACATTTTGACCGAGAGTTTGGGCCTTCGTAAATTGAATTCGCAGTTTGTTCCCCACAAGTATTATAAACCATTATAAACAGTATGAAAATGTATCGAATTGAACACTGCTAGGACCTCATTAAAACTGCTCATAAGGACTCACTTCCTTGAAACAATCGTTACTGGTGAAACTTGGTGTTTTGAGTATGAGCCTGAAACAAGGCGCCAGAGTGCTGAGTGGAGACCACCAGAAGAGGGACATCTGAAAGAAAAAAAAAAGTTGCTTGGAGAAGTTAAAAGTAAAGACAATGCTGATTTCTTTCTACGATTCCAAGGGCATTATTCACAAAGAATTCATTCTGCGTGGCCAAACTGTCAATCTTAAGTTTTATCTCAAAGTTTTGAAGCGATTGATTGATAGCGAGAATTCGTCTCATGCGGTATGAATATTGTGATGACCGACAGTTCATCAAAACACACTGTCACTCTTGGCACTATAACTCGGCTTCTAATGAAACAAATGTTATAAACAGTTGACACAACACTAATGAAGGTTGCCTCTTTCGACAACAAAAAGATACAAAGGTGGTCCCACTGGTTTGTTCTATTTTCAAAAAGTTCGGTTTCATTTTCGACAGAGGGTGTATAATCTTTACAGTATTTGTTTTTCATCCATCTTGTTTTGTGGGGATGTATTTCCAATCCAATTTTTTGGCTTATGTCATTCAGCATTGATTCTAATAGTTTGAGAATTGAGATATTAATACCACATCATCAACGAATAATAGAATATTTAACATTTCTATCAATGTTTATTCAACCTCTCATGTCAGTTTTTCAAATGATGCTGTCTAGAGTAGATGTGAAGAGATTAGGTGATAAGACACCACATTATTAGAAAATATATATTGAAAAATGTGATAGCTCAGGGGAAAATGTCTAGAAGTTTTGCTAGTCTGGATAAACTTTAGTGAATTGGCATACTTTGTTTTCCAACCACTAGTTGTGGGTTCAAATCCCATTGGGCATGGATGTTTGTAAATGTCCTCAGGTGGTAGATTTTGTTATCCATTATTAGATCACCACTCCACTTACTGATATACACTGGTTTCCATAAATTAAGGGACAAAGAGAAAACTTGCAATAACTCTGGTGGAAGACATGAAAGCAGGTGTATTATGTAAAGAGTGACACTGAGTCTGATTATCATATACAAACGAATGGTGCTGTTGAGTAGTATATGCAAATGAGCTATTACATGAAAGCAGGTTTTGGAGTGGTTTTTTCCTTTTTTGTGTCTGGAGTGAGAACGACATTTTGTAATAAATAACAAAATTCATGAATATGGTAGCAAGATGTCATTTAACCAATGAATTCAGGTGGTAAGCCATCCTAAGACTAGAGGGCCAAAATCAGGCATAGATAGCCAAATGGTTGCATGAGAGTCATTCCTTGGTTCACAGATTGTGGAACCAAATCCAGTCACAAACAGCATTCCAGAGATACAGTGAAGGAAGGCCACAGCCTAAAACTGCAGTGGGGACCAGTATCTCCAATTACCTGCTTGCCAAAACAGGAATGCTACCCTGAATCAGCTATGATCTGGCCTCACATCAGCCACAGGAATACTGGTATCTGCTTCCACTGTGCACAGCAGTTTTCTTGATGGCAGTCTGTATGTTACACAACTGATAGTCTGCATGCTCCTATTTGTACACAAGAGAGAATGTTTGAAATGAGCCAGACCTGTGTCAGCTGGACCCAAAACCAATGGGTATTGGTATTGTTTACAGATAAGTCCCAATTTTTTCTACAAAGCGATTCCAGGCATGCTCTGACCTGGAGAGAACCAGAGACATGTTATTATCCCTCTAATATCCATGAAGGGATACTTATGGTGGATGCAGCATGATGATTTGGGGACGCATCCCATTGGGTGGACACATCGATATATCCTCTCCTATTGCATCCACATGTTTATCTCTATGTGGATGCAATAGGAGAGACATTTCTCCTTCAAGACAATAATGCTTGTCCTCATCAAGTGAAGCTTGTGGACCAATATCTTCAAAAAGAGGCTATCGTACATATAGACTGGCCAACCAGGTCTCCTGACCTTAATCCTATTAGGCATGTCTAGAATGCTGCTGTAGATCACTCCTCCTCCTCCCCAAACCTTGAGGGACTTAGGAGAGTTTTGCAGGATCAGTGATTGTTATTACCAGCTGATCTCTTGGACACCATTATAAACAGTATGAAACATCATTATGAGCACTATATTATTGTAAGGGGTCGTGGTGGCCACATTCCTTATTGAGGCACTTTGGCAATCTCATTTTTCCTCTTGTTTTTTGTCCATTGTTTTCATGTACCTATTTGTTACTAATTAAACTGTTTATTTACAATTTTTGTTGGTGTTTCTTTCACATCTCATATCATGCTGCTTCTCACCAAATTGCATAAAAAAAATTCATAATACAGTTTTTGAATTATCAATTTTTCATGTTGTTCCTTAATTTATGGAAACCTGTGTATGATATGAATTAGACATTCAATTTCTTCATATTTTACCTCCACATCTTGCAGTTTTTCAACTAAAAGTAGCATGATTTTTTCCTCTCAAAATATTGCATTTTTCATCAACATAACATTGAATCTAACATTGGTATTGTTTTGTAGGATATAATTTATAGACATCAACAACTCCATGACTTAATTACTCTAAAATCTGAATGAACAATTAGCCCACCCACAGTTCTCTGAACTTCAGATCAGAAGAATGAGCACTCAGTTTCTTTTGCTCATTACTTGAAGAAATAAAATCCATGTCAGGTTTTTGCTTTGTGACAGGAGTATCGCTGAAGGATCTTAACATATTTCTTTAACAGTGTAATGTGTCATTGTTATTACTGACAGTATAACAGTCTAAATCATTTATAATATTGAGATAATATATGCCCTATTGGATGTTCTTGTAAGAAATGTGCAGCTCTTGCCTAATTCCTATCAGATATGATGATTAACATATGGCCTTTTAACAGATGCAGTTGTAAATGTGGTAATTATGTTAGCTGAAATATCAATGAATGCAATAAGTGTTTGCTGATAGTAATTGCACTTC